>NW_016107609.1:1317165-1319826 GCF_001604975.1 Cebus imitator
TCAGGCCTCTGTCCATTTGATATCAAGAACATCAAAACCACCACATGAAAATCACGTGAGCAGTTGTGTCTGGCACTGACTTGCTGAGATTCCAGGACCTAGGCCGATGTCATTCATGTTCTCCCCAAGGGCCAAGTCATGTCAAATGTGTTGTCCTCTGGTTTATTTTGAACTGGTTCCTTCTCCTACCCACTAAGACTGGCACGTATTTAAAATCAGGCACGTGAGGACTCTTCCCCTGGACTCCACAGGAACCTTGGGTGGGAGCTGGGGTTACACAGCCCTGAAAAGGTCCCCCAGGGGTCCAGGTCTAGGGTCCCAGGTCAGGGCAGCTCCCCCCATCTGGCAGGAAAATCGCACAGCACCTGGGCAGTTCTGCAGCCTCACTCATAGCATGCACTCCTGGGCCTCCCCTCTGCATCTGGTAAGGCAGTGCCAAGGAGGAGGGCCCCAGGCCACCCTGCCTTCCCCGCGGGGCTGCCCAGGCCCTCACACAGGTCCAACAGCACCTGCAGCCACCCTCTCCTCAGAGGCCATGCCAAGGGGAAGGCTGGTTCCCTCCAGTCCTCAGGAGACAGATGACAGGCTCAGGCCACCTC
The DNA here is from genome assembly GCF_001604975.1 of Cebus imitator. Taxonomy (NCBI): domain Eukaryota; kingdom Metazoa; phylum Chordata; class Mammalia; order Primates; family Cebidae; genus Cebus; species Cebus imitator. The sequence continues at coordinate 1,317,765 of NW_016107609.1, forward strand.
CCCTTTTCAAGTCTTTGCAACACAGCGCGGCCATTCTGCCCCTTCTTACCATGGCAGCGCATCAGCCTTAAGACCACAAGGCCACCTACTTTCCACTTTGGCTATAACTGGGGTCAAGACCTTGAACAGGAAAGTCTGGCTTTTCCTAGAAGGAGGAAAATGCCTTTCATTTTTCCCTAATAAACCACAAACCCATTCTTCTGCCCAATAAGGATGACCAGAAGCACTTAAACAAAAACCCCTGAACTAAACAACCAACATTTTGGCAGTCACTCACCCAGCACCTGCCACCCTGATGTTTATTGAGCTTGTACTACATCCTACATGCTCTGCTAGGCGCTCAGTAGATACAGTCTCATTTTATCTTCACCACAATGCCATGAGGTAGACAGTTGTCTGCATTCTCCAAATAAGAAACTTGACTCTTAAAATACAAGTTAGGGAACTTTCTCGGGATCGAGTAGTAGTCAGAACTGGCATTTACCTGATGCGCATGGTTGAGATCCATATAAATTATCTGGGCAGAATAGATTTTTAGAACCTGATGCCTATTAGAAAGTTGCATGCCACCTGCAAAGCCTTCCTCTCAGTAAGGGAGTGTGGCCTCGCTTGATTATTCCAGCACACGCTGCCTGCCCCCCAAGGGATGTGCTCAAAACCTGGCTCTGGGAGTTCATCCTGTGCTTGTCTTGTCCTGTGCTGGCCTCACTGCCTTCCTCAGACTAGGGAGACCCAAGCTCTTTCAGAAAAGGTTGTCAGGTTGGCAACACAGAAATTCATCTCCTTCTTTGCCCTCCTCTCACTTTGAGGGGATTGTTGCTTTTTAGCCATAGAAACCTCTAGTAAAGGGAAGGCCCTGGCAGTGGATAGCTGCAGACTGCCCCCAAACCTTGCACCCCAGAGGCTCCCAGGTGCTGCCGAGGCCCCTGCAAGCCAGGTTAGATGACTTTGACTTTCTGGGGCTCTCACTTCTTTTGAGGCCAAACTAGCTAGTGGCTGTTCCAGGCCATCTGTGGCCATGGAAGCCAGAACATCACACATCTGCTGCTCCATCTACGGAAAATTAATTCCAAAAAACAGACTTTTTTTTTTTTTTTTTTTTTAAGACCGAGTCTCACTCATCACCCAAACTGGAATGCAGTGGTACAATCCTGGCTCACTGCAATCTCCGCCTCCCAGGTTGAAGCAATTCTTGTGCCTCAGCCTTCTGAGTAGTTGGGACTACAGACATGTGCCACCACACCCGGCTAATTTTTGTATTTTTAGTAGAGACTGGGTTTCACCATGTTGGCAAGGCTGGTCTCGAACTCCTGACATCAAGTGATCTTCCCCCATCGGCCTCCCAAAGTGCTGGGATTATAGGCATGAGCCACCGTGCTCGGCCAAAACAAAACTAAACTAAAAACAGACTATGAATCCATTTGTAAAGGCACAACATTGGTGCATTTCTTTGCCACAGGGATCCCAATGACTGGACCAGCCACCTTGAACTTGGGAAAAGTGTTTCACACCAATGGCATGAGAGATCTTTGAGCAGTAGATGGGGAAGACACTGTTTCCGTCTGACGGATAGAGAAACTGTGGCAAAGAGAAGGGAAAACTTGCTTTTCATCAGAGCTGGAGAGCAGAACCTGGTCTCATGATTTTTTCCCCCAGATGAGGTTTTTCCACCTGGTACTGCAAGGACCTGCACCAAGTTCATGACCCTCAAAACATCTTTTACTTCTTAAAATCCAAAAACATTGATCTAGCCCCGGGAGCTTACTGCTTCTGCAGCTGCTGAAGCCAGGGTTACCCTGTGGGAAGGGCCTGATGCTGGAGCTGCACTGCCCCCTGGTGCCCACTGGGAGTTATGTCCCCAGCTCATCCGAGGGGTAGGGGAATCAGGCCCCTACTTGCTTCTTCTGCCTCATCTTCCTCACATACACGCTCCTCTAAAAGAAAAATGGGGACACGGCACAGGGGAGGGCTTCACAGGCCTCTACTCACATCCCCATTCCCATAACCAGACCACCTACCAGGCAGTGTTGACATATTTTTCTTTTTTTTTTTTTTTTTGAGA
>NW_016107609.1:1319966-1353134 GCF_001604975.1 Cebus imitator
AGCTGGGATTACAGGCACGTGCCACCATGCCCAGCTAATGTTTTGTATTTTTAGTAGAGACGGGGTTTCACCATGTTGACCAGGATGGTCTCTATCTCTTGACCTCGTGATCCACCCGCCTCAGCCTCCCAAAGTGCTGGGATTACAGGCGTGAGCCACCGCACCCGGCTGACATATTTTTTCTTGAGACGGAGTCTCGCCCTGTCCCCCAGGCTGGAGTGCAGTAGTGGGATCTCGGCTCCCTGCAGCCTCCGCCCCCTAGGTTCAACAGATTCTCCTGCCTCAGCCTCCCAAGTAGCTGAGATTACAGGTGTGTGCCACCATGCCTGGCTAATTTTTTGTATCTTTAGTAGAGACGGGGTTTCATTTTCTAAGGTACTCCATATTGGCCAGGCTGGCCTCAAACTCCTGACCTAACTATGATCTGCCCACCTTGGCCTCCCAAAGTGCTGGGATTACAGGCATGAGCCACCCGCCCAGTTGACATATTTTTATTAATTTATTTATATTTTTGGAAAGATAGGGTCTTGCCCAGGCTGGACTTGAACTCCCAGACTCAAGCCATCTGCCTGTCTCAACCTCCCGAATAGCTGGGACCAACAGGCTCTCCATGTGGCCAAAATAAGCATGATGAGCCCAGTGTGCGTAGTCACAAGCCCTGGAGGTCCTGAGTGTCTGTCAAACCCAAGCTGACACTGCCCTTCTCCAGAGAGGTCCCATATCCACCAAGGACACGATAAGGTCACTGGGGACTCTTAATCCAGTGCTCCACTTCCGCTAGCCAGGCTGACGCTCTGAGGACAGGCCTGTATCTTCCCCCTCTGCAGCCACCAGGGAACTGATGCCGTCTGTTGTCCTTGATCACTATCCAAAGTGAGAAACCCTAGGGTGATCTGCCATCCCCTGGCTGACGCCAGCCCTTGCTTCTCCCTGGCTCAGGCCCACCCCTCCTCGGCATTCCCATCTCTGCCTGCACTCTGCCCTGCACTCCATCCCACAGTTGGCAAACTCCAGACTGAAGGGCTCTCCCACCTCCTCCTCTCTCTGGTTCTTCTCAGGCCTTGGCTTCCCTGTGATGCTCAGGCCCCGGTGGGAGTAAGTGAGAAGCCGGAGAAGGGACTGATGCCCGTGCAGGCTGGGCAGGGCCAGATCAACATGCACAGGGGCTGCCAGCCCTGAAAGATGAGTGCTGCCACCACCCACCCATCCAATTCAAAAGAGAAACACACTTAAACTCTATACAGGTGCAATGAAGGTCAACAAATCCTGTTTCCTGTAAGTGATGAGATGTCTTTTTGTAAAACAGTATCAAACTTCAAGGATTTTGCCTCCCAAAGTTTGGGCAACCTAAGCGGCATTTGCTGTGCCTGTTGGGCAATGCCCACAGCTGGGGGGCAGGGAGGTAAGGCTGAGCATGGGGACCCGGGGCCAGGTGCCTCTGAGGTGAGGACAGGAGTGGGTGAGGACCAGCGTTGGGAGAGGAAAGTGAGCTCGGGCTTTCAGAGGGATGGCACAGGGAGGGAGCTGCAGTGAAGCAGGGGAAGTTCCTGGAGATGAGGGGACCGTGCCGGCCTGACTCCCACCCCCACCTGCTAAGGAGGAGAGGGAGGTCTCTTGGAAGCCACCAGAGTCTCCCTCCTGTTGTGCTGACCTGGGCGGGAAACAGGCAGGAAGGGGTTCTAGAACAGTCCCTGTCACTCCCTGGCTTGGGGAAGGTTGGGACCAGCACCCTAAAGCCCAGACCAGGCCCAGGCTAAAGAAAGCCCAAGGGGAAGAATGAGGAAGTTGATGAGTACCTGTGGTGTTCCCAGAGGTGTGAGGGGGTGAGGGGGGATGGGGGGGTGAGGGTGCAGCCACTCCAGCCCCAGGCGCCTGTCTAGGGCTACTCAGAGGGACACTGTCCCTCACTGGCCATGCTGGGTTTGCAGTGGGTTCAAATCCTGTGCCTTCCATTTGCATGACTCCAGTTAAGTCATCAACTGCCCTTGGCCTAAGAGAGGTGAATGGAAGGCAGAGGAATGAACGTAATGGTTTTTCACAATTTTTTTAAAATTATGGGAAACTATATATCATATAAAATTTGCATGTAACCAGTGTTTAACTTACAATTCAGTAGCATGCATGACATCCTCCCAAACAGAAAGTCTGTGCCTATTAAGCCGTAACTTTCTATTTTCCTCTCCCTCCAGCCCTGGGTAAGCCGTAACCTACTTTCTGTCCCTGTGAATGTGTCTATTCTAGACATTGAACAAAAACGGAAGTACTCTCAGAGCCACGATGACAACTGGCACATTTCGATCACCCTGACATTGTGAACTCATGCGGTATCTGTCCTTTCGTGTCTAGCTTCTTTCACTTTTAGCGTAACTTTTTCCCAGTTTATCCACTGGCAGCACGCATGACTCTTTTTTTCTTTTTTTTGAGACAGAGTCTCACTCTTATCGCCGGGATGGAGTGCAGTGGCACAATCTCAGCTCACTGCAACAACCTCCGCCTCCTGGGTTCAAGCGGTTCTCCTGCCTCAGCCTCCCGAGTAGCTGGGACTACAGACGTGTGCCACCACGCCCAGCTATTTTGTATTTTTAGTAGAGATGGAGTTTCACCATGTTGGCCAAGTTGGTCTTGATCTCTTGACCTCGTGATTTGCCTGCCTCAGCCTCCCAAAGTGCTGGGATTACAGGTGTGAGCCACCGTGCCCAGTCATTGCTTACATTTTTTAAGGTATTCCACATTTTGCTTACCATTCAGCCTGTTAACAGGTGTTTGCTCGTGGGCCCCGGGCAACAGTGCGGCACTGCCACCCCGTCCACGGGGTCCCTGCCTTATTTCTCTGGGACTGCAGGCCACAGGGAGATTCTATGCTTAACCCCTGGGGGGATGCACACTCGTGGACGCTTTCTTCATGGTGCGGTGTAACATTCTGTTTCAGGAGTCTGTTTCTTTTGTAACATTCTTTTTTTTTAAATTTATTTATTTAACTTTAGGTGCATAGTATATCTGGCATTTCTCCGCATGTTATTCCTCCCCACCCTCCTCTCCCTCCCCACCCCTCACTGTCTCTCCCCTACCCCCCCAACGGCCCCCAGTGTGTGATGCTCCCTTCCCTGTGTCCATGTGTTCTCATTGTTCAACACCTACCTATGAGTGAGAACATGTGGCATTTGGCTTTCTGTTCTTGTGTCAGTTTGCTAAGAATGATGGTTTCCAGATTCATCCAAGTCCCTACAAAGGACACTAACTCATCATTTTTTATGGCTGCATAATATTCCATAGTGTTTATATACCACATTTTCTTTGTCCAGTCTATCATTGATGGGCATTTGGGTTGGTTCCAGGTCTTTGCTATTGTACACAGGGCTGCAATGAACATATGTGTGCATGTGTCTTTATAGTAGAACAGTTTATAGTTCTTTGGGTATATATCCAGTAATGGGATTGCTGGGTCAAATGGAATTTCTATTTCTAGATCCTTGAGAAATCGCCACACTCTCTTCCACAGTGATTAAACTAATTTACACTACCACCAACTATGTAAGAGTGTTCCTGTTTCTCCACATCCTCTCCAGCATCTGTTGTCTCCAGATTTTTTAATAATCGTCATTCTAACTGGAGTGAGATGATATCTCAGTGTGGTTTTGATTTGCATTTCTCTAATGACCAGTGATGATGAGCATTTTTTCATATGTTTGTTGGCCTCATATATGTCTTCTTTTGAAAAGTGTCTGTTTATATCCTTTACCCTCTTTTGAATGGGGTTGTTTATTTTTTTCTTGTATATCTGTTTTAGTTCCTTGTAGGTTCTGGTTATTAGCCCTTTGTCAGATGGGTAGATTGCAAAAAATTTTTTCCATTCTGTTGGTTGCCGATTCACTCTAATGATGGTTTCTTTTGCTGTACAGAAGCTCTGGAGTTTGATTAGATCCCATTTGTCTATCCTGGCTTTTATTGCCATTGCTTTTGGTGTTTTAGTCATGAAGTCCTTGCCTATGCCTATGTCCTGCCTGGTTTTGCCTACATTTTCTCCTAGTGTTTTTATGGTGTTAGGTTTTATTTTTAAATCTTTGATCCATCTGGAGTTAATTTTAGTGTAAGGTGACAGGTAGGGGTCCAGTTTCTGCCTTCTGCACATTGCTAGCCGGTTTTCCCAACACCATTTATTAAACATGGAGTCCTTTCCCCGTTGCTTGTTTTTGCCAGATTTGTCAAAGATCAGATGGTTGTAGATATGTGGTGTTTATTCTGGGGTCTTTGTTCTGTTCCATTTGTCTATGTCTCTGTTTTGGTAACAGTACCATGCTGTTTTGATTACTGTAGCCTTGTAGTATAGTTTGAAGTCTGGCAGTGTGATGCCTCCGGCTTTGTTCTTTTTGCTTAGGATTGTCCTGGCTATGTGGGGATCTTTTGTGATTCCATATGAAGTTTAAAGTGTTTTTTTCCAGCTCTGTGAAGAAGGTCATTGGTAGCTTGATGGGATAGCATTGAATCTATAGACTATTTTGGGCAGTATGGCCGTTTTCACGATATTGATTCTTCCTAACCATGAGCATGGAATGTTTCTCCATCTGTTTGTGTCCTGTCTTATTTCGTTGAGCAATAGTTTAACATTCTTATTTATTTATTTATTTTTATTGATTAAAAAAAAATTTTTTTGAGACGGAGTTTCACCCTTGTTACCCAGGCTGGAGTGCAATGGCGCAATCTCGGCTCACGGCAACCTCCGCCTCGTGGGTTCAGGCAATTCTCCTGCCTCAACCTCCTGAGTAGCTGGGATTACAGGCATGCGCCACCATGCCCAGCTAATTTTTTGTATTTTTAATAGAGACGGGGTTTCACCATGTTGACCAGGATGGTTCGATCTCTTGACCTCGTGATCCAACCGCCTCGGCCTCCCAAAGGTGATTTAACATTTTTAAGACTCTTCCCTACTTAGAGAAAAAGACTAGACGGCCCTGAAGTATTTTTGAAACAAAATAAAATCTGACTGCTGAATCCCAGAAGCCCCCAGGGGGAGCCCACTCCCCACAACCAGCGAGGAGGTGTTGCCACCTTCTGTGGCAATGGCCACGGTCGCTGCTGACCTTCGGAGGGCGACCCGGTGGATTCCGGTTCCCTGCGACCCTCCGAGAAGGGACCCACAGGCGTGGGGCGGGGGACAGCTACGCTCACGGGGAGCCCGGGGCCCCTCGGAAAGGCGGCCGCCAGGGGGCGCGGAGCAGTCCTCGCTCACCAGCGCCGACCGCTGCCACGCCTGGGCGCCGCCTCGGTCTCCGGAATCCCAGGGTCCACCGGGAGGTGGTCAGAGCAAGTCTCAGTGAGGACGGGAGACTCCTAGAGCCCAGCCGGGGTCCAGCGCCGCTTAGGACGTGGGGACGGAAGCCTGAGGGTTTAGGTCTTTACTGGGCCCTCAGAAGGGGACACTGATTTTGACCACACCTGATTTTCTGCACACTGTGATGCTATGCTAAGAAGGGTCCCTCTCAGGAGGATGCTTCCTGCCTGTTTCTCTGAGGCCGCGCCATCCTGGAAGGCAGAAGCATCGTGCATGTGCATGTCCCATGCAGAATGGGCACTTGTACTCATGCCTCCAAAGGCCTGGATCTCAGAGGAGGGAGAGAGAAAAGAATAAGGCTGCCCCACAGAATGGTGGGAGAAGTGAACTGGGAACCTGAACCCTAGACACGTGCCAGTCCTGCTGCTGATTCCATCCAATCAACCCACAGGGCCTATTGGCACCAAAGGGGGCCAGGCTCAGGGTCACTGAGGTGACCCCCTTTAAATTCTTTTGAAGGAAAATGCAAGCACAACAGCCTAAATTGGGGGCTTTGGACTTAATACAAAATGCAAAGTATAGAAACATGAATACATACTGAAAGATAAGGTAGCTAAGAGCTCGCTACAAGTTTTTAAGTCTTATTAAATTTCATCACATTTTGATCATTGTACTGTTATTACAGGAGAGTTCTAGGAAATACAGAAGTATTTAGTATAAGGGGCATCAAGGCTGTAAAAGACTCAAAAATAGTCCAGACGAAAAAGTGTTTTCAGCAATCTTTTTGTAAATTGTCTGAAATTATGTCAAAATATTAAGTTAAAAGTTTATTTAAGAGTCTGTAGGCCAGGTGCGGTGGCTCACGCCTGTAATCCCAGCACTTTGGGAGGCCGAGGCGGGTGGATCACGAGGTCAAGAGATCGAGACCATCCTGGTCAACACGGTGAAACCCCGTCTCTACTAAAACTACAAAAAATCAGCTGGGCATGGTGGCGCGTGCCTGTAATCCCAGCTACTCAGGAGGCTGAGGCAGGAGAATTGCCTGAACCCAGGAGGCGGAGGTTGCGGTGAGCCGAGATCGCGCCATTGCACTCCAGCCTGGGTAACAAGAGCGAAACTCCGTCTCAAAAAAAAAAAAAAAAAAAAAAAAAAAAAAAGAGTCTGTAAATGGGGGAGGGGCATTTGGCAATCTGTTGGGGGTACCAGCAGGAAGCCAGCACTGGGATCAGGGGCAGCACGTGCTGGGAGGTAGGTTTTGTGTGCATGGCCCAAGGAGTAGGGGCCAGTGTAAACCTACAGCCAGGTTGGGCGACAAGGAGGGGTAGAAAAACGTGGAGTTTCATGATGGCCTGCCTGCATGTGAAGAGGATGATAGCAACATAGGCAAAGCCCCAGGATGGCTCACCTGTTACGCCTGGAGCTGGTGCATGAGCTTTGGGTGAGTCTGGTTGAAAGGCCCAGGTTGGCTGCAAAAGTGGCACCTTATTCATCCAGTCCCTAGGAGGAAGGCAGATTCGCAGGCTATCGGAGGTGCTGTGTGGCTCACAGTGGTTCTCAGGGACCACATCTGTACCACCCTCCTTACTGGAACTGTCAAAGTTCTTCCCTGAGACTCTCCAAACTCTAAGGCAGAGGAAGAGATCCCATTTCTCTTCTCTGGTCCAGAAACTATAAGGGAGGTAGGCTGGCCTGTAGAGACATCTGGTTTGAGTGGGGAAGAGGCAGAGGAATAAAACATTCTGCATGATGCATCCTGGAAACCTGCACAGGGCTTATGAACCTAAAAATGATGTATTTGCTAGCTTTGTTCATGTTGATACAGAAGCCTATAGAAACACTTGCATATTTAGGCAAGATGTAAATAGAAATATTCACTATAGCATTATTTGTAATAATTAACAGACGTCTATTACCCAGAAAATGGATAAAATACTGTGGTAGCCACCTTCTGGCACTCCTGCTCTTGTGCACCCCCTCACACATTGAACAGGACTAAGCTGCATTAGCAGGATATTAGGAAATTATGTGTGTGACTCTCAGAGCCAGGTCATAAAAGCCATGTGGCTCTTGCCTTGCAATCTCTTGGATCACTTGCTCTCTGAGAAAGCCAGCCACCATGTCACAAGGCCACTCAAGCAGCCCTGTGGAGAGGTCCATGTGGCAAGGGGCTGAGGCCTCTTAACATCAACTTGCCAGTGATGCCAGTGAGCAGATCCCCCAGCCCCACTGACGCCCTCAGTTGACTTGCAGCCTCGGCCAACATCTTTATTGCAAACCCTGCCAGACCACCCACCCAAACGACTTAATTCCTAACCTGCACAAACTAAGATAACGAATGTTACTATTACAGATTATTGTGGTTTAGATTTTGTTGCCGGACTTGAGGGGCATTTATTGTGGAACAATGGATAATGAATACAAATGTTACGGAATCACACAGTGAAATTTTAGCTTGCTTGTTTTTAAAAAGAGGTGAAAATGGCCATGTCATAGTATTCTCATGAGCTTTAGTCTAGAATCTATGTGAATGCTCTGTGTTTGGCACACAGCCAGGACTCCACAAACACTTGTTGTGCAGAAGCAGAATTGGAAAAGTACAGTAACAAGTGTTTGTGGACACTGTTGGAAGGAATCAAAATTGGAAGAGTGCAACCAGTGTTTGTGGAGCCCTGATTTCCCTTCCCAAGTGAGTTCTCTCTCCCTTGATAGGCAGGTATTTTTCCCAGTTTGAACATTGTCTAAAGCGTTCACATTTGGTGGGATGAGTTCATCAGTTCTTACAAGTTGGAGAAAGAAAACTGATCTCCTCCTCAGGACATGAGCTATAATTGGGCCAATCGTACCTGAAAGGAGACTACAGAAGGTGAATTTTCACCAGTGGTCTCCATTTCATTTTCCAAGCACCTGACTCTTAGGGTTGGGGTGTAATTAGGCACTAATGAGGTAGGGATTTGAGAGAGAAAAACCCCAATTTGCGTTCCTGCTACCTCTGCCAAGAAACACGAAGGTCTAAGGAAGATTTCATTTGTGTCTGGGTGAGGGAACTCTGTTCCCAAAATATTGATTACAACATTTAGTTTTGTTTTTCATCAGGCTAAGTCAGAGATTTGTATAATCACACTGAGATTTATCCCTATGGGAAAAAAATTAAAATTGGACAGCTCCCACTCCATCCCACCAATATGTTCCCTGACTTCTGAAATGCAGGGAGAAAAGCTCACATTAACACCGGGGTCCATGCCAGGGTGCTGATTGCTTCACCCATCATTTGCCAAGCTGCTTAAAACTACTGGCTTCTCCAAGACACAGGGAACTTTTCTGTGCTGCACTAGAGTAGCGCATATATTTAAATATGAAAGAGACCATTAAAAACTCAAGGACAACAGAATTAAATGAGGGGTAAAAAAGTTGTATGCCTTTGCCAGAACAAGTTAGTTTGGTATCCCCATACTTGGGAGAGAGCCAGCCCCTCACTCAGGGGAATCTGTGCTCTACTTACTTGCAAATATCCTGGTAAAAATGCTGCTCCCTTGCAAAGGACTTGGACTATAGGGAGCTAAGCGGGGTGGCCTACCTCAAAGAGAACAAAACAAAAAGGAAGTTTGTTGGTAGTGTCGGACCATCCCCCGCTCTGCTAGCCTCCCCATCTATGCCACAACTTCACAAACCTCTGCTCTCAGAGGTGTCAACTACTCCCTCTTCCCACCCCCAAAGGATTTCAGAAAGCCTGAGTAGCATTAGATTTCGGCAGGCCCACAAACAGAATCTAAAACAGAGGTTGTGTGTGGCCAATAGGGTTTCAGCCTACCGTTTGAGAGCCTGGCACAGAACAAGGTCTCCTTTCACTTGACCCTCCTTCGCTAATACAAGGCTGTTTGGCTGCATCCAGAACCCCATGGGGCGAGTGTTCAGGCCAAGAATAGTCTTCATTCTTCCCATGAAGCTTTCAAAGTCTTCTAAAGAACACAGGAAATTGTCAGCCCTTATTTTCTGCTGAAAATGGCCGACACTAAACTTTGAACATTCTATGGATTAATCCCAAATTATGGGAACCAAGTTTGCCTGAAAAGCAGCAAAGGTTTCATTAAAGATGACTCTGATAAACTATCTCAGCATTACTTACAAAGACTGACATACTTTATAACTCCAATTACTAATACCTTTCTTCTTCTGACCAAAGTTACCTTATTTCTATGGAATTAACTGCAAAACTCTCTGTGCACAAAGAAGCAGATCTAGAGACTTCTCATGGCACTGTGCACATTTCCTATAAATAAACCATCACTAAAACTGAGGAGAAATAATAGTTTTTGGTCTGTCATGACCCCAGATGATCATCACATTCTCGAGGTCCAGACACCTTAATGTGTGCAGTCACAATGTAATCCTCACTCCAAACCAGCAAAAAAGGCATGTGGCCTATTTTATAGCTGAGGAAACAAACATCCAGAAAAGTCACATGCCTAATTCACAGAGTTGGGGTCTAAACTGAGACAATTAGTGTGTCCAGTGCTTTCTGCTTCTCCAGGCTGCCTGGTGGCCAGCTGACCCTATTAATCAGGGAGCATCTGCTCTGTGCTCAAACAACTTTGCAGATGATAATGCTTCAAAAATGTGGAGTGTAGTAGATCAGGTGCTAGTAAGGTGTAAGATTTACACACAGGCCCTGGTGTCACCAAGACCAGTTCAAACTTTGATTCTGCCAGTTATCACCCGTCTACTGAATAAGTTACTAAACATTTTAAACCCTCAGTTTCCTCATCTGCAAAAGGATGAGGAAATGGGTTTAAAATGTTTAGTAGCGTATTCAATTATTAGATAACATATTGTTATCTTAACTTACTAAATTGTTATACATTAGCTATTAAATGAAAACACACATGCTACTTAGGTTACTGTCTGAAACAGGACAGTTATAGGAAGTTGTTATTATAAAAGGGGCAGAGAAGATTCTGAATGAAGTACAAGGATTTACATTTGCAAGCTTTTTATTAGAAAGGACTTCAATTTACTGGTGTGGGAAATTTTCCTTTCAAATCAAGTAGGACCCCACAGCAGTCTTCACTAGGACCTTCCTTGGTGATTAAACAGTAACTATTAACTATCCATATACTACCTAGACTGATGGCCTCCAAAGTGGAGAGTAATAATTCATTGGGGCTTGGGAAAAGAGTGCTAACCTTTTTATTTCACTCTTTCAAATTTTGCTTCATAATGTTCACATTAGTGCAGCAGTACATCTGACATATTTTTATAAGGACACAGCATCAGGTTTGGAGACTGTGATGTAGATAAATTTTTGAGGCAACATTTTGCTCCTGAAGCATTCGTGGCTGTTAAGCCATCTTTCCTTTTATTCCCCTCACCTACCATATCTGACTTCTCCTCCTAGATTAGTTTCTCCACAAGGATGAAACATACTGATGTGGAGGGTCAGAATGTGCAGGTGGTGACACCCAGCGAAAGAGTCAGAGAGGCATGGGTCTGTATCTCCTCAGCTTTTGAGATTACAGTCTGAGCTACACAGAAATAAGCTGTGTCTACTTTATTAGCAACTTCACAACTTGCTTGTGAAACCTGATAAGGAAGCAATGAATCCACTAGGTGGCAGCAAAACTCTACCCACAAGGTGCCCAAGTGGTTCACTGCTATTATTAGTGTTTACTTGGTCAGCCCCACTTAATTAGCAGAAAGGCAGTGGCTAACAGGATACTTCAATTACATAATGCCTTGGACAGTGGAGAACAGACACTGCCATTTTGCCTTCTACAGGATGGCCTTTTCTTAGGCCTACCTGAATTTTACGTGTATTATGAATGATCCTTTCAGAAATCCAAACGCCAAATAGCAAAAAGGGCCTCCTAATACACTTAAGCCTGCAGTCAACAATCAGAAGACCTAGTAAAGTTATATAGATCCTTTATCAGATTCAGGTGAAACCCTGGGCATGCCATGGATAAAGACTTCTGAAAGTTTTCATTAGGATGGTAGAATAATGAATTTATCTCATACATTTATTATAATACACAGAATTTTGAAATATTTCACAGAAGCAGTAGTACTTCACCAGTTAGGCGGGCAGTCTATATAAATTATTTATCTTTGCATTCTCCAAATTCAGTAGGTTCTTCTTAACCTCCCTAAAACCAAACATTTTTGACTAGAGGTGTTAACCCAATCTCTCAACACAAAAACTGAAATAAAAACACCCAAACAACAACAATCTCTGCTATTGACTTATAGCCCTCTGCTTAGGTCATTAACTTCTCAAAGTAGATAGGGTAAAACATTTCAAAATAATAAACTGGGCTACACTAATTACACTTAAATTATCCATTATGTTAAAATCTGTATCATTTGACCTTGAGAAAATACCTAAGCTGAATGAATTAGACTGTTCTCAGCCTATAATACCAGAACTTTGGGAGGCTGAGGTGGGTGGATCACCTGAGTTTAGTAGTTCGAGATCAGCATAGGCAACATAATGAAACTCCATCTCTACAAAAAATACAAAAATTAGCCAGGCATGGTAGTGCATGCCTGTAGTTCCAGCTACTTGGGGGCTGAGGCAGGAGGACTGCTTGAGCCCAGGGGATTGAGGCTGCAGTGAGTCATGTTTGTGCCACTGCACTCCACCTGGGCAACAGAGCAAGACCCTGTCTGGGGAAAAAAAAAAAAAAATGTTCTCAGAAAAGTAAGCATACAAATGAGAGACAGAAATGAATAGAGAGATATGGTATTTCTTAAATTAGAAAATCAGCACATATGCATTCTAAATAAGACAAGCATATAAGAGATGTCATTATAGAGGAGGCAAATTCAAGTTGAAAAGTTTCTTTCCATAGTCTACTTTTGTACATCAATTGTAGAATATTTAAGACCCCACACTCCATTACATCACAACATCATTTATTATGTGAATTTTTTACAATACAAACAAAAAATACAGAAATGCAATATATGAATACAGCTAAATGCAAAATGGTGACTTTTTTCTCTTCAAGAGGCCATGATTCCCATTTCTAGTAAAATAAAGAGACTGCATATAGGTAGAAACAGGTTGGTCATTAGCTTCACAATTTTGCCTAGAAATGATCTATAAATGCATTTTTCCCCCTGCTACTTACCATAAAGTGTAAAAAGGGAGTTAAAGGAAAGTTTCCTTGTTGGTTCCTACCATATGAAAGATGCTATATTCTATTTTAGCAGGGCCAATATATGGAAAATATCTAAATTAAATGTTTATTACAAAAAATGAAGCAGTAATGAGATTCTGGCTAAAGAGGGCACTAAATGAGAATAATATATATTTAAAGAATCCAAAACAAACAAACAAAAAGAGGTTGTTATAAAAAAGCTCTAGGTGCACTGTAAGCATATAGGGTTTTTTTTTCCATGTGTATTTTTAAACAATGGAAGTGTCAAAAAATAGGGTCAACTGTGTTAGACTAAATTACATTATTGTATATGCTGCACTGAATGGAACCTTTGTATTATAATTATCATAGAGAAGCACAGTTTGCATCATATTATGGCAATTCATCCTCAATGAAAACCTTCCAGAGTCCTTTTATTTTGGAATATCCTGTAAACAATCAAACCACCAGAACATGATTGTACAACAGTAAAATGTTCTCTTGCATTAAACTGAAGATATCTGTTTAATAAAAAAAGAAAAAGAAAACGTAGGAAAGGTACTTAGAGCTGTTACTTTCTAAGTACACAACACCCTAGACAATTCAAGGCATCTTAATCTCCATCAAGAACAACAACAAAAAATAATAATTTTTGTCATGCTGTTAAATCCATCATTATGGATAAAACTGGTGCAAATTGGTCAAACGGATCCAACAAACACTGATGTCCAAGCTGGCATACTGGCAACTAATAGGTAACTGGTGGTCAATAGAGAGTTTAAAAGATCTTCCCTTTCTTCTTGTTCTTTTCCAAGGTTCTAAAGGATTAAAGAAAAATAATCAAGATGAGTAACCATTTTATAAACATCATAGACAACATGATAACAATAGCTAATCCAATTACAACTATGCTGGATTTTCAGATACTACTTTTTCATTTAAAAAGTCATAAAAGTTAGAAGTAAACGACTAAGACAATGTTAATCTGTAATAGTATTTTCTTAGACAAATATTTGACAAAACTCCAGGATAAGTGGTAAAAAATACAGCAAAACCCCCTTTTAATATACAAGAGCAATTCCTCCCAAATGAAACAGCACAAACTGAAAACTATCAACTGGCATCAAACAGGGTGTTCTTTTCCCCCCACTGTCATTTGCATTCTGAAGTGCGATTGTTTTTACAAATCTATTTTCTACTTCTTTGGGGAAAATGTTAATAGTAAGATAGTGTAGTAGAACAAATGTCTAATCTAAAAATGTTTAGTAGTGAAGATAAATTATACTTTATTTATAATTTATAAATAATTATAAATTATTATAGAATCCTTATAGGAATGCCCCTTTCCAGTTTTGAATGAAACTCTTAAGGAAAAGAAAACCAAGGTAAAAATATGATTGAATTTTATATAAATTAAAAGAAAGTAACTGATTAGCTGTATTGGAAATTAAATATTTAACATTTTGTCTTAAGAATTTTATCCTAAAAACATAATTCAATACAATTAAAACATACCCCTAAATATGTAATAGATTTTGAAGCAATGTTCCCTTTGTGTGCCAAAAATTGAAAACAACCCTTACGTCCAACAACTGGGGGGAGGAGATAAGAAATCCAATTATGGTGAGTTAACTGGGGAGAATGTTATAAAGTTGCTAAATCATAATTACTAAGTCATGGAAAATGTACTGAAAAAATACTGCTATGGTACAGAGACTGTATTCATCCACATAAAAACCACTGTGTTTGGAATGCATGATAATGGGTGATGACTTTTTAAGTGTTATTCTAATGTTTTTTAATTAAGTAGGAAAACAATTCTTTAAAACATTAATATACACATTTCTTAGTAACCTGCTATTAGTTACCTTGAAGAGTTCTGTTGTTCTAAAATACGCTGTTGAGCTTCCCAGTTTGCTTTCTCATCCTCAAACTGACGACGTTTTTCCTCTAATTCTTTGTGCTGTGCTTCCAAATTCTTTTTCATTTGCTCATGGCGCCGCTGGAGCTAAATCATAGCACAATATATAAAACAAAACTATTTAAGAAATCAGAAGCAGAAGTATGTTTCATCCAGACATCCTAATGGTAAGAGTATGAGCACTGAACAGCCCTGTTGTAAATTCAGAGTACTACCCTGGAAAGCACTATCAAGGACTCTTCCTACTTTAGGATCTGCCACCCAAAAGGCCAGTGACCTAAGACAATAATCTTGGGAAACGGGGGAAAAAAAAGCAACGAACTTAACAGGGTGTAGTACTTTGTAATGGAAAATTACTATCTTATTTCATTTTTCTTTAATCACAAATATGTTGGAAGCTGGGCAGTGAAGACATCACTGTTCTAATTGTACAGATGAGGAAACAGTGGCAGAGTATAAGTGGCTTGCTCAAGATTGCTACCATAAAGTGGAAGAACCAGGACTTGAATAAGCCTCCTAATTCCAACTTTAGAAAGCTGAGACAAATGAAAAGCAAGCAGGTAGTTGAGGACCCTACAAGCTCAAAGATGCCAGTAAAGTACTCTGAATTCTTGTAAGCTGTGGTTCTCAGACACTGTCTTCATGCAAATCACCTGGGATATCTGTTAAAAATATTGAATCCTGGACCTCACTCAGATGTACCGAATTAGAATATCTGGGTGTTAGGTCTGGAAATGTGGGTTTTCAACAAATTACAGTGATTCTAATGAGGAGTATTCTAATACTCCGCTGAGTATTGATACTGTAAAGAATGCTGACTGAGAGGTGGGAAACACTCATGCAAAGTAACTGCAGAAACAAAGAGCTTTCAGTCCAAGAGATCATTAAATAATTTCATTTAGGAACAAGTCAATCCATCTCAGAAAAAAAGTCAACAAATTTAAAAAATCAGATTAAATCCTACTATGCCAAATACCCAAGAACTATTCAAAACCTTCAGTTATCCAGGAATTATGTTCTGTTAAATATTTTACTACATTGATGAGTTAACATCTTGAATGTGGATTATAATATAATTTTGCATACAATTTTTCTTTTTTGCAAGCCCAAGGTGACTTCAGATTTATTCCTATTCCAATTATTTCATGCAATTCCTACAAAAAAAAAATCACCTAAGACACATTTAAGCAAACAGGAGTTAAATCTGAGATGAAATCTTTCTGATGAGAGCAAACAAGTCACTAAGAAAATCTTAGAAAGTAGGAACATAAGAAAATGTCTCTAATTTTTTTTTTTTTTTTTAATGCAAAGGAATCACATATACACAATTCAGAATAGTAGTTACCTATGGGAATGAGAGAGCCCTTGGGACAAGCACACAGGGTCTTCAAATGAGTTGATAACATTCTATTTTTTTAAAGCCAGGTGGTAGGGTTATACAGTGTTCATCATTCTTTAACTTACATTTATGTTACATGTAAGTAATTATCTTTTGTGTTAACTGCATGTAGATAAAGGTATAGGTCACAATCTCATTCTTAAGAAACCCATGGGGTCAGATGCCTTTCAAAGTTCAAAATTTTTTCAGTTATTAAAAAGACAACACTGCTTAGAAAGGAGTATATACTATATTTATAAAATACCTCCTGGGCTATCTGGGGCAACAAGGGAATCAAATACATTACTTTTTATTTTTTTTCAGTAAAATATATAAATATTCACAATATGTAGATTTAAAACTTATTAAGTTCATGTTAGGTTTTGCAGTTTTCAGAGTTTTTTCCATTCTGAAATTGAAGCACAACTGTGGACCTATCTAGGGCTTAACAGCAAACTTAAAAATTAACTGGGTTCAAATGCTGGCTTACTAATCCTTCTTTTCATTTAAAGGGGAGATGGGCAATAATATCTACCTTACAGGGCTATGGTGTGCACTAGATGACATAATACGTGAAACATGCTTGGTGCTATGGTTCATGTACTGTGCTGCTAGGTATTAGTACTGTGCCCCAAACAAATATTTCCAGCACAGTGGATTTAAGGACAAACTGTATTAAACAAAGCTAAAAGGGTTTCTTTACCTATTTATGTATTTACATGTATCATATTTACATTATATTTATCATGTATCATATACATGATGATCTGCAAACTCATTACCACAAGGATGTTGGTAAATACACTCTGAATGTAGTTTCATAAAAGACAAAGAATCTAGAATGGGCATGCCTAATTCTGTAATGGCTTAGAGTATTGGTAGGAACTTGGCCCAGAGCTCTTCACAGGTCCTTTAAATGTTAACATTCCATCCTTCAAAGAGTAGTTCTTCAAAACTATCTTCATTCACAGTAATCATGAATATTCCCAAAGGGTTCCTTGGCTACAGGTTCACAATTACTTGTTTATAATATTTTCTCTTAGCAACAGGTCCTAAAATACATCCGCCTCAAATATAAGTTAAACTTTTAGATTCTCAATGGAATCTGAGTGTGGAAATAATGTAGTAGATTCTTGATTATTCCTGTTTTTCCCCCTCTTTGGATATAGATTTTCCAGATTGTATGTGAATTACTGGAGAGGCAGAGATTCAATGCATATATTTAACAACAGGCTGAACTTAATCTCCAAAATGTCATGTTAAGAACATTAATTATTTATAATAGCAACAGCTGAGACAGTAATTCTTGATTGGGGGTGTGTGTGCATATATGTTTTGGTTTGCTCTATGATAGGAGGGCACTGCTATTATTATTTAGTGGCAGTGCCAGGGATGCTAGTCCTATAGTACTCAGCAGTGTCAAACCAGGAGGAATTATTCCTTACCCCCACTAAATTAAACTCACAACAAATGTAACAGTGAAAGATTTTAATAAGAAATTACAAGAAAAGCCCAGTAATGTAAGAGAAATTATGTGGTAGAATAAAAACATTTCCTTGAAATTATTTAATACTTTCTTATGCCATGCATTCTGTTTACTCAATGGATTAGAGTACTTTTGTTATGCTTTTAGTCAAAAAGTTTCTGCATTTTATGTAGTACTTAAAAAAGCAATGAAATCAACTGTAAGGATGTAACAGAAGAGATCTGAATCTCTTAATATACTTAGATACAATTATTGTATTAGTGAAGTCACATAAAACACAGGGATCTTACTAAATTTGATCACTGACAATTGTTTTAAAAATATTTTATATGACTGTCAAAATTATATATATATATATATATATATAATTTTGAGACAAGGTCTAGCTCTGTCACTCAGGCTGGGGTGCAGTGGCACAATCATAGCCTACTACAGCCTCAATCTCTCAGGCTCAAGTGATCCTCCTGCCTCAAACTCCTAAGCAGCTGGGACCATATGCACATGCCACCGTGCCCAGCTATTTTTTTTTTTTTTTTTTTTAAATATTTTGTAGAGATTGGGTCTTGCCATGTTGCCCAGGCTGGTCTCAAACTCCTGGACTCAAGCAATCCTTCTGCTTTGGCCTCCCAAACTGCTAGGATTACAGATGTGAATTACCACACCTGGCCTTCATCTCACATATTTAAAAAGAACTTATTATTTTATGGGTTTTGTTTATTTTTTCAGACAAAGTCTCCATCTGTCGCTGAGGCTGGAGTGCAGTGACGTGATCTCAGCTCACTGCAGTGTCTGCCTCCCAGGTTCAAGTGATTCTCCTGCCACAGCCTCCCAAGTAGCTGGGATTACAGGCACCCACCACCACACTCAGCTAATTTTTGTATTTTTAGTAGAGACGGGATTTCACCATATTGGCCAGACTGATCTCAAACTCCTGACCTCAGGTGACACCCACCTCAGCCTCTTAAAGTGTTGGTATTACAGTACAGGCATGAGCCACCACACCCTGCCTATAATTATAACAAATTTATGTTGAGAAAACTTCATACTGAAATTCTGATTTATTTTGGGTTTACCCATAGTTTTTTCTACTGTTCTCAAACATCTATCAAACTAACTGCTCTATGGATTCTTATGTTAAGTTTATCTTTTCCTCCACCTTTTCTTTCTTGCCACCTATTGAAGGAAATGTCTCCAAGGTCTTTTTGATTAATAGAAACTAAATGTATAACTCAACATCTAGAAAGGTTTCAAGACATAGATACGTCTGCTGGGATGTTTTGTCATTACCCTGGTCCAGTGCTGTAACACTAGGAATTACCTTGACACTACATTATAAATAAGGCCCAACCTGTTAACAAAAATATCACATTAACTAATTTTCTCTCCTTTAACTGTGTGTAATTTATCCAGGCACGTCTTTAGTTCAATAAAGGTTATTTCCCTCTTTTTCATTCAATATACAATAAGTCTGGCCAATTATTATTATCCTAACACTAGTTTTTATGCATATATCCACCCTCGACTCTCATCTTTAGTGTTGTTATGCCACCTGTTTGGAATGGCTTATAATTTTATTTTTTACAACTCAAACTTGTTCATTATAACTTTAATATTCCATTATAAGTATTCTATTATTCTATATAATAGAATATTAATATTACATATTAATATTCTATTAATATGTAATACTTTACATATTAAAGTATACATTATTTTATTATAAATACAATGCTTGCTTATTTCTCCATTTTGTTACGCTAGGGTATTAATTTTGAAAAAATATGTATAAAAAGGTTATAATATCTATAAATTTTATTGAAAACACTATTTAAAAAGGAACACAATGTCTAATAGATGGAATGTTAGCCTGATTACCTCAGCTTCAGAGTCCTTCAGTTTTTGAACTTTTTCCTTGACCTTCATCTCAAACACCTGCTCCATCTCCATCTCCATCTTCTTCATTTTAGCTACATGCTCCCTTCTTTCTTCTTCCATTTGTGCCAGAGGGCTCCTGTCATGAATATTAAAGGTAATCATTAAATGTGAATAAAAATTATAATACAGAACTATGAAACTGCTGATAAAAACAAATGAGATGCTATATATGTATGTATGCCATTATTAATATATTTATAACCTAGAACATCTTTCCATATTTCATATATAAAACTTGATGATAGAAAAAATCTAAAAAACAAAGATGTTCTCTAAATTGACTGCATATCAAATCTAAGGATGATGATATAACAAATAAACTGTAGAAGGAAAATGGGAAAAAAAATTTCCAAAATACATTCACAGAATAAAACATTAGCAGAAAATCATATAATTTTGTTCTTTAAACAAAATTTTAACATGAAAAACAGAAAATGAGTAATAAAGTTAACATGTAGAGTATTTTTAGTTTTACTAAAATTTCAAGTTTTACAATCTCTTTTAAGACAGCTACTGACACCACAAAAATGAACAATATTATAACTTATTTGGTAACTGAACCAATATGCTGGAAACAACTACTGGTCAACACCTAGAGCACTATTTAGGTATACAGAATATTTCTAGACCCCTTACGATAACTTCAATGCTCTTGAAAATACATTCCACTTAAATATTTCACTGTCTTAAGTTTTAAAGATGTTCAGTGATTTAAAACATACACACGTACTTTAGAGATAATCAGGGGCAAATATTTTGTTAATAATTATTTTTCAATGCCAAAAAATAGATATAAGCATAGTTAAATACAAAAATTGTTCACTCTGTTGACGTTAAAGTTCATGGACTCAAATCTCTTTGTACAACTGTGTTCAAAATTTTCACACTGAGATATATTTACGGGTGGGTTTTAAGTTAAGGCTAATACACTTACAGAGATATAAAGAATGCCAGAGTACCTAGTGCTTTCAGCCCAGGAGCAGAAAGATAAGTAGCCTCTTTGCTTTGAGAATGTCTGAAAATTATTCAATACCCTGGGACAAATTAAATGAGGCAGGCCCCTCTTTGACTTTGTTAATAAAGTATGCTTATTTTGCTTCCATAAAAACAGGCTTTGACCAAAACCTGTTTTTTTTTTTTTTTTTTTTTTTAAACTTAGAGATCTATGTGAACACATTTATTTTAATTACAGTATAGAATATCACAATGGATATAAGAAATCATCTAGCCATTCTATATGTCAGATATTTGCTTTTTTATCTTCTTTGTGATTACAAATAATGCTGTCATAAATACCCTTGTAAAAATACATATTTGTACAATGAGGGTTTTTCTGTTAAGAGTCCCAGAAGCTTGGTCAGAGAACTCAAACATTTAAATATTGATTGGTACTGCCAAAGTCATCCCTCCAGTACAATACAAATTTAAACTCCCCCACTCTGTGTAAGTCTCTGCAGCCCCATAGTTTTGCCCATATTTGATATATATCTTTTTAAATTTTCAAATCTGATAGGTCCAAAATAATGGTTAGCAATCTGTACTTCCCTGATTACTAGATATAGTTGATCTTCTTTTCATATCTTTATAAACCATTTGCATTTCTTCTATAAATTGCCAATTTCCTGACTGGGTTTATCTTTTTCTCACAGGTTTGTATATTACGGAAAATTCTTTATTTATGGCAAACAGATTGTCCCAGTTCGCCACTTTTTTTTATGGCATGATTTGTCACAGAGATGTTTCACATTTTAATATATTATCTTTCACACTTTTCCATTCTGGCATCTAAATCTTAAAAGTAGCTTAGAAAGGCCTTCCTCATCTGATGGTTATTAAAAATATTGTAGACTCAAATTGATTTGTTTACCCTATGTGCTATTTCTCCTCTTTCCTCCCAGGGCTGATTGATCCAAGCACAGTCAAACCTGACTCATACTGGGCCACTCAGATTCTCTCCCAGGATTCTGAAAACTAGGGAGAAGCAGGGGCTTTCCTAGAAGGCCCCCAAAGCCACCAAGGTAAGGTCTGCTCTACCCGAGGCTTGGTACTCCAAGCCTCTTATTTTTGATTCTGCCAGCTCTTCCAGTGTCTTCCCAAATCAATAGTTCTGTTTGTTTTTTGCTTAATTTAGTTGAGTTGACTTATCTCGTTTTTAACTAAAGGACTTTAACTGATTTAGCAATTAGAATCAGAGTGGGTTGTAGTGGAGACTGCTGGGGGAAATGCAGGTTATGTTACTGGGTTCAGATGGAAGGATATAAACTGTCAACCAATTTCCACGATGGGAAAGAGCAAGCTGCTCACAGTTCATAGTTGTACAACTACTATTTTAGTTATTGCTTGCAATTACCTGTGATGTGTTAAAGCTGGTGGTAAAGGAGTGAGTGTGTCCCAATTAAAAGGAGAGGAGAAATGTTGAAACCACGGAGTAGGATTACTTCTGACAACATTAGAGAACAAAACAGGAAAAATCTCAGCTCCCATATAAAATGCTGACCTCCAAATGAAAACCAAGACTAAGGGGCCTTTACATTACTATGTATATATTTTGATAAACAAATGTTAAAATTTCCAAATATTGCTAGTTGCTGAATTTTAATGCCAACAGAATTCACATCTTTTCTGGGTTGCTCATGAGAAAGATAAGGCTTTAACTGAGACAACAGAAATGATGATAAAAGAAGAGAGGACTTGAAGAAAGCTAATTTCCAAAAATCTCTATTATGCTCTCTACTGCATCTTGCTTTCATGATGGTAACTGCCCCACAACCCAGTCTGCATTACTCACAGAATACAACCATAACATGATCTGAGGGTAAAATACATAAATAATGTAGAAAAGTAAAATGTTGGCCAGGCACGGTAGCTTGTGCCTGTAATCCCAGCACTCTGGGAGACCAAAGTGGGAGGATTGCTTGAGATCAGGAGTTCAAGATCTGCCTGGACAACACAGCAATACCCCCATCTCTACGGGGCGGGGGCAGGGAGAGTAAAGTATGTTTTAAATGGGTAAATTTTATTGTTATACACTAATCTTAAAATAAGAATTAACTCATGGCTTAAAACAAAAAAGACTTTGGATTTCAACCAAAACTATAAGGCTAGTCATTTTAACCTTGATTTGACACACTCATTATGGTGACTGTTCTCCTTATTAGGCGAAATACTTGACCATCATAGTAATTTTCTTTTCTATCAAGGAAGAAGGCAAGAGAACTAGATAGAAAATGTTAAAAACAAAACAAAAAGGACAGAAAACTGGCTACCAGTTGTTTTTTTTGTTTTGTTTTGTTTTTTTGAGATGGAGTCTTGCTCTTGTTGCCCAGGCTGGAGTCAAGTGGCACAATCTTGGCTCACTGCAACCTCCATCTCCCTGATTCAAGTGATTCTCCTGCCTCAGCCTCCCAAGTAGCTGGGATAACAGGCGCCCACCACCATGCCTGGCTAATTTTTGTATTTTTAGTAGAGACGGGGTTTCACCACGTTGGCCAGGCTGGTCTCGAACTCCTGACCACATGATCTGCCTGCCTCGGCCTCCCGAAGTGCTGGGATTACAGGCGTGAGCCATTGCGCCTGGCCTAGTTTTTCTTAACAAAAAGGAAGAACAAAGATGTGATATAATGCTATGATTAAGATGATCTATTTTCGCAATTGTGTAAATTCAAATAAAATGTTATTTAACTCAAGGATATTTCTTCACTAAAAGAAAACTTACTTCTACATTTAAACCTGCCATATATTTTTCCAATTAACCAATGAATCAAAAGTTCTGAAAATGAAACTAAGCAGACATATTAATTTACAACACAAACCTGCATTTTAAAAGTAGAGTCAGCTAAAATACATTTTCAAGTGTAAATATCATTTTTTCGTTAAAAGTTGATGCAATCCTTCTTAATAATATATTCTTCATATTAATGGCAGGTGTTTTTAATATAGATGCCTCTGATCTCTTGAACACACACAGTGTCAGTGACTGCCCCAAAATGACATACCAAATGTGTGTCTGTTTGTGTTTGCCAGCATTCTTTCAGTGAAAGGGTCCAAAGCTTTTGTTAGATTTCAAAGGGTTTATAATTCCCACTGTCCCCTAACACCCAAAAATCTTTTTTAGGCTCTAGAAATCATCTAAAAATGATTTTTTTAATTGCTAACTTAAGTAACTGAATATGTGTATTTAAGCAACTTAAGATTATCCAACAATATAATTGTGAATGTAAATATAGTAAATTAGAATTCAGACAGAATTAAATATCTATTCCTACTTATATAACTCACCTACAAAATGTTTATTTTACTTTATGCTTGGGAAGGAGCAGGCAATTTTGCCACCTAAATTATTATTTAAATAACTCTAGAGGGAAAATAAGAGACTGCAGAGAAACATGTAATGACGTTTCAGAATCTTCTTTTAGGAAGGGCACGGTTTCTCACGCCTATAATCCCAGCATTTTGGAAGACCAAGGCAGGCAGATCACAAGGTCAGGATTTCGAGACCAGTCTGGCCAACATGTGAAACCCCATCTCGCCAGGCGTGGTGGCAGAGGCCTGTAATCCCAGCTACATGGGAGGCTGAGGCAGGAGAACTGCTTGAACCCAGGAGGCAAAGGTTGCAGTGAGCCAAGATCACACCACTGCACTCTTGCCTGACGACTGGGTGAGACTCTGTCTCAAAAAAAAAAAAAAAAAAAAGTTTAGCTTATATTCTAAAACCAAAGTGAGATTAGCACTTTGTGAAGCATACACTGCCAAAGATCACAACTAGACATTTTCAATAGGTTCACCTTCCATTCCAAAATTCTTGCAACTCTCAACCCCACTCCACTACTACTGTCAAAGGATACACTGCTATGGAGAGTGGCATGAGAGCAATACAAAAAGAACATTAAAAGAAGCCTAAACTCACACCTGATTACTTCACTTAAATATTAGTCTTTCTTTTCAGTTATTCATGGATATGTGCTATAAGGAAAAACACCTTACATCAGCTAAAGCACCTAAGCTGTTAATAATGATTTTTAAAGAAAAATTTAACAAAAATGTTTTTTTGAAATTGCTAAATTTTCAAGACAATGTAATACAACCAATAGCTAAAACTTCTAAGTGATTTCTTTCACATTCAGTATGTGTTATTCAATGAAGTAGTAACAAACTAATTTATCAAATCATATCAAGTATCTATTCCAATTACAGCCATTCTCCAGTTGGCTTAATCTTCTAAAATATTTATTTTCCTACTTATTAACATAAAATAAAATATTGTGCTAGCTCCTGGGGCAATTTGCTTTTTAGCAATGCAAACGTTTCTTTTTTTATTTGCATAGGCAAAGAATGGTTACGATTCCTCTCTTTAAGAGATATATTTCCAGTAGATTTCTACTTTTTATGTTTTCACCTGGGATATAGTTTAACTCACTATCCCCACAGAATTTTGTATACACAGAAAAAAATTTAATGCTACTGTAAAGTTTACTATTTTTCTCTGAATTACCTTACCTACATCCAACAGCACTACTTTAAAAAGCCTTATATTTGAGATATGAGAATAAACAATTCCTTATGTCTATGACATAACAAATGTTTAAAAGAAAATATTGAATAAGTACATATATTTAAAAATATATATACTGGTAGTATTTCTTTTAACATACAAAATTATCAGTAGCTTTGTGTATGTGTTTCTTTTAATGAGTTAAAAAGTTCATCGCTAATGATAATGAGTTTAAAGTGAATTAGGATTTTATGAACAATATTCACTATGATGGATCCTTACGTTTTTGTGCCAAAGTTGCTCAATAAACATTTTGCTAAAAAAAGATAAAAAGCCTTCCTTTTGTTCACAGATTGAAGCTTACTCAAACAGAATCTTGTATTTTAAATATTTAAGAAGGGACATTTTTCTATTCCATTATAAGGAATGTTAAGCACTACAGAAAACAGTATAGCTACTTTGAGAACTTGTCTTTCCCACTTATATCGTTGATCCTTCAGGATTATCATCTAATGGTAGATAACACCTAGCTGCAAATGCACATCATTTAAAATGGTTTTGTAATACAGCTATGCACTACGTAATGACCTTTCAGTCAACAAAGGACTGCATATATGATGGTGGCCCATAGGAACTGAAAAATTCCTATTGCCCAATGGCATCTTGATGATCTTGACCCTGAGTAGGCCTAGGCTAATGTGTACGTTTCTCTCTTCGTTCTCACACACACCAAAAAAGTTTTACGTGAAAAAAAGAACTTTTACAATATAAAAATCTTGTAAAGATTATAAAGATAATATTTTGTATATCTGTACAATGTGTTTGTATTTTAAGTGTTACTACAAAAGAATCAGAGTCTTTTAAAATTTAGATAAAATAAGCTACAACAAAACAAGATTATTGAAGACAAATAAAAAAATAGTACAGCCTAAGTGTATAGTGTTCATAAAGTCCACAGTAGTGTATAGTAATGTCCCAGGTCTTCATATTCACTCACCACTCACTCACTGACTCATCCAGAGCAACTTCCAGTCCTGCAACCTCCATTAACCAAGCGCCTTATACAGGTATACCATTTTTAATCGTTTATACTGTACTTTTACTGTACCTTTTCTATGGTTTAGACACACAAATACCATTATAACTGTCTATAACAGTACAGTAGAGTAACATGCTATATAGATTTGTGGCCTACACGCAATAGCTATACCACATAACCTAGATGTGTAGAAGGCTCTACACATTTCTCAGACTGTATCCCCATTGTTAAGTATGACGTAATTATGGTTTTCAATAATGACAAAGTTTTAAAAAGCAGGACACAGACATGGTTACCAGGTTCCTCACACATCTCTTTTTTCGATCCCAACATGAAACCACAACTTGAGATAAGCTCAACAGGGCACAGCTACACACTTGGTGGTCACTTACAACACCACTCTAACACCAAAAGAAGAAACCCAAACTCCAGCTAATTTACTCCCTGGAAAAGGAATACAGAAGGTAACCAAGAACAGATTCATCTAAATATTCCTTTTGTTAAAGGCTGTCCTTTGTTTCCACATAATCTGTAAGTGAAAACTCTATCAAAATGTTTCATTCGAAAAAGCTTCTACTATTAACAAACCTTAACAATATAAATTTATACTGTTGTGGATACAGAACATTATCCAAATTTTCTACTGAGTAGCTAGTAGAAATTTAATGAAAATGAAACAATATGATTGTTGACTACAGAAATAATACCTTTTTTGGAGAAAAAAAAATATACTTACTTAGTCAGCTGCCCCTTATTCTTGTTGTTATCAACTCCATTATAAGTCACAGCTGCCAGTTTTCTGCTTCTGTAGTTCTCATAGTGAACATTATTAGTAACATCTTTCAAGTCCTGCATGTGTGTTCTGTCATAAACAAACAGCAAGAGTTTGCTTCTGTTAATAGCTAGGGATAAAAAAGCTAAAAAGCTTTAATATAAATTCAAAATTTTACCAAAACAAAAATTTCAGATTTAAAATGAACACCTTAAGGAAGGTGGCATTCACCTGTTTTCATTTACACTCAAAGTAGACCAATAAAAAATGAGCTAACTTGACACCAAATTTAGATTCCAAATTAGATTTTAAGGCCCATAAATCCCTCCAAGCAGTTTCTGAAGGATGATCTTTCTATGAAAGAGTATTCATCTTTACAGTATCTATTTAAATATCAGACAGAAGAGTGTGGATTAGCTACTACTGAAGCTCATAAAGTCTAATAGAAACTGCCTTTCTTTTAGCAATATTTCTAAGGTAATATATGAGTCTTTAGTAATACATAATAATACATTTTGGATTACATATCGAATTGTTTTCAGACTAGGGAATTTTAGAGTAAATTTGTTTATTCAAACTGTCTAGTGAACATGGTATTTTGGTTAAACCAATTTTTGCTTACAGCATTTCTGTCATATATAAAATCAATATATGAGATCAATCTACAATACATGAGATGATGTCATCATTATCTGATAATTCAAGACATTAAAGATACCCTTAGCTGCTGTATGGATATTATTTACCAATGTAGTGTTTTTGGATATACATGGTATGGCAATACTCTATTTGTTAGTCCTCCTCATCACCCATTCTGTATCAAACTTCCTATATCTGCCATCATTCATCTTCACCACTTTACTAAAACTCCCTTCTGGGAGACAAAAGGGTGTACTTTTGGCAGGGCGCAGTGGCTCACGCCTGTAACCCCAGCACTTTGGGAGGCCGGGGTGGATGGATTACCGGAGCTCAGGATTTCGAGACCAGCCTGGCCAACATGGTGGCACCCCAATCTCTACAAAAATTAGCCAGATGTGGTGGCGGATGCCTGTAATCCCAGCTACTTGGGAGGCTGAGGCAGGAGAATTGCTTAAATCTAAGACATGGAGGTTGCAGTGAGCCAAGATCATGCACTGCACTCCATCATAGATGACGAGAGCGAGACTCCAGCTCAAAAAAAAAAAAAAAAAAGTGTACTGTTGTACTTTTTATCATTCCTTATACCCAGAAAACTTTTACTGTTACTTCACAGTCCAGCTTCTTGAAACTCTCCCTTTGTGAATAAAATGTGATATTCAATCACTCTGATTCATTTTGTACTAACATTTCCATGCAATTCTCTGCTAGTTCACTCTCCTTAGTCCTAAGTCCGGGTTTTCCAAAAATCTCATCTCCCAGACTCTGTCCCTTGATAAATCCATGTTCTCTTATAGCGACAACAGTTACTTCTAAAGCTCTACCACTCCACTTCAGGCAAGTTAGGCAGCTCCCTACTCCTGGCATATCTGGTGGTTGAGACTGAACAGTTCATGCTAATTTGTCGATCTCTCATCAAAGAGTTCAACTGCTTTGGAAACCTTTTTCCCAGCCTTGACATCAAAGCATTCCAACCATGACCATTTTCTCCTTGGTTGTCATTCATTTTTGTTATATGTCACAGGTGACATCATACCTCTTCAACTATAAGCTCCCCTTTAGAAGGAACATGCCATTACCTTTTGTGTCCCAATGCAGATAGCAGATAACATGAACTTTAACAGAATTAGTAACTCAAGATTGAAGTTGAGATATAATGAACACTTTTTGGAATAAATTATTGATACCAGTTTCTCTAAGTAGAGAATAATAAGAACAAACACTTATGCCAATATAAAACAACGTTTATGTAATTTTTTTTTTTTTTTTTGATACAGGGTCTCGCTCTGTCAGCCAGGCTAGATGGAGTGTGGTGGTATGATCTCGGCTCACTACAACCTCTGCCTTTCAGGCTCAAACCATCCTCCCACCTCAGCCTCCTGAGTAGCTTGGACTACAGGCAGGCATGCACCACCATGCCCGACTATTTTTTCTATTTTTAGTAGAGAAAAGGTTTCGCCATGTTGCCCAGGCCAGTCTTGAACTCCTGAGCTCAAGCAGTCCTCCCACCTCGGCCTCCCAAAGTGCTGGGATTACAGGTGTGAGCCACTGCACCCAGTCTAATTTTAATTACATTACATTCATCCCTGCATCACTGAAAAAACATTAAAGGTCCTAAGGAAAAATACTTACATGAAATGCTTGCATGAATATGTACAATAAAAGTAAGGTGAATTTACCAATTGTTAAGCTATTTTTGTGTGATCTAACATTTTAGATAATGACTGATTTTCCCTTTCACTAAAATCACTAAAGTCTTCTATATGACTACATAATTCTGATTTTTTCAGGTTATAAAAGTATTTCCATTGAATTAAATATGCTTTATCCTTTTATGATTCAACCCACTCCTCCATTCTCAAAATAATCTGGTAATTAGCAATACTGCTTTCCTCAGTTTCAGGAATTTGTCTCTTCCATTTCCCATTGCTGATAACATAACTCTGTTCTCCTTTTGTTTTCTTTCCCTATTTGAATTCTCAAACACCCATCCCCACACCTGAAAATATCTGTATAGTTTTCCTCCTTTCCATTGACTTCCTTGGTTTGCCTTGGAGTAAGTCAGTTCTCTTAATTAGCAAACACTTCTTTGAACTTGCTTCTTTCTTAGAAGCAATCACTGTTCCTAACTTTGACCTGCAAGATTTCAATTACTTGGGATTTACAGACATCTGCAATACTGGTAATGTATTTCCTTCAAGTATGTATTAAATATCCACTAGGTGCCTTTGTCTTAAAGACATGAGCTAAATTAAATATACATCTTTTTAATAATATATAACTAGAATTTTTAGGCATAACAGTCTTACTGCTCTGATGTATTAAATCTTCCTGCAGGCATGGTCAATTTGCTCTGTAATGCTTACACTAGGGAGGCTCCTCACTAGCTGCCAAGCTGTAAACCTTCAAATATTCAAAGTAGCCTCTTGGCCACAGACACAGTGGCTTATGCCTGTAATCCCAACACTGTGGGAGGCTGAGGCAGGTGGCTCACTTGAGAGGTCAGTAGTTTGAGACCAGGCTGGCCAACATGGGGAAACCCTGTCTCTACTAAAAATACAATTAGCCAGGTGTTGCGGCATACACTTGTAATCCTAGCTACTCTGGAGGCTGAGGCAGGGGAATTGCTTCAACCTGGGAGGCGGAAGTTGCAGTGAGCCAAAGATTGCACCACTGCACTCCATCCTGGGCAAGAGTGAGACTCCATCTCAACAAAGTAGCTTCTGGCTCAGTAATTAGCTTTCCCCTCTACAGTGTTTCAGGTATGCAGGCAATTATTGATTGTATACTTTTAAAATACAAAAGAAAAAGTTATTGAATGCCACAGTGTCAAGCACTGGACAAGTACCATAGAAGATTTAAAAACAAGAGGAATGCAATGGTAATTAATATTTATTAAACATTCTCTACCTATATACTATCTTGGCAGATTACATTATTTTTCTTTTGAAGTCACACCTTAGGAATGGAAGACGAAGGAAACAGTTCATAATAGAGCCTGAAGTGTTGTATTCTCAAAACCCAGAGGATGACCTTCTCGTGCATTTGCTCTTCTCCCACTAAGTGAGGCCTGGCAACCCCAACTGCTGAATTAACCCTATCATGTAGTTCCTACCAAAAACACCTGCTCCTTTGAAAAAAAAAATCAATTACCTGCCAATTTCTTTAATTTCAAAATTCATTCTCATCTATATATTATATTTCTTGAGGTAGCAGTTTGACTCTTTTAAATTCTCCCCCTCACTTCTCACTTGTGAGAATGACATTCTTGTTATTTCATGATTTCCGATTATTATGCATATTTATGTTACTACCTTTCTTTACACAGCTAAAGAGACAGAGGATGTGGTAAAGGCATAGAGAAGCAAGAGACAGAAGTGGGAAAAACGGAGTGAGGCAGAGAGGAAAGAACGTGTCTCAACGTGAAAACACTGAAAATCATTTTGATGCCCTTTCTTTTCCTTACCTACTGTCTCTAGTCCTATTACACTTTTTTTCTTCATGATTTCCTCTCTGCTGCTGCTTTTCTAATTCAAGTCCTGGTCCTCTAATCAGGATGGCCTCAGTGTCCTGCTCCCATAGGCTTTCCTTCTCTTTCAGCAGGTGTGCAAGACACAATTTAGGAATTTTTTTCTCACCTGGTAGGAAAATTAGTTTTGTTCGCTATGTTTCATTACATAAAAAATGCCCTACTCACCAGCTACCAGGCTGTGCACCTTTTAACATTCAAATTCTACCTTTTGACTCAAAACTAGCCTTCCCTTATATAGTTTTCATAAGTTTTTCACATTAAGAACAAGAGCCTCTTCTATTTCACTTTCCATAGTTATTTCAGTATTAAAACCTCAACACAAAGTATAATGATAAAGTGATGAATTTTCCTGTGTATCCCTAGACACACAAATTATTTTGTCACTTTTGCTCACGGCTTCAAAACCTTGGAGAAAGAATCTAAGTTGTCTACATGTAGTGCTTATTTCATTACTAGACTGAAGATATAAATTTAAATTAGCTACATTTATAGAAGACAAAAAGTAAATCTGTCCAGCTCTAACTTATTTAGGGAAATAAAATCTTATGCTATTTCTATCATTGCTTGCACTTACCTTATCAACATATTTCTTAAAATTGTAAAATCACAATGTTCACCATTTTCAACTGCAAGAAAAAAATAGACCACATATATTATATTTCACTAAACCTAGTCTTTTCAAAAAATATTTCACAGGAACTTAGGGGGTAAAACAATGAGGGGAAATGCAAAACAGCTTAGATCAATTTTTTTGAGATTAAACACTAACATACTACTCAATGTAAGGGCATGACAGAGAAGTGTACTATATTATTGCCTTATTGTACTTTAATCCTCAGAAATAGATGCGTAAACCTAACAAAATGAGTTCTCCAGAAAAAAATTTTGAAATTTTGAAAGGGGAAATCATGTATTGTCTCATTACTGGTGTAGAAAATATATTTATTCTATAATACATTTAAAAAATTCAGTGGTGTGAGTGAAGGGAGAATCACTTTAGAAAAAATCTTAAGGTAACCAAAATGAAAAAGGGTGCCAAGAACTTTAAGGTTCTTTATTTTTATGTAAAAGAATGTATCACAAATAGGAATATTACTTGGGAGTAGAGGGGTAAACTACAAAACAGAGACGTAAATCAATTTCTCCAGTGCATATTTTTAAGAGGTAAGTAAGTTCTAAAGCCTCAGCTCAGCAACTGGAAGTTGTCTGGGCATGATAGAGCTGGGAACAAGTTATAGCGGTCACTGGTGGGAAAACTGCGAGTAAGAACAGTAACTTGAAACAATATCCTAAAAATTAAAGAATTTTTCAAAATAAACCAGGGGCAGTGGTGTGTGCCTACAGTGATGTGATGTGGGAGGAGCATGATATGGGAGGATCACTCGAGCTCACGAGTTTGAGGCCGGCTTGGGCAACATAGCAAGACCTTGTCTTTTTTTAAAGAAAAAAAAAGTTCAAAATAATAGCAACAAACAGATAAAACAATCATGTCTCAATTTTGGTTTTGGCTTAATACAGAAGATTAAATATCAGATTAAATCAATACAATAAACCTATTGCCAAGAGGATTTCTGAGGTACGGTGTTATAACTAAGATTTTATTGGAATTTAAAACTCCTTACTTAACCCTTAATAATTTCAGATAGCAGGTTTAAAAACAAAAAACTCCTTACAAAACTAGTAAAGAGTCTCTTTTACTAATGAAATTTTTTTACTCTAAATTTACAGTGTCAAAAAGGGCAACTTTTGCATTGAGGAAAGCAGACTGTGAATGTTTTAACTAGGTGTATGAATTTTTCAATTATTCTTGAAGGTCCATGACCCATCTAACATTCCGATAAAAATGACTGGCCTTTTTCCCAAAATGTTTGATTCCAGAAGGTTCATTAGATCTCCTGGGAGCAAACTTTGGGCCCTACTAAAGAAATCCTGAATTTTAAGTTATGTTTTCTTTTTTTTGAGATGGAGTTTTGCTCTGTTGCCCAGGCTAGAGTGCAGTGGTGCGATCTTGGCTCACCGCAACCTCCCCCTTCTGGGTTTAATTAATTCTACTGCCTCAGCCTCCCAAGTAGCTGGGATTACAGGTGCCCACCACCACCCCTGGCTAATTTTTGTATTTTTAGTAGAGATGGAGTTTCACCACCTTGGCCAGGCTGGTCTTGAACTCCTGACCTCGTGGTCTACCCACCTCAGCCTCCCAAAGTGCTAGGATTACAGGTGTGAGCATTACTTTAGAAAGGAGAATGCCTGGCCAAGTATGTTTTCAATAAGGAAACAGAAATAGACTTAATGATGAGGCGGGGATGTCAGCCAGGGTGGGGCAAGTTGAGTATCTCTTATTTGAAATGCTTGGGACCAGAATTGTTTTGGAATTTTGGAATATCTGTGTTATACTTACCGGTTGAACATACTTAATGTGAAAATCCAAAATTCAAAATGCTCCACTGAGCACTTCCTTTAAGCGGCATATCAGTGCTCAAAACCTTTTAGATTTTGGAGCAATTCACATTCTGGATTTTCTCTTTAAGAATGTTCAACCTGCCGGGCGCGGTGGCTCAAGCCTGTAATCCCAG
>NW_016107609.1:1353418-1355277 GCF_001604975.1 Cebus imitator
TTCAACCTGTATTACAACTTTAGGACTTAACACATACTTGCTTGACTTAATAGGATACAGGTTCAAAACATATGAATGTACTTAAGAGGAAAATGAGACTCCAAGAACCTGAAATCAGTACTTTCCTTGAAAATCTAGAATATATTAATGCAGTATGCATATTGTACTACTTACTATAAATAAAAATTTTTAATCACAGTTTTTAAATATTACTGAAAGTCATTCACTGAAGAAAACCTTACCTTCAGCAACACCCCAAGGATACTGCCTTCCTCTGACCCTTTTGCCATTAACTTCAATGATAGTATTACTACCTACCACAGCAAGAGGTAAACGGTCCTATAAAACAAAGTATTCTTGTTCAAATACAGCTCTGTAGTCCTCACAAATTCAAGAATAAAAAAAAGTTACATTACTCAACAGAAAAAAAAAAAAAAAAAATTACTTTGATGGTTTCTGCATTAATTTTTACAGACCATTTAACAAATATTTAGTACATTGCCATCACATGGTATTACCACCAAGGTAAACAATAAATAAAATTAAATTTTCTCTTTACAGTTAAGAATATTCAAGCATACACTGGTCAAATTACTTACTAAATATCACTACAGAAAATTTTCCCATACTTGGGAGAAAAAAGGTAAAAAAAATATATTGGCATTTGGGGAAAAAAGGAGGCTAGTGACTAGCCTGCCTACCTGATCACAAACCAACTAAAACAGTACCTAAAGCACAGAATAGTATATTTGCTAAGCTCTAACTTTGGAACTTTAAATCCAAGTGACTGGATTTGCATTCATCCATATATAAGGTTTCGCAATTTTGTGACTCGTGGAAATATCTAAGTAGCTATTTTATAAAACTGCAGAAATTCTTCATTGGCAAGGTATAAGTATTTCATTATTCCAAGATACCTGCCTACATATGCCATTATTCAGTATACCATTTTTAGATGCAAAGTACTTAGAAAACCATGATACATTAAAATACAGAAAATTATGCTGATGTGAATTTTTAGTTGGTTATTTTTAACTGAAACATAACTGTACATATCTGTGGGGTACAGTATGATATTCTAATACCTATATATAAATATGTTATGATCAAATTAGAGTAATTAGCATATTTACCAACCCAAACTTATTTTTCTGTATTAGGAATGTTCATTATCCTCTCTTCTGGCTATTTGAAAATATAGACTAAATTACTGTAACTACAGCCACCCTACAATGCTACAGAATGCTAGAACTTATTCCTCTTATCTAGCTGTAATTTTGGTTGGTTTTTATAAAGACAAAATAAATACATCTTTGGTGATTAAAACTTAACAATCAATTCTCTCCTTTCTCATCACTTGTTTTTTAAGAGGGAAAAAAATTACTTAATATGAAAGCCAGTTAATTAAAAACAATTTGAAATAAGGATTGTGTTGCCTTGGTAGTTTATACAATTCCTTATTATATATAGTAGCTAATCTTCAAAGTTAACTATAAAGCTGATTCAACATTAAATCTCCCTAGGCATTTTGTAAGCCAACTACTTAAAACACTGAT
The DNA here is from genome assembly GCF_001604975.1 of Cebus imitator. Classification (NCBI taxonomy): domain Eukaryota; kingdom Metazoa; phylum Chordata; class Mammalia; order Primates; family Cebidae; genus Cebus; species Cebus imitator. Next base: position 1,354,975 of record NW_016107609.1, read on the forward strand.
AGTTTTGATCTTTCCTGTGGATGTCATAGTATGTTTTTAAGGCCCCAAATTACTTTAGTGTATTTATAGGGATGAACCTACCTTTATCTTTTTAACAAGTTTATTTTCTTCTTCATCATCTGTTTCTGGAAATTCATATATTTTAATTTTATGTTCTTGGATTTCTTTCATTATCTAAAATAGAAGAATTAGTCAGCAAAAGAGCACCATACATAATTAGTACATTAGTCTTATGTTTATGACATGCTTCTTAGATTCCTATATGGGTCCCTGGTTCCAGATCCTTTACTGATTTTTTTTTTT
>NW_016107609.1:1355442-1363044 GCF_001604975.1 Cebus imitator
TTGACCAGGATGGTCTCGATCTCTTGACCTCGTGATCCACCCGCCTCGGCCTCCCAAAGTGCTGGGATTACAGGCTTGAGCCACCGCACGCGGCCCCTACTGATTTTTAATGATACAAAGTTGTAATGTAAAATCAAAGTACTATGCTGGTATTTTTTTTTTTTTTTTTTAAACTGTAAAGCTGATATATAAACACCAAATCCAATTACTTCAGAAGTGTTACAGTTATATAGCTATCATACCAAATGAGTTTCAAAAAAGATGTGAAACTCCAGAAAGGGATTTCTCTTACTGATTTCCACAATAATGACTTTAGGTCATTTATTTACAATGACTAAGATTCTTACTTTAGATATAAGTTCCCATTTAGTTTAAGGAACAGGGCTAAAAATTTTTAGTAGAATCTGCCAAAAGTAAAGTAAAACTAAGTACAGCACTGGCCCCTGCGCATTCATCAGAAAAATCCTTAGATGTAAATATGCATACACACAAATTGAGGAGCAACAGGTTTAAGATTAGGGAAGGACACAGGGAGAAAACACACCCTAGAAATTACAAAGCTCAAGAATTAATAAGGAGAATGCAGAAATCTAAAAAAACAACTTATTAATAACATCAGAAATGACCTAATTCAAATGAAATTATCATGTCCAAAATCACTCCAAATTTGAAACAGAATATAGACATCCAAATAATTTTCAACTACCTATCCTTATTTGAGCCCATAATAAACCAATGGCTAATATACCTAAAACTAGCTTCCCTGCCTATACTTATATTTTGGTGCAACTTTCATGGCAGTTATAAAAGGACTCTGAACAAATTGTGTTACATGGTTATTATATTAGACAGAGATAAACAGAAGCAAAAAATCGTCACTGTAAAAAAAAAAAAATACGACCACACATCTTTTACAATTAGGGTTATGTACATATATATATACATATACACACACACACAACACAACAAAAAAGGCAACAAATACATGATCAGGAGGAAAACAAATAATAGTAGCTAGCTCTAAAAGCAGTGGTTTTAGTCAGAGGTTTTATATTAAAATGTCCTGAGTACAACCACTAGAATGTGACCAATTTGAAAGAGGCCACTTCATATTATCTTGTTTACCTTTAAGTTATAAGTAAAAATTGAGATACAGAATAAAAGAAGAGAAATGTATTTTATGATAGTATTTGAAACTTAAAAATAGCACATTACAAAATAAAAATAGGAATGGGAAACTATAAAACAGAAAAATACTAGATACAGGAAAAATAATGTACTGAAACATCCTGAAAATTTAAATGAATTTAGCACAACTGCAAAGAAAATCTTAACAGGCTTTTTATAACAGGTTTCAAGGTATTCTGAAATTCAAATTGAAAAAGATGAAAAAACAAAATATTTTGTTACAAACAGGACTATATGGACAATAGAGATAATTATAATCTGTTTTTAAGTATTATACAAAGTTACTGTGGTTTAAACAATATACCACTGGCCAAAAATAAAGACTACTAGACTAGAAAAAGGGTCCAGAATTGACGCCACATTTCATAAAATGTCATGTATACCTAACCAAACACAATTAAATTAGAAATATGTGTGACTGTGTAACTGAATATTATTGAGACAACTAGATATGAGTCTAGAAAAACAGTTTAGTGGTCTTCCAGCTTAGTTCAGTCATACAGCATGAGACTCTTAGGGTCATGGGTTTGAAAAATAACTTAAACTATAAATATCCCATAAAGTACCCTGAAAACAAAATTAGGATATAAGCAGCAAAAGATGAAATAGAAAAAATAGTGTGAAAATGAGACAGAACTAAATACCCAGAATAAAAAGAACTCATATCAAAAAATACGGGCAATACCAAGTACTACTGGTCAAAAAGACAAAAGACTTAAACAGATGTTCACAAAAAGGGAAAGAGAAAAAACTTTGTTTTTAAAATGTTCAGCCTTTCTTGAAAATAAAAGGAAAAGATAAAAGGAAAAGAAATGACTAGGTACCACTTCATTCCAAAAAAGTTTTCAAAATGAAAAAAAAAAACAATGCTGGCAAAGTCATAGTGAAACAGATGTACACTTTATAAAACAAATTTGTTTTATCAGGAAAGCATCATGACAAAGTAGGGAGTGGGGAGTTAAAGACCCATAAAAACAATCAGAGCCTTTGAAAGAATAATCCTCTTCCTGGGAATTCATTCTAAGAACATAATTCCAAAGAGTATGGGGAGAAATTGATTGTGTGGGGGTGTTATTAAATAACACTTAAAACAGCCATATTTTTAAAACTGGCAAAGGATAAGGATACTATGATAATGGGTAAGAGCTCTAAGGGAAAAACTAAGGCAGAAGATTCAAGAGTTATTTTTAATACAGTATAAATGACAATACAGTAAAAAAGAGGAATGGACTGTAACACATTATACTAAAAATAGAAAAAACTGCAAATTATGAGAAGGGTATAAGAAACCTGCATTAACACATCCTGCTCACCTGTTTTTTAAACTGTTGGCATTCCTCTGGTGTGAGTGTGTCTGCTTTGGCAATAAGTGGGATGATATTCACTTTTTCATGCAAACGCTTCATAAACTCAATATCCAATGGTTTAAGTCTGAAATACACAGTATTTAATAGGACTGAATTGATCAGTTTGGGAGAACAGATTCTTCACATCCCCAATACTAAATTAAATACAACATAACTACTTTACTTACTTATCAGAAACACTGTGAAGATGTATTGGGCCAGCAAAAGTTAGGTAGAACAGGACTTCAAGAAGCATTGGAGTGGCTAAGGCTTTGACTCCTGCCCTTGAACCCTGGTCACAGGATTTTGGCCCTAAAGAGGAATTGGAAAAACCAGAGAGGCTCCTAATAGAATTTCCTAGAATTATCTCTATATTTATTACTCAAAGTTTTAAAACTTTATTTACTTATTTATTTAATTTTTTTGAGACAGGGTCTCAGTCTGTTGCTCCAGCTGGAGTCCAGTGGTGTAATCTCAGCTCACTGCAACCCACCTCCTAGGCTCAAGAGATTCTCCCACCTTAGCCTCCTGAGTAGCTGGGACTATAGGTACGCACCACCATGCCTGCCTAATTTTTGTATTTTTTGTAGACAGCCAGGTTACCTGGTCTGCAGAATTTTTTGGAAATGAAAAAATGGTGGTTCTTCAACTCCACATTCAGTTCTTGCTACCAACTCTCTTTCTCCAACAAGATGCTCATAAGAGAATCTTCTTCAACATCCCTTTTATTCGTTACATTCCGGCTGCTGCCTCCAATTTGCCTCTATATTTACTTTCAAGAAGGTGACTAAATACTTCCACTGTAGTACTTACCATTACTTATTCTCTCACCAGCTCTTCTTCCTTAAGATATTTTTCAAGATTCCCTTAGTAAGCCAGTTCCTTAAGAGGTACATTATTTATAATACCCTACCAGGCCTTCTCTTCTTACTCTACATTCAGTACAATTATCATGACTACAATAGATTTCAATTATCTTCAGTTGGTCAAGTGATTCCCAAATACTGATACACAGCCCAGATCTCACCACTAAGTTGCAGATTTGTGTTTACCCAGTGGATATGTTACCCAGGTGTTCCATGGGCGCCTTTAAATCGAAAGGTCATCTGAACTCCCATTTTCCCTCTTCTATGCTTCCTATCTCAGTGAATGGCACTGCAATCTACCCAATTTCTCAACTGAAACCTAGGATTCCTCCCCTCTCTAGTCCTCTTCCCAAATATATATGTATGTGTGTAGATGTGTTTATGTATGTATATCTCCATTTCCCTTACTTTAGGCCACCAAGACCTTTGGAATGAATAACTAATAATACAAACCATGCATACTGAAGTCAGAGTGGTCTTTCTAAATCCAAATCTTACTGAGTTATACCCTGAACAAAAATTTTATTGAAGGCCAGATTCCTTAACTAGTATAGCCTATAAGGCTTGTGAAGACATAGATTTTCCAGCTGACCTCATCTCTTAGCATTCCTGGCCTTTCTTTTGCCTCCTACTTCCAATGTGCCATTTTGAACTTCTTACAATTCCTTGAAGGCACCATACTTTGACATGTGGCCACAGGCTACTTACTACGTTAGCTGGACACCCTCCATTCTCAACCTCCTTCTCCTTGGCCTGGCTAATTCCTATTCGTCCCTTAGGGCACTGGCTCACAGTCCAATTTCCACTGGGAATCGATTGTTCTCTAACCTAAGACTAGGCATATTTCGATGTGGTCACAACACTTAATGTGCTATACAGTAACTGCCTGCCTGCATACAGATGGTTCCTCACTATCTATGGTTCCACTTAACAATTTTTCAACTTTTTGATGGTGTGCAAGCAATATACACTAAATAGAAACTGTACAACCATTGTGTTTTTCACTTTTAATACAGTATTTAATAAATTACATGAGATATGCAACACATTATTACAAAGTAGGCTTTATGTTAGATGATTTTATTTGCTCAACTGTAGGCTAAGCTATGATGTTTAGTAGGCTAGGTGTATTAAATGTATCTTCAACTTTGGATGGGTTTATGTAATCCTGTCCCAAGTGTAACCCTGTCCTCTATTTGTTTCTCCCATCTTCTCACTGAAATATGCTCTACAGTGAGGGCCTTATCTCATTCATCTGTATCCTCAGCACTAGCATGGTATCTAGCACTTGAGAAGGTAGCCAAGTATTTGTCAACAAAAAAAAAGGTAAGCTGCTGTGATTTTCCTTATGCTGTTTGGAAATTTGAAATGAAAACCAAAGTCCTCAAATCTAGACTATACTGTGGACTAAAATTTAATGTTTTACAAGAATAAATGAAGATACCTGAAATATTTTGCAAAGGACTACCATTCTAAAGTGGTATTACTGAACTTTTATAAAAACATGAGAAAAATGAAATAAAGGTCTCATTCTGTTATTAATTTTATTGACTAATAACTGAATTGACATTTAAAATAAAGAGAAACAACATATTAAAATTGGGGGGACTAGGGCCCTGAGGTAAGATAGTCCTTTTTCCTAACAAAGATAACTGTATATACCTCACTGTTGTGGTAAAGCTGACAGGCAGAAAGACAGAGATGGTGAGGGGGAGAAAGCAAACATGGAGAATTAAGATAGTTGCTTCCTATTCTAATTCTCCTTGTCTTAAATCCCTTGAAATTTGACACTGGCATTCAGAGAATAGGGAGCACAATGAAAAAGAGAGTTTGGATGGAATAACACTGTTTATATTATCTGTAAACTGCGTTCTTGCCTCACTAGTATTAACTGAAAGAACCTATCCATTTTTATTTACTTTTTTGACAGGCTCTTGCTCTGTCACCCACGCTGGAGTGCAGTGGGGTAGTCATAGCTCACCATAGCCTCTAGTCCTTCCACTTCAACTCCAGAGTAGCCAGGACTACTGGAGTGCACCCCCATGCCCAACTAATTTTCTTTTTTTTTTTTTTTTTTTGGAGAGGGAATTTCGCTCTTGTTGCCCAGTCTGGAGTGCAGTGGCACAATGTCGGCTCACTGCAACCTCCACCTCCTGGGTTCAAGCGATTCTCCTGTCTCAGCCTCCAGAGTAGCTGGGATTACAGGCACATGCCACCAACACCCAGCTAATTTTTGTATTTTTAGTAGAGATGGGGTTTCACCATGTTGGCCAGGCTGGTTTCGAACGCTTGACCTCAGGTGATCCACCCACCTCAGCCTCCTGAAGTGCTAGGGTTACAAGCATGAGCCACTTTGCCTGGGCCCCAACTAATTTTTTTTTTTTTTTTTTTTTTGTAGAGACAGGGTCTCGCTATGTTGCCTAGTCTGTGGCCTCAAGCAATCCTCCTGCTTCGGTCCCCAACGTGTTGGGATTACATATGTAAGCCACTGCATCTGGCCTGAACCTATCCATCTTTGAAAACTGATTTAAGTTTTGCTTCTTTTCATTAATCATTATATAAAGCACTAAATATAAATGCCATGAAATATTCAATCTCTGAGTTCTAAATGGTTATAGTTTTTCAATTCATACTCGTGACAAATTTAAATTGCTATTGCCTTATTAAGCTGTTACATCAGATATAAGCTTGCTTATTAATGTGACAAAAAAGCAGAGTTCGGTTAATCTAAAATTTTAATAAATCTTAAGGGCATTTCATATAAAGTATTAAAACCCAAATAACAAGATTGTATATTTAAACACAAAACAATACTTGCTGAATATTTATTGTAATATCCCAACTTTTAAAAAGAAAGATATTTAAAAATAAACATGACAAAAAAAAAAAAACATAATAAACATGACAAGGAAGTTGGGGAAGTCAACTTCTTAAATATGACCAAAACGGTCACAGAACAAAATTAAACTTTAGAAAAAAAGGTAGACCTTGCAAAAGTCCCATTAAATTTCAGAAGCCTATAAAACATCAGCAATAGAAAACATTTAGTTCACATGTATATTACATTCTGGTTGAATTTTTTCCACTGTCCATTTAGTTTTATATTGGGTGGTCTTTTCATCAACAAATTACTTTTTAAACCTTGTTTTTAAGCAACAGAAAATCCTTTATCATTTCTAGAAGATAAACCCATACTAGAGAGACCAACCTCTAAGTCTACAAACTATAAACAACTACAGGGCAAATAAATTTTTGTATGTATTATGTATGTATGTATGTATGTATTTCTAAGGGAAAAAAAAATCCTAAAACTCATTGGATGACACCAATTTCTCAAAATTCGTACTCAATACTAGAAGGATAAAACACCATTTTAAAATTCATGTTCCAAGTCAGTTTTTAATTTTAATAACAATTACAAAATAATGAACAACACACATGAAGCAATAATAGCTGAAATCATACATTAGCCATGTATGCAGTTCCTACTTGAAAGAGGGAGGTAAGAGGCACTGAAAAGTACACTGTTGGACCAATTTATAATTACTCTAAAAATAACAGGCCTCTAAAAAGGAAACCTAGGGACTACCCAGAGAAGATGGAAAGGCTCTGATTCATTTATTAGACTGCATGAAATTTTAGCCTATAGTGAGCAGGGTATCTGGAACTCTATACATAAAATTCAGTGTCATATTCTTTCACTTAATCCATAACATCACATACCAATGGGCAAAACTTTGGTCCATTTCTAAAAGCAGTTAAGCTGAGAAATTGTTCAAAGGCACATTTTAATATGTAAGAAATAGCAATTTTAAACATCTTACCCCTTCTGACAAATAAGAAATGGTGCAAAGCCATTACTCATTTGAATAATAGAAAATTTTTTTTCTTTTTAAAAAAACCTCTTGGCCAGGCATGGTGGCTCACACTTGTAATTCCAGCATTTTGGGAGGCAGAGGTGGGCAGATTACCTGAGGCTGGGAGTTCAAGACCAGCCTGACCAACATGGAGAAACCCCGTCTCTACTAAAAATACAAAATTAGGTGGGCGCGGTGGCACATGCCTATAATCCCAGCTACCTGGGAGGCTGAGGCAGGAGAATTGCTTGAACCCATGAGGGGGAAGTTGTGGAGAGCCAAGATGGCACCACTGCACTCCAGCCTGGGCAACAAAAGTAAAACTCCAACTCAAAAAAAAGAAAA
>NW_016107609.1:1364401-1367330 GCF_001604975.1 Cebus imitator
CCATGTCCTGAAGGAGCAATGAAGTATAAACAACACTGCACCCTATTATCAGGCATCTGGCGTCTGTTCACTCGAGATTCTGCATTTAGGTAGTCCTCAAATTTACTATCAATGTAGTCGATAACAGGCTGCCAGCTATAGAATGCAAATAAACAAAACAAGTTGCAATTCTACATATAAATGAACTGATGACTATTAAAGAACAATGATCAATATCTTCAAATAGGCAAAACGAATTACCAGTGGAAGATATGTCAAATTATTCTAAAGATTCAAAAATATAAATTATGTTAAATAAATCTTTAGTCATTATTTCAAAAATTTCCAAATGAAAGAAAAATTATTGTCAAAACACAGCTAAATTATTAGCGTATTATTTCCACTGATAAGTATACTAACACTTCATAATATGAAAATGATTATATTCCATTTTAAATTTCAAATGAGAGATTACTTTAAATAAAAACTTCATGATGAACTTCGGAGTACTAAGAGTTGACAGAAAATTACCTCAAAAACAATGTGAATTCAAACAAAAATAAAAGTATTATTTAGAAAATATTTAATTACTTCAGACTAAAATTTCATAGTTGTTTACTTAGGACTGACAGAAAAACTGAAAGTCGAAAAATCAGGTTTAAATTAGGATTGAGACAGAATTTATACAAATGGATAAAATTAAAGTGAACAGTTTTAATTAAAATTAATTAATTTATCCATTATACAAATGGATAAAATTAAAGTGAACAGCTTTAAAATTAAAGTGAATATCTTATAATAAATGAGAATTCTATCTAGCTATGTTATTTTAGAATATGTCTTTAAAAATTTTATGATAGATATTATCTCCATTTTATAGAAAAGTAAATGGGTTCAAAGAAGTTAAACAACTTTGTCAAATAAATGGCAAAGTTGGTATACAAACACAAGTCATCTTACTTGAAGTTTGGTGTTGCTAAGATGAGAAGTTTTAAAATGTCAAGAAGAAAAAGTTTAACCACCTCAGTACCTCAAATGCACTGGAACGCGTGAGGATAAACCCTTCTTACCAATTACTATTATCCACTGCATCTCCAAATCCTGGCGTATCAACTATTGTGAGCAGCAACTGAACACCACCTTCTTTGATTAAAACTTTGGATTGTTCCACCTATAAGAGTAATCGGTGCAGATGTTAATATCATACATTACACCAGTGACTTCCTACAAGGGGTGATGATAGGGACGTTCAAGTTTATCAAAACCAATTGCGAAACTGTTAGCAAATTAAATCTACCTACTCCCATATTTTCTTTAGAGTCAATGATTGTGGCCACTGGAAGTCCTGATTATTTGAAAGAAAGCATATATACAAATAGTTTGCCAATCTCTTGGCAAATTCATACTGAGTTTATGACTTAGACTTGGTATAAAGACAGAGGAATTGATAAAATATTGATCACCATTAAAGACATGTAATACTTATATAACTTAAAAGTTCATCTAATAATACAAATAAGCAGCATGAGTAATTCAGTGATTCACAGAGTTCAAATGTAATTAATCAGACAAGAACATCTAATTTACCATTTATAGTAAATGTCTTCCTGGAATATTCTCTAACAAGTTTGGCCCAAACGACTCACTCAAATGAACTTACTAACATTCCTGAATCTTTCTCAGCATGGATGTAATTACCCTTGCATTTATATTATGGCTAGGATCCAATCCTCTTCTCAAATGTGATACTCCACATTCTGGACAATGTAATCAGCAAAAGTCCAGACAGTTAAAAAAAAGTGTATTCTGATATGGTGAAACCTTACCAACCAACTATTGGACATAATGATAACAACAGTTCCTGGCACAAGTTAAGATATTCTGTAACCTCAAGTTTTGTTGTATGAGAAGATGTATTATCATTAATCCTGGACATAATGTTGCTATTGAATGCAAAGTATCAGTTTTCAGGAGCCCAAGATAAAGCAAACATGGATTGAAATAAAAAGGGGAATAATTCCTCCAGAAAATGATAGGCTTTCTCTTGATATACATTTATATTGCGTCCTTATTAAGGCTAGAGGCTCCAAGAACGAGGATAAGGTAATTTACAAGACAAAAATTTGGGACACTTTTAGAGACAGTCTATTTTCTTTTGGCCTGTTTTACAGATGCTACCTAATGTATGAAGATAGTACATGTACAGACTACCATTGCTGAGCAAGAAAAGTCTGTATCCGCACTAACCAATAACACTTTTTGAGATGATGGAATTGCGGTGTATCCACCACATTGTCCAATATGGTAGCCACCTGCCCATGTGGCTATTTAGTCCTTGAAATCTGACTAGTACAAATGAGGAGCTGAATATTTAATTTTATTTAATTTGAATTAACTTAAATAGCCACATGTGGCTAATGACTACTGAATACAGAGCACAGGCCTATAGCAATCAAGAGTTTTCTGTTAAAGGAATTTTATTATCACTAACAAAACTTATTAAAAGTGAAAAAAATTGCCTGAGATGTGGACATACATGACTTATCTTTTAGAGAAATGAGATGCCAAAGTCTTATCTTTAAGATTAATGTTCTTCAAACTGCTTTGATCCTGATACAAACTATCAGTGAAAATTCTGCATATCCAAAATGTATTTACCCACCAAATATATACTATTGGCAAAATGAATATTAAGTATTAATATGTATTATCATTTCTCTGTAGATAAAAAAGTTAACATCAATAAATAAGAGTTGTAATATTTTCTGATCATTCTCAGTATCAATGATGGAGGCACATCATTTAGGAGATCACTGTTATAAACCACATAACTAACATGTCTGTTATCAGGTTACCCTAATAACATGAGGAAAGCAACTCAGAGAAAACAATCAGATTCATCAGTGTGAGTGAACAAGAACAAAAGGAAAATTTTTTTTTTTTTTTTTTT
>NW_016107609.1:1367365-1387174 GCF_001604975.1 Cebus imitator
TTAGGATCTCATTCTGTTCCCCAGGCTGGAGTGCATGGCAGATCCTAGCTTACTGCAGCCTCAAACTCCTGGGTTCAAGTGATCATCCCATTTCAGCCTCCCAAAGTGCTGGGCCAAAAAAATTTTTTAATGATATCATCTAATCTGGTTTAGGAAGTTTACATTTTCTTTATCTGGTGATCTTCTAATCAAAGGACAACCCAGTCAAATCTAACATCTTAATATCTTGAATTCACCTCCATCTCCTTTATAAAGACAAATCATTTATGCATGGTAACTGTGGCTGAAGCAGAAATATCCAAGGTAATCATACCACTCCTTTACCTACTTACTCTTTTAAATAACATAATACTGTATACTAGAGAGTGACATAATAATATAATTAATTTACATGAATCATCTCCCAATTTTACTTCAAACTATTTCTGGTTCCTTTATTACCAAACAAAGCCTTCAGTTATATGCTATATACACATATATATATGCCAATTACACATTTTAACCTAACAGCTTAAATTTTAAGATATTTCCCTGTTTAAAAAAAAAATCAGTTCAACAACTTACTTATTGATTTGCTAAGACAAATGAAGATTTGTATTTTATACATTTTAAGGAATGTTTATAAAGCTTCTTTTCTCCTCTGACCTACAAAATTCTGTGTATCCATACATGGTCAAATACAAAGAAGTCAGAGACATATGGAAAAGATCCAGAAAACATAACTGTAAACTAGTGCCATTCACAGAATTCAACTGTATCCTATCATCTGGTTTTGCAAGTATCCTCATGGGATCCATGGAAAACAAATTAGTTCAAGTCCAAGAATTTCAAACTTTTCCTAACAAATCTACTCCAAATGGCCACTTTCCCATGCACTTTCCTTAAGCAGGTCACATCAATATATTTTACAGCATCACTCAGGGTTCTCTAAGATTAGATGTAACATTTAATACCAAAAGAATGAATCACTGGCATTTTCAACTGTTTTTCCCTGAAAAATAAATAAAACTAAAGCTATTGTCTGTGTATCATCTATGTATAATTAATCTATCAAGACCTCTTTTGGCATCTGAGATTCCAGAAATCCAAGATACTCATTTTCTAATACTGAGTGTATACAATATACAAGAGTTCCAGTATACTGAAAAAAAGTCAATGTTTATTATTCAGTTTCATGTACACTAACCTTCTCTAACTTAATGTCTACATGCCATTTATTAAGGTAAATAAATGTTATTTAATTAAGAACATAACATTTTGAAAAGAGGGTTAACATTTTCTGTCAAGACCTTACCTCTACTACACATTCTCAAGAGGTAGCATTATAGCCAAAACTGAAAAGATTTGAATGGCCTGAGACACTCCACTTAACTCAAACACAATAACTATCTATTTTGCTTATTTACTGGCTCCAAGGACAAATATCATCTTAGATATTTCATCATGTTCCACAAGAAAATGAAAGAGGAAGTGACCAATAGTAGGGTAGTTATGCTTAAAGAATAATCTCATCAAGACCCAAAACTACTTTATTGAGAAGAAAGTTGATCCAGAGACTCTAATTCGGCCTTCTACTCTGAACCATTCCTCCCCTCATATCCCTGTCTCCTTACACGGAAACCTCAAATCCCTTGCCCCTCTTATTTTCTATTAGCAACCTCCTTCCCAAAACCTTTCTCTTTCCCTTTCCAACTCAAATCCCATTCTGGATTAACCCATCTTTCTGTTTCTATGCCATAAAATTCATGACCTCTAATATTCCTCTGATGTGCTCCTTAGCCTCATGCCTCTCCCATTTCCCAGTAGGCTCTCCCCAAGCCCTCTATTTTATCGTGTCTGTCACAATACTCAGGGAAGTACCTCACATTTCCACTTAAAGATGAGAGCATTCCCAGTTTGTCTGAATAAGCACTGTACCTTCCATGGTACAGCGTGTGTGAAATATATCTTTTTCCTAACACTAATTTCTCAATCTATGCTGGGGAACTGATTAATTTCCATTTTAGACTCATCTTGACAACCTTTTACACTATTTCCCCTCTATCTTCAATCTCTCATTTCTTAGAGAATGAGTCACCAAAGGATATAACCATTCTCAGGTCTCTTTTGGAAATCATCAAACCACTCTCTGAGTCCTCTATACTCACTCCTAGGTATTCCTTCTCATCCCTTCCTTAATAGCCATCACCCATCTACACTGACTCGCTTACCACTCACTTCTCAACCCACTGCCATCTTGCTACCACTTCATTAAAATTTACCTTGCCAAGGTTGCCTCTACAGCACCTTACAGAAGCATCTTTCTTACTAAATCATAATTGTTTGTCCATATTTTTCCCACAATTGAGATCTTTGAGAACTTTGTGTTTTGTAGCCCCAAAACTTAGTATAAGACAAGCATTTAAATAAGTTATGTGAATTGCTCAGAAACTATCAAAACTGGACCAATTATCAACAGGAGAGTTTCCTGATCAGGCTCTGTGAAAATTTTTCAAGGAGTCTATCAATATGTTATCCCAGAGATGTATGTACTGCTTTCACCTTTTTTCACTTTCAAAACTTTTGCACCCACTTCACCTACAATAGTGATTCATAAAACTTCATGGACCAGCTGGGTGCAGTGGCTGACACCTGTAATCCCAGCACTTTAGGAGGCCAAGATGGGCAGATCATGTGAGGTCAGGACTTCGAGACCAGCCTGGCCAACATGGTCAAACCCATCTCTACCAAAAATACAAAAATTAGCTAGGCATGGTGGTAGCACGTGCCTGTAATCCCAGCTACTAGGGAGAACTGCTCAGGAGAATTGTTTGAACCCAGGAAGCGGAGGTTGCAGTGAGCCAAAACAGCGTCATTGCACCCCAGCCTGGAAGACAGAGCAAGACTCCATCTCGAAAAGGAAAAAAAAAAAAAAAAAAAAAAAAAAAAAAAAAAAAAAAAAAAAAAAAAAAAAAAAAAAAAAAAAAAAAAAAAGAACTTCACAGACCAAGAGAAGAGAAAGTTTCAAAGGGGAACAGCGTCAAATTTCCAATTAAGAAAAATCTAACACTGCCGTTGCACAAAAGAATTATCTTAACAGAATACATTAGGAGAAAATTAAAATGGACTTTAATCTCAGAAAAAAAAATGATAGTTTATTCCGAAGAAAAAACCGATGATACCCTTTCACTGACATAGAGTATGATTTAAAACTTTTCCATTGCAGGCCGGGCATGGTGGCTCCTGCCTGTAATCTCAGCACTTTGGGAGGCCGAGGTGGGTGGATCACTGGAGGTCAGGAGTTTGAGACTAACCTGGCCAACATGGTGAGACTCCATCTCTACTAAAAACACAAAATTAGCTGGGCGTGGTAGGGTGCACCTGTAATCCCAGGTATTCAGGAGGCTGAGTCAGGAGAATCACCTGAACCTGGGAGGTGAAGGTTGCAGTAAGCCAAGATAGCGCCACTGCACTCCAGCCTAGGCAAAGCAAGACTCCATCTCATTCATAAATAAATAAATGAAGGAATGAATGAAGCAAATGCAACAAAATTAAAATAAAGTTTGTTACCAAACATAAACATTGTAAGCATGTTTTTCCAAAAAAATTTGTTAATATGAGTATCTACATTTGAAATTGAAACATGAAGTGGAGCTCAAATGTTCAATTTTTTCTTTCACTTCATTTTAATCAATCTATTAGAAAAATATATATCTAAGTAAAACACAGAAGTAACATGGTACTATTTCATTCCATTTGAAACATTCTGAAAGAACTAAGGCAAAACAGACATAGAATATCCTGACAGACATACGATAAAATCAGTTTGCAGCTGGGAAAGAACACTACAGAGCAGTAGTTCTCAAAATTTAGTACCCAGACTGGTGGTAATACATTCTGAAAACTAAAGAGAAATACAAATTCTTTGGGACCTGCCTCAAACGTACTATAATACAGCAAACCATGAAGGAAGGGACTCAGCAATCTTTTTTAACAAGACTCCCAGGTGACTGTTACACGTGCTCAAGTTTGAGAAGCACTGATACAAAAAGTTCCAGGACCAGTATCAGCTCGCATCTGGAAATGCACACATATAACTCAGGGTCCAGAGGTCTAAGATAGAAGGTTAAGAGTTAATCTTAAAGACCTTCTATTATCAATACTGAAAACGTCACTTGAATCAGAACCACTATTTTACACACAGGAGACTAAAAACCAGCTCTCTGTTCAGAGAGTACACAGCTTCTCATTCCTTCCAAGACTGTGAATGTGAATGAATAGCTCCTTTAAGATACAAGTCTCTTATAAAGAGATAATGCTCAGGGATGAGAATATGAGATCATAGTCTTTATTAAAATTTTGCTCCTTATTCAGTTACATAACAGGAGAGGGTTTTTCTTTCCATTTTTATAAATGTTTGTCTTTTGAAGCTCAGGATTATGTGTTTTTCACCAGCCTAATATGTCTGGGCTAAGATACAATACTGGTGACCACTCCCCTCTACTTTGAGAATTTATGAGCTTCCAAGGGCAGATCATCTGCTAGACTACTGGGCTTGGTAAGGAGCCACCCAACTATTAGGAAGATTATATTATCATTTTCTAACTACATTTAGGCTTCTTGAATGACTCTGATCCTTTCCATAATATGGCATGTTCTTTCCTAAGTGAGCAAAAGAGTTTAGGTGATCTTCAAGTAGTTTACAGTATATAAAGGAATACATCTCTATGGTTCCATAAGGAAAGGGGACTTCTACAGGATTCTAGCAAGGATCAATCTAGTTTTCAAATGATACAGGTCTTCTTTTTAGTAAAGAAAAGATATTTAACAATGGTACACCTGCCTCTGTCTTAAAAATCTTGCTAGAGATATTCTCATCCTCCATTACTCCTTTGTTTTTAAAACAAGAGTTTCCAGGAAGATATCCACAACAAAAGAGGACATTTTTGAAGTATTACTTTAAAGGAAGGTAAAATGAGTTTAGACAATTTATTTTGAAGCTGGCCAATGTAAGAATTCTAATAAATTGAGGGCCTGTCACATGTTTCAGAGATGCTCACCTAGGGAGAAAATATCTGCAATATCTAAAATGTAGGAGATTATTAGTTAGGTTTTGAAAACTCTTATAAATCAGTAAGAACATGATAGAAAATATTCAGATTATTAAAACATCTTAATGAAATCTGAACAATGAGTACAAAACACATGTTCAACCTCACTAGAAATCAAAGAAAATAAACTCAATGCCTTGGTATCTTTATGCACACACAACAGCAACAAGTGCCTAAGTCCACCAAGACATTACAAGAATGTTCCTACTAGTAAAAAACTGAAAACTCAAATGCTTATCTAAAATAAATAATAATAATACACTGATATATTCACACAATGGAGTATTATGCGATGATGATAAAGAACTACACCCAACATGAGTAAATAATACAGATGTAATCTTCACCAAAAGAAAACATATAAAAAAGTATATGTATATAACATTCAAGAACAGACAAATTTACTCTATGGAGAAAGCAGTAAGTGTTTATCTCTCGGGGGTATAATACTGAATGACACTGAGCACATGGAAGAAACTAGGGTGCTGAAAATGAACCATATATTAATTTGGGTAGTGGTTAGTTTTACCTAGATATATGCATATCTAAATTCATAAATACCTAAATTAAGGTATTCCTAATAGATACCCAAATTAAGAAAGTTCAAAGTTCATTTTCTTGCTTAGGATTAACATTTCCAATATTTATCACAAAATAAATAAGCATGTAGGATCAAGTTTTTAGAGCATAATTTTACAGGTAATTTTAAATCTCAAGCCCTATAAAGGTTACCAAAAGAAAAGAAAAATCCTAAAATAGAAACATTAAAATGGAGAAATAAGATATTTACTTCATAAAATTACTCCTTTGGGATCTACTTACTAAACTGCATTTTCCAGTTTGATACATGAGTTACTGCCCCGAATATATAGATTGTCCTTCCATCCTGTGCACTGGGATGATCACTAACACTTCCTCAAATCCAGCTAAAAGCATCATTGCCTCACTCCTACTCCAGCCAAAACTGTTCACTTGCCTCCTCTCTGCTCATGTTCTATGTATTGCATGAGCAGAGCTCACCAACAGTATTTTTAATCAACAGTTCAGAGAAGTGCTGCCAAACAAAAATACCATGTCAATCATGTAAGTAATTTAAAATTCTTAGCAGCCACTTTTAAAATAAGAAAAAGATTAAATTAATAAATTTCATTTAACCTTATATATCCGGACTATTATCACTGCAGTATACAATCAATATAAAACATTATTGAGATTTTTTTTTTACACGCTCAGTCTCAGAAATCTGTGGTATATTTTATATGTGCAGAACATCACAATTCAGACCACCCACATTTCAAAGCTTAACAGCCACACGTGGCTACAGGCTGCTATACTATTTAATAAAAAGTGTGTATCTAGAGTCTAGCCCCTTGCTCTATAAAGTGTGATCTATCAGCCAGCAGCATTGGCATTATCTGGGATCTTATTAGAAATGTAAAAATGCAGCCCATCTCAGACCTACTATTACAACTAAATTTAATAGGATTCTCAAGACTGGAATGCACAGCAAATATTGACAAGCAGTAAATTTGATCACATATACCTTTGGGAGTCTTACAGAATTGCTATTGCCATTCGACTATGATATGGTATTATCCCACTGACTAATATAGAACACTGTATTTAAATAACAATAGCTTTTCTGTGAATCATGTTTTCTCTACATTGTCCAATGCAATTTTCTGCAATGATGAAAATGTTCATATATGTGCTGCACAAAATGGTAGCCACTTGTGGATGTTGACTACTTGTATCTGGAGCAAATGAGAAAGTGCATTTTTAATTTAATTAATTTTAACTGACTTAAACATGTGGCAAATGACTACCATACTAGACAGCACAACTTCAGGGGAATTGGTTACTATGTCACGGAGTCATCTCTAGGAGAGTTCTTAGGACAAATTTGTAAAGCTCTAGTCAAGATAATTCTTCTGATTAACTGAACTTCTTTTTAAAAAAATTTTCTGAAGTCATATTACCACCTCACACTGGCTAAGGGCAAATTTGCATCTCACCTCCAAGGAAGCATAATAAAATGTGCATGTGCTTTGTGACTATTAATGTTATTCCAACTTATCAGTTAACAATACTAACATCCATACCTGTACAGTCTTTTTAATTCTATGAGAAGGACCTGGATACTCTGGAGAGTACAAATCTGTGAGGAACAATGAGTTGATTAATGTCGACTTTCCCAATCCAGATTCACCTAAAAGAAATAAGGGGGAATATCTGTTAAACTCACCCACTTTATCCAACCTTAGATATTCAACAGATGCTATAATCAAATTTGTTTTACGCAAGTACTTCTTGGTGAGACAACCAAATGACATTAGAAAATGTACTACAAAGAATAAGTATCTTGTCCTCAGTTTCTTACCTATCAAATTAGACTCGTGTTCCAAGGATCCTTTTCAGCCTTCTAATTATACCACTTGTATTCATTAAAAGTAATGTAACAGTAATGTATTCCCAAAGAAAAAAGTCATTATTAAAAAATCCAAGTTGGATTATATATCACTGCTTCAGTAAAATAAAGTTTTTCATTATTAATAGGCAATAATCAATGACCAAAAAAAGAAATCATGCAGCTATAAAAAGCAAAAATCTGCTGATACAAAGAAAAATTAATCACAATGAACATCTCCATATAAAATTGCAAATCACAAAAAATACTTTCTAATTTACCCACCCATCAGCCTAAATATAAGGGTGCTTTCTCCACAAACCAGAATCCAAAAAATCTTAGGTAATTACTTTTTATACTGCATCCACGAGGTAGGAGGCAGACATAAAGGAAGCTAGGGCATGATTTCTACGCTGATCACGTACTCTTTTTTGACCCTCTATGTGTAGTCTAATATACATAGTTCAGTGTACAGTAACTGTTACAAGTATACCAAAATATAAATGGCTCCAAGGTATATATATAACCTAAATTTAAAATAAATTATAAATCATATTATGGTAATTAACATGGCATAGAGTTAAAGTATTTACTGTTAATAATTCACTTAGAGTATAGGCATGTTTAGCCTAAGTAACTGATGTCACAATATTTATATGTCTAGAAGGAATTTTTTTTATATTAAGTCTCAAAAGAACTAAGATCCTTTCCACACGGTCTGGGCTTATCCCTTTGACTGACAGCATGCCACTTTTTGTTAGATGTAAAAACGCCAAAAATTTCTAAGTCACAGGAAAGTAACTTACAGACTGGCCACACCAGATTCTTTCTTAACTCTTATACTTTGAAGGAAGAAAGACTAGAATAAAACCCAAGCATTTGGATGTTATCAGAAATATCTATATTTCCTTTTGGAAATATAAATGAAAATTATAGTATATACAACGTTTTAGGAAATAAAACCAAAAGTATGCTAATTTAAAAATTAACACTGTACTCAACAAATTTATGTTGAGTCCCCCCCAATTTTTATTGGTGGTGAGGAGTAGGGGAACAAGACAACGCAGGACAAACAGAAGACAGAGAAAGAAAAATAACAGTCTGCAAGGTAACACACCAAAATGTAAATCGTGGCTACTCTGAGGACAGTACAATCTGGGTGAGATTTTTTTCTTCGCTTGTTATACTTCTGGGTGCTACAAACTTCCTTCAACAGGATTCTATTATTTTCATAGTTTAAAAAGTGTTATTGAGTGGCATCCACAAAACTCATTCCCTCACAGAAACACCAAAAACAACCAGAAACTAGTTGGATTAACCTTACAGGACCGGTGAAAAACAGGTCTATAGCAACAAAGGAAATACCCAAGTAAGAAAAAAAATATGCAAAACTTTTGTGACATTTTTTCTGTGATCTTGTCCCAACTCTTCTGCAGTTTATCTGGGTCTCCTGGAGGCAGCAAATCAATTCCCAATTCATTCCCTTCAAATGGGCAGAAGAGTACCGACCTAATTTGTAACATTTTAACCTCTCTGGTCTGCCAGAAGGACTGGTTCCTGTTTTGCCTAACTGGGTCCTCATCAGGTCAAAGAAGCAATGGGCACCGTTTATGAAAGCTGCAAGGGGACTACAGTATGTAGATGTTTGGGGCTTAAGACTACAGAGTGTGGATATTAACAGACCATCTGAGTATCCAGGAGAAGCTCTGAGTATCCAGGTGAGAGTCTGTGGGAAATTAAGACACTCAAAAGCAGCCACGTATACAGGAGGAATTGAAAAAGCTACCCACAGGCCTAGGCAATACAAATGCTCAGAAAAAAAAGACCTTAGGCTTTCATCTTGGGGTGATCACTAGGTTAAAGGCATGCTCAACATATCAGCACAGAAATGCCCCAGTAGGACATTGCCAGTCTCCAACTGGGAGAGGTGACTCTTTCAAATACTCAGTTTTCAGAACACATCACAAGGCATGCAACAAGATATAAGAAAACATGGCCCATTCAAAGGAACAAAAATTTCCAGAAACCATTCCTGAAGAAATACAGATATTAAATTAGACAGACTTCAAAACAGCTGTCTTAACTATGTCCAAAGAGCTAAAGAAAAAAATGAACCAAAAGGAATGGAAATCAGAAAAATAAGCAAAATGAGAATATCAATAAAGAGAAATTATAAATGAGAATATCAATAAGGAGAAATTATACAAAGTTATTGTGGAGCTGAAAAATACAATAACTGAATTGAAAATTTCACTATATAGGTTCAATAGTAGAACTGAGTAGGCAAAAGAAAAAAAATCAGCAAACCCGAAGAAAAGACAACTGAAATTATCAAATCTGAGCAGAAAGAAAAAAGAAAGAAGAAAAGTAAACAAAGCTTAAGGGATTATGAAAGAAATGAATTGGACCTATACCCAATGGATGTTTTAGAGGAAGAGAAATTAACACAGAGATTACATGAAGGAAAAAACTTCCCAAAGGTGATGAAACTGATGAATCTACAAATCCAAGGATCTCAACAAACTCTAAATAAGAAAAACTCACCATCAATACCAAGACAATTACAATCAAACAGTCAAAAGCCAAGACAGAGAATTTTGAAAATGGCAAAAGAGAAGTGACTCACTGCATAGACAGAATCCTCAAATAAGACTATAAGCCAACTTTCTGGCAGAAGCCTTGGGGCAGGCAGTGTGATGATACATTTAAAGTGCTACAAGAAAATAACTGTCAAATGAGAATTCTGTATCTACCAAAACTGACCATTAAAAATGAAGTGGAAATAAACACATTCCCCAATAAATAAAACCTGAGGGAGGTTCATTATCACTACACACATATTACAAGAAATACAGAAAGTAGTCCTTCAGGTTGGAATAAAAGGACTCCAGACAGTAACTGAAAGCAATATAAATATCCTGTAAAGGTAAATGCAAGGGCAAATATAAAAACCAGTATTATTATAATTTTGGTTTGCAACCTCACCTTTTATTTTCTATGAGTTTTAAAAGGCAAATGCATTTTAAAAAATCACAAATCTGCATTAGTAGACACATAATGTATAATAATGTAATTTACAACATCAAGAACATAAAAGGGAGGCAGAGCAGTGGAAATATAGTTGTTCAATGTATTTAAATTGGTATAAAAATTAGACTGTAATAACTTAAGGATATTATATATTATCCCTATAACAACCAATGAAAATTTCTATAGAATATACAAAAAAAAAAAAAAAAAAAAAAGAAAAAAAAAAAAAAAAAAAAAAAAAAAAAAAGAAGGGAATCAAATTGTGTCAATACAAAAAAAAAATCAAGTAAACACAAACAAAGGCAGTAATGGAAGAAATCTAGGACAAAACAGCTAAAAGACATACAGAAAACAAATAAAATGGCAAAAGTTAGTTCTTTCTTATATTTACATGTAAATTGATTAAACTCACCCAATTAAAGGCACAGAGAGTCATGACAGATAAAATGACATGACCCAACTGCATATCTACAAAAGACACACTGTAGATCTAAGAGAAGACATAGGTTTGAAGTAAAAGGCTGAAAAAAGATATTTCATGTAAATAGTAACCAGAAAAGTAGAGAAGCCATGCTAGTATCAGATAAAATAGTCTCAGGTCAAAAACCATTATGAAAGACTAAAGGATTTTAAATGTTGATAAATGGGTCACAAGATGATGTAACAATTACACACACACACACACACACACCCCCCCCCAAACATCAGAACTTTAAATAATGTGAAGCAAACACTAGTAGAATTAAAGGGAGAAACGCATTTCTGTAAGAGACTTCAATACTCCAGTTTCAGTAATGAACAGAACAACTAAACAGAAGACAAGAAAATAGAGGATATGAACAAAACTGTAAATCAACTGAAGCTAACAGACAAAGACAAAACACCAAATCCAACAACGGCAGTCTATACATTTTTCTCAAGGGCATGTAGAACATTTTCAGGAATGACTAAAAGAAACAAGTCTTAATAAATTTTAAAGAACTGAAATCAAGCAAAGTATTTTTTCCCATCATAAAATAAAACTAAAAATCAGTAATAGAAGCAAACTAGAAAAACTGGCAAATATTTGGAAATCAAACACATTCTTAAGCAACTAATGGATCACAGAAATCATAAGGGAAATCAGAATATACCGAGACAAAATAAAAATGAAAACCCAACATACCAAACCTTATGGAATGCAGAAAAAGCAGTGCTAAGAAGGAAATTTAGAGTTGTAAACACTTACATCAAAGCTAGCAAAAAGAAGAAAATAATAAAGATTAGAGCAGAGATAAATAAAGAGATTTTAAGAACAGAAAGAACACTTTAAGATTATATTCTTTCCGTTTGTATTTTTTATCTTTTAAATTCTTAACACTATGTGAAGCAATGCCCTGTATACCCTGAACTCAGCTATGAGATATTTAACACACCAGGGGATATATAAATAAATTAACTTCCATCAATTCCTGGACTACTTACTCTGAAATTATGGACCAAAGTTTTCTAATTCAATTCCCAAGTAGTATTAAAATCAAGGTGTACTGTTATTTCAAGAAACTTTATCCACGGTTATGAAAGTTTAAAAATTTATCAAATATGTGGGAAAACTGCAATTTAAAGAGAAATAATTAGGTTTCCTATTTTTTTTTTTAGACCGATTACAATGTGAACCATAACTACACTAATGGGTGGTCTCTATAAAAGTAAACACTGCAAACAATAAAGGGTATCATTTGGCTAAGAAAAAGATAATTTCTAATTCCAATTCAACACTGTTCCTATGAAACAGGTGTTTCTTTAGTTCTCAAATCCACATTTACGCTTATCATATTTATGCTTGAGTTATTTCTATGTTAGTTTTTTTTTTTTTTTTTTTTGAGTTGGCTCTGGGCAAAGTAACCCTTTCATAACAGACTGAGAACTGCTCAATTTCCTCAATTCTAAGATACAATTTTGCCCCCTAATATTTCTAAAATGTCTCATAATCAAAATGTTATTGGCAGTACTATTTACCTCCCTCAAATCAAATTTGATTATATGTTTCAGAGTAGCTCTTATCTTAGAATCAAGGAAGGAGAAAAATCAAAACACTTCTTCCCCTACAATCAAATTCAATTAGAAAAGCCAAATCAAGGAGACCTTAATTATTTTTTCCTATAATTGAGAACTTGACATTTAATTTTTAGAACAATTTAATCTGAACTAAAGTGATTTCTATTCCCTTCTAAACTGGAAGACCCCAAAGGAACAGAAAGAAAGCTTTAACAAAAACTTGCATGAGAAATAAGGGAAGTAACCAAGACCATTTCCCACCACCTTGGGGCTCATGAGGTGAAACAAAAGCTCCCCCTAAAGAGAATTACAGGCTGTAGAAGAAATAGTCCTCAAAGAGCTAAGTTTCATTCAGGCTAAGGAGGCAGAAAAAATGAGTACCAAAAAGTAGTTGAGGACTCGGTCTGCTTTTTCTGGCTCTGTACATAAGGAGCTTGGAAGCTGCCACTCCGTTCTAAGAAGTAAAAAGCTGAACAGATTCAATCTTTAAGAGCAGTGAGGACACAATCCAGCAATGGCTCTTCTTGCTATTTATATTTACTCAGCTAAGTTAAAAACTTAGCCAGTCGCAGTGGCTCACGCCTGTAATCCCAGCACTTTGCGAGGATGAGGCGGGGGGACCACGAGGTCAGGAGATCGACACCAGTCTGACAAACGTGATGAAATCCCGTCTCTACTAAAAATACAAAAATTAGTAGGGTATGGTGATGCATGCCTGTAATCCCAGCTGCTCGGGATGCTGAGGCAGAAGAATTGCTTGAACCTGTGAGGCAGAGGTTGTAGTGAGCCAAGACTGCGCCACTGCACTCCAGCCTGGGCGACAGAGAGAGACTCCATCTCAAAACAAAACAAAACAAAACAAAACAACAGATCCACACAAAGCCTTGCATACAGGTGTTTGCAGCAGCTTTAATTTATAATTGCCAAGACGTGGAAGCAACCACAATATCCTTCAGTAGCTGAATGGATGTACTCTGGTACATTCAGAAAATGGAGTATCACTCAACACCAAAAAGAAATTAGCTACCGAGCCATGAAAAGACATGGATCAACGTATACTGGTGAGCGATGGAAGCCAATCTAAAAAGAATACATACTGTATAATTCCATTCTTATAATTCCATAATTACAGTGAACAAGATACTTGAATTTTCTGTTTCCTTACATGTCAAATTAGCATGAGAGTATGAACTATGAGAAATAAATTAGATAATATATGTGAAACCTAAACACAGTGCCTGGTCCACATTAAGTGCTCAGTAAAATACTTAAAGGCAAAAACTTAGAAACAATGGGAAGTTAGCAAATTCCACATTTAAAGACTAACAGGTCTTTTGGATATGGAAAAATCGAGTGCTTAGAAAATAGAAATGATTTAAATAATATGCTTAATTATCAAATACATATACAGAAATTTCTACCCAGAGAATAAACGTATTTTTGAACCCTATGGAATACTTAAATAAGCTGATCCTATGTAAGGCTACACAGAAAAATCAATCAAGGCTGGAACCTACAGATCATATTCTCTGAATATAGTAAATTAGAAATTAACCAAAAATAACACAATCTATCTGCCTACTTAGATATCTTAACTCATCCTTTGTGAAAATTACACAAATACAAACAAAATGAGTATTACACATAAAAAACTAAGAGATCTGACTAAAGTATTCAGAGAAAACCTCATGCTTAAAATAAGCCTGAAGAAAATAGGTCAGCCAGCTGCGGTGGCTCAAGCCTATAACCCCAGTACTTTGGGAGGTCAAGATGGGTGGATCACTTGAGCTCAGGAGTTCAAGACCAGCCTGGCCAACATGATGAAACCCTGTCTCTACTAAAAATACAAAAATTAGATGGGCGTGGTGGCACACGCCTGTAATCCCAGCTACTCAGGAGGCTGAGGTAGGAGAATCACTTGAATCTGGGAGGTGTTTGTTACAGTGAGCCCAGATTGGGCCACTGTACTCCAGCCTGGGTGACAGAGCAAGAACCCATCTCAAAAAAAAAAAAAAAAAAAAAAAAAAGGAAAAGAAAATAGGTCAACTATCAGGATGGTTCCTGGTGAAATTGTAAACTGGTACAGCTTTTCTGAAGAATAATTTGGTAATCTATCAAAATTCAAATCTACATGCCTTTGACCCAGGATTTCACTTTCAGAAATGTACATTACAGATGCATTTATATGTGTGCGTAGTAATCCAAGAAACTTAAGCACTGTTTCAAACTATGAACATCCACCTTCTTAAATAGCTGACTGTATAAATCATGATAAAGATCTTATACAGGAATATATGTACAGTATATTCAGTGATAGGGGAAAAAAATTCACAGAATAGTACTTACAGCATGGTACTGCTTATACACACAAAAAGCTGACATGTGAATGCCTGTATCAAGGTATAAAAAAATACCAAAAGACTTGCACCAATTTAAGCTTATCTCTAGAGACAGGACTGAAGAAATAAAGGAAACTCACTTTTTACTAAATGTCTTTAGAATTTAGCTTTTAAAAATAAAAATGTATATTTTATAAACTTTTCTTTCTTTGGGACGCTGAGGGGAGGGTAATAATAAAAGGGAATATACTAAGTTTCTAATAGTGTTTATTTCTAGATGGGAAAGGTTATGAAACATTTAAATTTTCCTTCTTTGTATATCAGTTTTTCTACAAGAAACATAAATTACATAATTTTAAAAATTTTACCTTTTAATTCTTTAAAGGGGTTGATAATATGTTATACTACAAAGAAGTCAAGAAGAATGCCTGAGAACAGGCTAGCTGCAAATACAGTAATTAGGAGTAATGGGATAAAAGTTAAGAGAAAAATGATATATTAAGTACAGTAAGAGACTACAGAGTAAATGAAAGGAAAGCATCAGTCACAGGTTACTGCAGATGCTGGCAACTACAGCTACAGACAGCTGTACTACAAGAATTCCCAATCTTAGCACTACTGACATTTTGGGTTGGATAATTCTTTCTTTTTTTTTTTTTTGAGACGAGAGTCTCACTCCATCACCAGGTGCCAGACTGGAGTGCAGTGGTGCGACCTCAGCTCACTGCAACCTCTGCCTCCCGGGTTCAAGCAATTCCCCTGCCTCAGCCTCCCAAGTAGCTGAGACTACAGGTGCGCACCACCACACCCAGCTAATTTTTTTGTATTTTTAGTAGAGACGGGGTTTCACCATGTTGGCCAGGATGGTCTCGATCTCTTGACCTCGTGATTCGCCCACCTCGGCCTCCCAAAGTGTTGGGATTACAGGCGTGAGCCACCGCACCCGGCCTGGATAATTCTTTATTATGAGGAGTGTCTTCTTCATTGAAGGATGCTTGGCAGCATCTCTGGCCTTTACCCTTTAGATACCAGTTAGCATCCCTGCTCCCCAGCTGTGACAACCAAAAATGCTTCCAGACATTAACAAATGTCCCCTGGGAGGTATTTTTCAAATTTTAAATCCCCAAATCCTTGAGCACTGATATTACCATGGATCAAAAATAATGACAATGACAGCCCGTAAGTTATAAATTCTTCTGTGTGCCAGTATTTTGCAAGCATTGACGTAGTTAACCTTTATAACTCCATGAGATAGATACCTTGGATTGTGTATGACTTATTCAAAATGCTTGCAACCAGAAGCATTTTGGATTTGGAGCTTTTTCAAATTTTAGAATATTTGCATTGATCATCAGTTCAGCATCCCTAATCTGAAAATCCAAAATCCAAAAAGTGGCTCAATGAGCATTTCCTTTCAGCATTATGTCAGCACTCAAAGTTTCAAACTTTGGAGTATTTCAGATTTCAGATTTTTGGATTAGGAATACTCAATCTGTATCATTATCATTACCATTTTAAGGTGAAAAAAAACAGAAACAAAAATGGAACAACTTGCCTAGTATCACACAGTTAGTAAATGGTAATGTCAGTATTTGACACTAAACAGTAAGTTCTACGGCCTTTCTAAATACCCATTCTCATTTATCCATTACAGACTCTGTCCCAAAAATTCCCAAGTACCTTCCTAAAGGTTAACCAGGTTGGACCATATCTGACATGGGATATTTTACCAATATCTTCAGTAACAATAATATTTAATATTTTTATTCAATAACTATAAGAAAGACACTGAGCTAGGCACTATACATGCATTCAATGACTTCGATAATTACAAAACTCTACATAAGATTCTTTACACAATTTTACAGATGAGTAAGTAAACAAAACCTTTGAGAAGTGACTTGCCAATGATAAATATCTCTACCAAGTAGCAGAGCTATAGCTCAATCTGAATAGCAAATCTCATGTCCTTAATCATACTACGCTTTCCATATTCTGAGCAGGTGAAAGGAACAGGCTTCTTGACCTCTTTGTCCTGGCTCGCCCACTTTTTTTTTTTTTTTTTTTTTTTTTTTTTTTTTTTTTTTTTTTTTTTTTTTTTTTTTTTTTTTTTTTTTTGAGAAGAATCTCATTCTGTCGCCCAGGTTGAAGTGACTGGCACAATCACAGCTTACTGCAACCTCTGCCTGTGGGCTCAAGTGTTCCTCCCACCTCAGCCTCCTGAGCAGCTGGGACTACAGGTGCATACCACCATGTCCAGCTAATATTTTTTTAAGAGATGAGGTCTTACTATATTGCCCAGGCTGGTCTCAAACACCCGGATTCAAGCAATCCTCCCACCTCGGCCTTCCAAAGTGCTGGGATTACATGCATGAGCACCAGGCCCTCTGCTTTTACTGCACTAACCACAATGAGTTTCAAATGGAAAAGTAAAGGATAAAGCAATTCAAAATTTAGAAGAGGAAGAAGAGAGAAACTAAGTTCAGTAGCCTTTAATCTTGTCAGACTGAGTACTTCCTACCTACCCCTAGTATCAAATTACTCAACTGTCCTGAAACTAAATCATAACCTCTTTAGCAGGCTGAGAAAGAGGGGAAAAAAGAATCTTTACAAGATACAATAATAGATCTATGTCCTTCCAAGAATAACACTGATTCGATTCAGTGAATAGTCTTCTAAAGTACTCAGTCAAAGCCCATTGAGCAAGCTCATACAAATCAGTTATTTGTAGGTTATTGTATGATCTTAATGATTGTATTATTGCAACACAGAGGTTAGCAAAATGTCATTCAAATAAGCCTGATAAAATACAGTTTATTTCTCATAAGCAAAGTCACTCTACCCAAATCACTGTGACTGCATGACATTGCTATGGGAGCTCTAAATACAAACTATTTTGTAATAAGTAAGCAGTCCTTTTACTTGGTAACAGAGTAAAATACAGCACCTGACAAATATGAAAATAGTTTGTTAATATTATTATTATTCCCTGGAAACTTTTCCTAAAAAGTACCCTGAAGGTGCGAATTAAGTGTATTCCAAATTTTTCTGTGCTTCCTTATCACATACTTAATCCAAGTTATCTCATTTTTTTCTTTTTCGAAAGTACCAATAATTGAAAGAAAGTAGTTGTATAACTTTAGAAAAGTCTAGGGGCAAAGGTTTAGTAGTCCATTAGAGCTTAAAATTTCCTTCAAATCTCTTATCTCAGTTCTATCAGTAAATTCGTCTTGTGACCTTGAGTAAACCGTAACTTCTGTACGTCAGTGCTCTCAGCTATGAAATGTGGATAAGCACTACCCACAACAACAGAGTTATAAGGAATAAGTGATCTCATTAGAATCATACCTTGTCACAGTGGACACTTGAATATCAGTAATAGGTAACTGCAATGAAATATTATCTGATTACTATTCATGTTTTCTCACATAAAAAGAAAGAAAGGACCCTAGTGCAACTACTAAGAATAAGGGTCAAAGGTGAAGTAGACAGCCTGAAGAAGGATAAACATTTAAAACAGGGATGGAGTGAAAAGGTAAGGTTGGCAATTTATTGACATTAAAGAGTACTGGCCTCAAAATAAATGAAAAGGGATGTTGAAAGCAGTAAGGTTATGCCTATGTTTGGACATTAATATTAATTTCTACTCACACTTTGTAGAGTAATATTAACTTCCATATCAAAATGTCAGATGGCCTATAATTACAAGACAAAATATAGCAGCCTTGTTCTGATAATCTCAAAGTGACTTATAACTACAATTGATCCTTGCTCATTGCCTTTACTAAAGGGAAGGAAATAGTGTCAATGCAAAACAATAGAGGAACTATAATCAGTCCTATCAATTCAAACTGTACTTAAACACAAAATCTGTGGAAACAACCGAAATTGAATGTACTTCTGCATTATTTAGGGAAAACATTTAAGAATAATAGAGTTTGCAATAATATGTATACTGGCTTAAGAAAAAATTACTCAAGATAAAAAGACTATCTGTAACATTTCACATTTCTTTAAACTAATATTTTAAGAAATCCAATCTTTTTTGAATGATCCAAATTAATGTCTATTTTACATTTATTTTGACTTTGAAATGCATTGTGACAATGCCATTATCATTCATTCCCTCATTTTACTGCAGTTTAAGGAAAAATAAACGGATTTAAAATTTTTTTGTCCTTGTTAAAATATAATATTTACAATTTAAGGTGTTACTCTATAAAAATTATGAAACAAGAGTTAACTAGAGTCAGTAATAGAACGTGTACTTTAACCTAATAAGCAGGTTAAAATAACCCGAGTCTTTCTTATCTTAGAAGTCTCGCCCATGAAAGCCATATATTCCATCATTATTCAAGAATATCAAATTTCAAGCCTAACAATAAAACATTCACCAAATATTTGTTCATAAGGTTTTGGTGAAACTCACAATAATATATGTTTATAATAGCTAATGTCAGGTCTTCTTCAAGTCTTTAGGATCCTACAGTATTTATATTATAATAAAAGAATCTGAGAAGTCCTGCTTTAAAGATACTTGCTTATTTTTGTTTTACTCAGCATCTCAACTTTGTATCCATTTCTTATTAATCTCTAGATTTTCTGGACTAAAGTAGTAACTGACACTTTATAAGTGATCATTAAATTTTTAGCAAATAGATGAATGAGGAATGCAAAGATAAGATGTAGTCCTCCTTAAAAATCTTAGTACGGTAGAAGAGGTAAGGTAAGATATGCAAAGGAGCAAGAATAATACAAGGCAGAATTTTATCAAGACCATGAATGAAGCCTGGCACGGTGGCTCACGCCTGTAATCCCAGCACTTTGGGAGGCCGAGGCAGGTGGATCATGAGGTCAAGAGATCGAGACCATCCTGGTCAACATGGTGAAACCCCGTCTCTACTAA
>NW_016107609.1:1387306-1389812 GCF_001604975.1 Cebus imitator
AAAAAAAAAAAAAAAAAAAAAAAAAAAAAAAAAAAAAAAAAAAAAAAAAGGCCTAAAGGAAAAGATCCTAATAAAGCAGGTAAACCAGGAGGCAATATCACAAAAAGTGAGGAAGAGTTTCAAAGAAAAAATGGTCAATAATGCCAAATAAGTTAAAGAAAGAGAGAGAAGACAACCAGAAGGCCTTTTACTGACCTTCAGTAAAAGTAGTTTTGCATTAATGAGAGAAGCCAAATGCTGAGAAATTAAGTACTGGGTGGGAAATTTTAAAGTAGAGGTTTATTTTTTCCTTACATTTGGCTGTAAAATGAAGAAAAGATATCACACCAAGATGTTTTGCCAAGGGAGGGCACTATTCTTTGTTTTACTTTTTAATAAACTTAATCCGGTGAAGATTTAATCTAGACCAGTCCGTGGCCTGTTGGGAACCAGGCCACACAGTAAGAGGTGAGTGGTGGTGAGCATTACTGCCAGAGCTCCATCTCCTGTCAGATCAGTGGCAGCATCAGACTGTCAAAGGAATGCAAATCCTATTGTGCGCTGCACATGCGAGGGATCTAAGTTGTGTATACCTTTTAAGAATCTAATGCCTGATTATCAGTTTCATCCCAAAACCATCCCCCCACCACCCTCCACCACACACACATACCCTGGCAGAAAAATTGTCTTCCACCAGCTCCTGGTGCTAAAAAAAAATTGGGGACTGCCGGTCTAGACTACATTCGATAGCATTTTCAAGGCATTCCATACACATGTTGATCTGGAATTTGCTATAAGACAATTTCATCTCCTCAAAATCTATTAGGATATCCCTTAACATACACACTGATGTACATGCTAACGCTAAAAGGCAAGCTAAATAGGCTCTCTATAACCTGGCCCTGCAATTATCCTAAAAGAAGTTTACTTATTCTAATTACTATAATTGCGCGAGTATTAAGAACTAAGTAACAATTCTGCTGTGTAGCTAGTAGCAAACATTCCAACCAGCCACTCAATAATTACCTCATTTGCCAATTCAAACAACTTTCACTTGGTATATGTCTGAGGCTGGGAGGCACTAAGAGGTATGTTAGATCTTTCTCGCTATACTCAGAAATAAAAGCATTCTTTATACAACCCAGTTCAAGTGGGTACCTACATTGATAAATCATCATGTTACCAGAGAAATCTTTACTGCCTACTCAGAACACTTTCTTCATGATTAATTACTTAGAAAATGATTATCCCAATTTCGTAGTAAAAGGTATTACCTGACCTAGGTTAGGGTCTGCAATGCTTCATAAGATATACACCAAGTTTCTGTAAGTTCTTTTGCTAAACTGAAAAGAGTTGAAATTGCCAGTTTGGATACTGTCTATGAGCTGTCCCTCAATGTTCCTCTAAATTATTCCCATTACCTGAAATTCTAATTAATCGTTCAACACACATTTCTCCTTAAAAATCAAGTATTCTTGTGAATGCTACTAGTCTTTCAGATCTTGGAAAAACTAAGACTTTCCCTCTAATTTCTATTTCTGGCCAGCATTAATTAAGAAAGAGTTTTAATTTGGAAGAAAATAGGGCTAGTTTTGAATTACAAGAATCAAAAAAGCAGGTTTTGCAGAAACATAGCAAAGGTCTCTACAAAAGTAGAGGGCAACTTAAAACTGGCCACGGGGCATGCTAGAATGTAAGTAAAAGAGAAATATCAGGAAAGGAGATATGATTTTGCCTGGATATCTAACGGATAGAAGAGGGGAAGCAAGGTGTTGATTTCTTCTTGATTAGGGAGCATGTTCTACACAGTGGTTCTAAATGGCTTTCAAAGCAGAAGCGGGTAGTTTTTAACTGGCTTTCAAAGCAGAAGCGGGTAGTTTTTAACTGTTTGAATTAGATAACCTACAGACTCTTTTAAGTTCTTGCTTTCTATATAAATCTCATATACCAAAATGAATCCCCTAAGGACCAGAAGTGAACTATATGACTCATACCAGTGATTATGTGAATTATATCTCACTGATATTCCTTTAAAAATAAATGAGTACTGCACTCAATATTGGCATTCAATATTGACTTCCACTCAGTGTTGGCAAGGATAAGTTACATAAGAGCATTCACATACCTACAGAAACTGTATTAGTTGGTATGGCATTTTCAGTTAATACCCTTTACCATGCCATCTACTTCTGGGAATGAAACACACAGAGAAGAACAATGCAATTTTAACAATAAAAAAAGTGTGTGTGACTGATCGTGGTGGGACATGCCTGTAATCCCAGCACTTTGGGAGGCTGAGGCAAGTGGATCAGGAAGTCAGGAGATCAAGACCATCCTGGACATGGTGAAACCCTGTCTCTACTAAAATACAAAAACCAGCCAGGCACGGTGGCAGACACTTGCAGTCCTAGCTACTCGGGAGGCTGAGGCAGGGGAACTGCATGAACCTGGGAGGCGGAGGTTGCAGTGAGACCGCACCATTGCACTCCAGCTTGGCGACAGAGTGAGGCTATCTCAAAAAAAAAAA
>NW_016107609.1:1390352-1395873 GCF_001604975.1 Cebus imitator
AAACTAATCTTGTGGTGTGTGAGCCCACAGGAGGCCTCAGAGGAAACGGCCAGGAGCTCCAAGGGCAAATGCAACAAATCCATACTAGAACCAGGAGAAATGCCTGAACCCGGGAGGCGGAGGTTGCGGTGAGCCGAGATCTCGCCATTGCACTCAAGCCTGAAAAAAAAATGTTTAAAAAAAAAAAAAAAAAAAAAAAAAAAGGATAAATTTTCAGCCATCTTTTGAATCTGACTCTCACCAGAAAAGATCTTTGCAATCTATACTGAATTACAAAGAGCACAAATTTCTGAATTACAAAGAGCACACATTTGCCCCAAATGTTTATAATCAAAAGAGTTCAATTAAAACAAAGGTCCAAAGTAAAGATTAATCAAATACTTAGGTTATTAAGTGCCACATCATTGTCTGCCATCCCTGCTTTCCCTTCTCTTCATTCCTGGTTTTGGACCTTAAAACTGAGTCATGAAAATGCACTAATAAAAATGTGTTTAAAATTAACATTCATATAATTTACAGATTTACTAGGTTCTTTATCTATATGGCATATATACTAAGTACATTCATATACACAACTATTTCAAGCCCTCTGTGAGGCAGTAGTCACCCACAGTACACAGCATTCCTGTGTAAGTACCTCCACTCCATCACTATTCCACACGGACAGGTTCTTAGGGAACGCTACTACAGCTCTTTTTATTTTTTGTATTTTTTAGAAATGAGGTCTCACTGTTGCCCACGCTCATCTCGAACTCCTGGGCTTAAGCAATCCTCCTGCCTAGGACTTCCAAAGTGCTGGGATTACACACATGAGCCACCATTCCTGGCCTTCTTTTACATTTTTAAAATCATAACACAAGGCTTGGCTTAGAAAAGACTATGTAAAGCTGGGAGCGATGGCTCACACCTGTAATCCCAGCATTTTGGG
The DNA here is from genome assembly GCF_001604975.1 of Cebus imitator. Taxonomy (NCBI): domain Eukaryota; kingdom Metazoa; phylum Chordata; class Mammalia; order Primates; family Cebidae; genus Cebus; species Cebus imitator. Next base: position 1,391,281 of record NW_016107609.1, read on the forward strand.
AGGCTGAGGTGGGCAGATCAGTTGAAGTCAGGAGGTCAAGATCAGCCTGGACAAAATGGTCAAACCCTGTCTCTACTAAAAATACAAAAACTAGCCTGGTATGGTGGCGCACATCTGTAGTCCCAGCTACTCAGGAGGCTGAGGCAGGAGAATTGCTTGAACCTGAAGGGGAAGGCTGCAGTGAAACGAGATCACACCATTGCACTCTAACCTGGGCAACAGATGAAGACTCCTCCATCTCAAGAAAAAAAAAAAGACTAGGTAAATATTTATTGTGAAAAGAAAAGTGAGATTCAAAGTGATTTGTCCAAGGTCATACAGCTTGTTTGTGACCGAATCTGAAGTTTTAAACTAGACTAAGTATGACATTCTTTTCAGTGTAATAGCTGCTGCACTTAGTATCATACAGTAGATATGAAGTTAGTTTAAATACAGAAGGCTTATTTTCATGGTATGACAAAAACATGAGTCAAAAACATGAATACAATAAGTTCTTTTACAAAATTGCCAGAGTAAACTGTAAACTCTAAATTTAAACACAATAGTGAATTACTAGTTTCAAGGTTCTAATCGATCCTATCAGACTAATAAAGTTACCAAATAAATTCAAGTAAAAACTCCTGACTATTAACATGGCACTTTAAAAGTACACTACTATCATATTTATTCAATTAAATGTAATTAGTAGTGTGCATTTCCCTGGAAATTCCTTCGAGGGTAGAAGTAATCATTTTCATGTCATCTGCTTGATCAGTCATTCTTAGCACTTATACTGCTGACTTACATAAACTAAATTACTAATCATTCAATTAAAATTTATCCTCTGAACCAGGACAAGCATGCTATGGAAGAGCTCCTTTATGTTACTGTTGTCATTATTTCCATCTGTAAAGTAACATAATAAACAATTTATAGCCTTCTATCATTAAAAACTTGAGTTAGTTAAGAATGAACTACAGATCTTCACATTTGATTCTTTGATATGCACAATTACCTTGTATTTATCATCTGCTTACTTAAAGAGTACTGGGCAATGCAAGAAACAGAAGCCCCCAAGTCTAAAACTTTCTTCCTTCTAAATATTAACCTATTTGTTTCAACTGTTAGTAAATTTCGGGGACATCCTACTCAGTTTATAAAAATATATATAAATATTATCAATGATAACTCTGTAATACTTGTACATATATGCATATAATTTTTATTTCTAAGCTTAAATTTTTCCAGAGCTTTTTATCTCCATTACTCTTTTTTCCTATGGCAGCCTAAAATTACAATTTTACTAATTTTCTACATTTTTAGGCATCAAAAAAGCTATTTCTTCTATTCACATACCAATTCTATAATATAGTTAAATATTGGGCTTTAAACACTTCAAAATTATTTCAGCTCTTCTTTTCCACACTTCTTCCTAAAAATTCAGTCCAAAAGTCATTATGTGAGACTGAGAAACGTAGATGTACATGCTGGAGAGAAAACCACAGTGGCCCAAAACAGGGTATTAGACCCTGCAGAATGAGGAAGTTTCTAATAGAGCATGAGAAGAATGGACGAGCATGAAATGTCTGAGTTAAACAGGATAAGGGGGCATCCACCTAAGAATAGCCTAGCACGTGACATCACAGCACAAGTGAGGTAAGCATGGCCACTGCTTCCCCCCGCCTTAATTAAACTAATGTCCATGCAATTAACTAATCCATCACCTCCCTCGGGTTCTTCCCTAATATTTTTCAGAGAAGAAAGGGAAGAACCTGAAGGAGGTGATGGATTAATTACAGGGGGATTCATCAAATAATTATACATATGGAGGATAATGATATCTCACCATCAGAAAGACAATACAAATACGGGAGGGATGAAAATGAAGAGCCCTATGGTGATGGACTGAAATTGGAGATTTAAGTGCGCACTTACATTTTTCAATATATATACATAAACACACATATAAAAATGTACATATATAAAAAAGGGTTAATTATAAATTTTGAAACAATTCTAAACAAAAGTTACACATACAATACATACCTTTTTTTTCCTAAGATATTTGAGATGGATGCTTCTCTTTTATCCCCCTAAATACTTTATTTCCCTTCCTCAAGGATATTCTTCTATATAACCATAATATACCATCAAAATCAGAAAATAACAAATGATTTATATAACAATATAAATCATTTTATAATAACAAATAAATGAAATATACTGAAGTATTTAGGGGGACAAAAGAGAAGTGTCCATCTCAAATATCTTAGAAAAAAAGGCATGTATTACATGTGTAGCTTTTGTTTAGAATTGTTTCAAAGTTTAAAATTAACACATTGTTTTCAGCACAGTAATCACTATAAATAATGACACGCTTCTAATTATATATAATACGTTGTATCTATAATTTTCCACATTTTAGGTAGATAACCTCTTTGAGATTCTAAATATGCAATCTCTTTCCAGAAAATAAAGACATAATAAAAATCTCAGTTATATTTCAGAACGTTTGACAAGTCAGTGAACCCATCAGCATCCCCCTTCTGTGCTAAAAATGTGATCCACAGACTTCAGTAGCTTAGCCACTGCTTTAAATTCTCACTCTTACATAGTAAAATAGACTCTCCCCCCCAAAAAAACACCCCAAGACCTAGATATAAATACATGAAAATTGTTATTTAAAATGTGGGGGTCTTTTTCAAAAACAAGGTTTGAGTAAAATTAACAAGGTTGGCCTATTTACCACTACTAAGGTCTTTCACGGGAAACAGGTTATACCTTCCCAATCTTTATAATTCTAAGGTTCTGTAGTTCAGTAGTGAACGAGTACAATATCCTGGCATAAAACTATCTTTCAGACAAAATCCACCTGCTGTGTATAGAAAAAATGCAGTAATTGAAAACTTCCTGCCTTGGGAGAGAATAAAAATGATTTATAACACAAAAACCACTCAATCTACAAATGCTTTGAACAGAAAGATGGACTAAATATAAAGGAAGAAACTCTGACCTCCTTTAGTGCTAGACTGTCTATAGTCATAGGTAGGGAGAAGGAGGTGATATTATTATCTCATATTTAAAATTGTATTTTAGACATATGTGATACAGTCACCTAAGAAAAGGATGGACCCACTTGACCCACAATAATATTTGGCCTCCATGCCCTAAACTAGGAAAGATTTAGAAATTACCCACTATGGATAAACAAGGAGCGGTCTTCCTTGCCAAGATGAAAACTACATACTAAATAAGTCTCCTGTGTGAGAATTCTATTTCCATCTGTAAAGAAGTTGCATTAACATGTGCTCCCTTCATGTCCTTGCCTTCCATTCAGTGCTCTGGTCTTTTAAAATTTAATACTGACAGACTATGTGGCCTACACATTTCTGTCCCAACATCTAAGCTAATTAAAATTAACAAATACAATATCATTTTTACTTCAGTCCACCTATCCACTCAATTTTGAGTATATTCAGTAACAAAAAAACAATTTCTCTAGGTCTGACAAATATGACCATCCTTACTGCTCTTCATTAATTTAGCCTATATACTATGAAGTTTATCTTTGGCCTCTCTGTCAGAAGAAAGATGGATGTGTTTTTCAACCCTGGAGTTTCTTATATCATTTTCAAAGACCGTATTAGGATAGAATATGTAAGAGAAGCAAAAACAATTTAAAAATTATAATTCAATGACTTACTTATATTTTTTAAATCACACTGATGATTTTTTTTAAAGACTACTAAATGAAACTGGGATATTATCAAGATTACATTTCTTATACATTTCAATCCAGACACTGCTCTTGTTACAGAACCAGAAGACTCCAATCTTTTTTTTTCTTTTTAGCTTTTGAGATGGAATCTCACTCACTCTGTTGCCCAGGCCGAAGTGCGGTGGCACAATCTTGGCTCACTGCAACCTCTGCCTCCCAGATTCAAGCAATTCTCCTGCTTCCGCCTCCTGAGTAGCTGGGATTATAGGCATATGCCACCATACCCAGCTAATAGACTGTAATCTGTAAGATTGATTTTACAAGTATTTTTCCTAATTAGACTATTCCATGATAAGACACTGAATGTGAGCCATTAATTCAGATTAAGACAAAACATGAATATATGAATTACTGAAAAAAAGTACCATTTTTCTCATGAATCAGTAAATGATTAAGATGACACGCTTTTTAGCTATAAAGTCTCCTTTCTCTAAAATTCCATAGCATTCGGTTTACACACTTCTTATGCCACTTAACACACTATGATTCATGTTATAGTTATATGTACACTGTTTTCCTCTTCTACTATTCTCTTATAGTGTATTCATGTACCTTTATATTTCCCCTCAAGCATCTAAAACAGTCATAGTATCAACGGAATGAATAGCTTCACCTTCGAATATACCATAAATCTCTTCAAATTCAGGAAAATAAAATTCCTTTTTTCTTGATATATAATCTTTAGTAACATAAACTTTTAAGAAATAATTTGCTGGCCAGGCATGATGGCTCACACCTGTAGTCCCAGCACTTTAGGAAGCCAAGGAGAGGGCTGCTTTAGGCCAAAAGTTCAAGGTTAGCCCGGGCAACACAGTGAGACCCTACCTCTACAAAAA
>NW_016107609.1:1397239-1414365 GCF_001604975.1 Cebus imitator
TCTCTACAAAAAAAAAAAAAAATGCAAAAACAAAAAATTAGCAGGGCACAGTGGCACACAACTGTAGTCTGAAGTGGGAAGATGACTTGAACCCAGGAGGCAGGGACTGCAGTGAGTCAAGATTGTGCCACTGCACCCACCTGGGTGACAAAGCGGGACGGACGGACGGAAGGAAGGAAGGAAGGAAGGAAGGAAGGAAGGAAGGAAGGAAGGTAGGTAGGTAGGTAGGTAGGTCGGTCAAGCTAATGCAAAACATAACACACAAAACATTCTGGGAAAAAACTGTCAATGCCTACCAACAACAAAATAATAATAATGCCCTCAGAATACCTACCTACTTACACTTAAGGCAAAAAAAACCTATTTTTAATAAATGGGAACATACCATTTATAAAAGAAACAATACCAAAGATAAATAAACATTAAAAATAACTAGCAATGGCCAGGCGCAGTGGCTCATACCTGTAACCCCAGCACTTTGGGAGGCCAAGGCAAGTGCATCACCTGAGATCAGAGTTCAAACCCCATCCCTACTAAAAATACAAAAATTAGTGTATGGTGGACATCAGGACATGGTGCTACAGGCCTGTAGTCCCAGCTACCCAGGGGGGTGAGGCAAGAGAACTGTCTGAATCTGGGAGGCAGAGATTACAGTGAGCCGAGATTGAACCACTGCACTCCAGCCTGGGCGACAGAGCAAGACTCTGTCTCAAAAAATAAATAACTAGTAAAAATAAAATACAGATGAAAATATATACCACGCTTTAGCATTTAGGTTAATATCCAATGTTGGCAGTATTCAGGAAAAAAGATGCTGTCAGCACTTAGGGAGTGTGCAAAATGGTACACAACCTGTTTTAGGGCAATTTAGTATTTTGTACCAAAACCTTTAAAACAATGCATCAATCTTAATAAACAGCAATTCAAACTTCTAAAGCTTTATTATTCTAATAACTAAAAATGAAAGCAAAGATATAACTATAACCATATTATTATAGTATTAATACTAGCTAGCAACTTTAACTGTCTTGACAATATGATCAAGTATCATATAGTCAACCTATAGAGCCCATTAAAGTCTACAATTTGACCAAGAGATAGGTTATGAAAGAACATAAGATATCAAAAGATAATCACAGTTTAACTCCAAATTTAAAAGGCAATCATAGAACATTACAGATACATATAAACAAGAATACTACATGTTCCTATACTAAAGAGTTATCAATGGTGACAGATGACAGATAAAACGAGTATTTATTTTCTTTCTGCTTTTTTGCATTTCTCAATTTCTGCAACGAAATATATTAACTTTATTTTTTAAGTGCTTTAAAAAATGCACAGATCTAACAGTAGAAGGAATGCACAAAATTAAAACAGTGGATATGTGGAATTATGTGATTTTCTTTTTCTTCTAAATTTTCTCTTTGAATGACTTTAAGATAAAATTCACCATTTTCAAGTGTATAATTCAGTGGTTTTTAGTATATTCCCAATGTTGTGAAGTTATCAGTGGTTAAGTTACATCTATTATTAAAAGCAAAATAAAAACACAGAGCTCAAGGAAAAATTTTAAAATCATTAACTCAAAACATTTCAAGGAGCCAACATCTTAATAATACCACAAAAATGCTTATAGGCCTACATACAAAATGAGCCAATATTATTTTTGAATTTTTTCAAATAACCTAGTAAACTGATATAGATATTATTCTATCAATTCAAACATCAACAGGTAGTGGGGGGAAATGACAACTAGGATAGTCAAAGTATATCCTATCGCTAACTAAACACGTCCTAAACTTTCTCTGTTAAGTTATATACAAAAAAAAATTATGATAAAATCTGAATCCCAAAAAATGGCTAAACCAACATGCTCTAAGCTCTCTCCCACTGGAAAAAAAAAAAAAAAAAAGGAAATGCCAATCTGCAACTAAAGACATGTAGCATACGTCAAATATATTACTGACATATCATTAAATTTTTAAAATTCTGTATCACAAAAATTTTGCAAGTTCAAGATTACAGAAATGACTGAATTTTGGATTCTCTCTTCCTAGAATTCAGAATAATAGGTTTAATACTACCTGTTTTAAAAAATGTTTCAAATTAGATAAAGCAATCTACAGTCTTCTGAGTTCTGCCTCCTTGAAAATTTCTAGTAAAAACAGGGTATTACAATTAAAATTTTATTCTCTATCATAGTTAAGTCTAATTAGGGAGCACACTAATGACAATCAAGTTCCAAGCCAAACAGGTTAGACAACTTCACTGAATAGAAACCTACATATCTTTATTATGTGATGTGCCTAAATTTTTAAAGATTCAAAATCAAGAATTCTAATCTCCCCATCAAATTGCCAAGCAGGGTCTCCAAAATCCTGGACAGTCTACCTTTCCGGCCTTATTTCTAAGGGTAAAGTTAAATCTTAGGGATCAGATCCTACAGTCAGTGTGCTGTGAGAAAATCTTTAAAAATTACTTATATCATCCAAAAAGCACAATTACATACAAGCTAACAACGTATCTTCCTCCTGCACTAAAACAGATAACTGTCTCTTTGAGTACATAAAAAGTGACTGGTTTGTCTTTAGGTGCCCTGTTGTCACCAGACTTCCAGCAAAGTGAGATGTTCACACTATCAAACTATGTGGAAGCTGATAATGACTAGGGGAACAGCAAATGTACCTCTCCCACTTCACACCCACTCTAGGCAAGATGCTCATTCCAGTGGACTAACAGGAAAAATTACTAGTACTATTTAGGTTCTCTAGTTCTCATTCCCCTTCATTCTCTTTTTCATTTTTTTAGGGAAAAAAGAACATCTAGTCGAATTCATCTAAGTTCAAGGCATATTGGACGTACTCTATTATAAACACTGCACTATACCCAGTATCCCCAAAGGAGCCTCTGCATGGTGGTTAAGAACATACCATAGACTGGGTTTGGCTGACTGGGTTTGGTTCTGCCATCTGCTAGTAATGTAACCATGGGAAAGTAACCTAATCTCCGTATGTCTCAGTTTCTTCATCTCCAAAATGGGATAACAATAGCTACTTCACAGGACTGTTATTAAGAATTGTCAGTTAGTAGATAATGCATATAAAGACCTTAAAACATTGCCTGGCACATAAAAAGTTATGTAAATGTTGGCTATTTTTCCCCCAACTGGACTGCTCCCTCAATCTTGGCTCCAATTCTATCCTTCAAAAATCTGTCCTAATGCCTCCCTTTTCAAAATAAAGCAATAATAAATCTCTAACCAAAGGCAAACTCTCCTATACCCTTAAACTTCTATGGCTCTTAACTTTTGTATGATTCTACTGACTCATATTTTTATGTGGTTTATCTTGTCATATAAATCAGGAGCTCCTTTAAGAGAGAAAATATGGGAATATACAGCATGCCTCTTTGATACAAATAAGTCACTCAAGTAACTACTCAGTAAATATTGCTTATGAAGTAAGATTATTAGATAAAGGTTTTCCAGCAAAGTACAAAGAGTTTCATTAAAAAAAAAATCTGTTATAGATTCTCAGTTGATATCAACGTGTAAGTTGTAAACAAAGAGTTGTAATGTGGGAGCCAAATTTATTCTGAGTTTAGATCTCAAAAATGAGGATTTAGCTGATAAGGAATAGCGTGAAGTTTTTAAGTCAGGAATATTAAAGCAAGGTTAGTTTTAACTTTCTATGATTTGCAAATGACGCTGTTAGATTAGCCTAAAACCTATAAAATAAATCAACGTATTAGATACTTAAAAAGTGACTATGTGTTAGCCACTACAACTATATAGATGAAAAGATTTAATATCTGTACTCAACACATCTATTCAAATGTAGTTAATTAAACAATGTTCAAGCCTCAGTGGGAAAACAGAGTAGAGATATTAACACTTGAAAGTAAGGATATTAACACCTACTTTTCTTTAGCCTCAGCTGAAGTCTTATCATTAGGAAGAGAAAAAAGAAAAGATGAATTTCACAAAGGGATTAATTAGAAAAGCTAGTAAGTAACATACATGTAGAGATTAAATATTTCCTCTAAAAATCAAAATCAGATGTGTATTCCATTTTTTTTCCATTTGGAAAAATGCCACAAAGATTTTAAATCAACTCTCTGTCCTTGATCACCAGACATTATCCCACTAAGTATATGTTCAAAGAGTTATTCTTTAAACTAAAATTCTAATGTCAAAAGAAATTTTTTAAATTGCTACAGTTCTCCTAATGAACCTACGAGGTTTTCTCATAAGTGAAAAATATTTGTCTACAGTTCTTCACTTAAGATTATTACTATTACATATGTAAAGGGAAGATTCAGTGTTTCCTCATATAATGATGATGTTACCAAACTGCAAAAGAAAAGGTATGCTCTGCATTATTTTATCCCTCTATCTAAACCCACCTCTACTCCACAGCAGCAGTTTGCAAGCTAGATATACTATACTTCTACTTAACAGGAGATACATAGACGAGAAAACCAACTCTATAATAAAGTATGAAATTTGCAAATTTTGTACCATGTTTTAACTGTGAACTATTACAACGTATACAACTTCCAAACAGCCACAAACTGACCAACAGGTAAAATATTGCAGCCAATAAATAAAATATTCTACCTCCCAATAAGGAGTATTTCACAGCTAGTTCAATTAACCTAATTCGGTGCCAAAATAAAAACACCAAACATTAAAATATAATTCACACAACTGTGTACTACCTAAAAAGTCCAGCATCAACTCAATTTTCTCCATTAAGGATAGATTAATCCACTACCCTGCAATTCACCTTCTTAAAACAAGTAGTAGAGAAATACAACAAAGTTGCACTACACAATATTCATAACTTAGGTTCTAAAGTCAGCTTATATGAGGTGAAAATACTGTATAGTTATTTAAGAATAAGACTGTCATTGAAGATTACTACTAATCTTACATATGGTAAAGGCACAGTATGTTTCTTCATATATAATAATGGGATGTTACCAACCTACAGTCAAAATTATCCTTAACAGTATCTTCAAATGGACTACAGGCAGGGTAAGACATTCATGGGATAAAACACAAAAGAAAACTGAGACTGAATTAGAGAAGGAGGACAGTCATGTTTTACTCACTCCAGTGCTTACATTCATTATGATTCAATAACTGCATTATTATGATCCTCTATCCCAACTTTCTTTTCAAAATTCAGAGCACAATATGTTAAATGCTTATATGATACTCCACTATGGCATGTAAGCCAGAAAACAAAACTATACTGTAGTAATAAGTAACCACCAGATGCTATTTTCTTTTGTAGCACTATCAATTGAAGATTACTTCCCTAGTGTTCCACTCCAACACTATTATCTACCACTTTTCAACTTTTAGTTTCTGTCTTAAAAAAGACACAAGAAGGCATAAATCCCGTTATACCGCTGAGTTAAATTTTAAAATGTATGCATATAGGAGATAATATAACATATGGTCACTATAGATAATCTGTGCTAGTATTTTCTTAAATTTGTTCAGAGTTGATTAACAGTTTAAAACTCAAACCAAAGTTCCATTTTAGTAAGAAATTGTATCTTACCCACTACCATAAGCGTGAATTCAAAACCTCTCTTCACTGATTTTCTGTATACTTGATTTGGGAGATTGGCAAATCCCACATAGCCTTCAAGGTTCTTCTGTTGCTGACAAAAGCAAAAAGGGCCAAGTTATTCATGTATCAACAATGCTATTCTGTCATAGGCTTCAAAATCCCTCCATTAGCCTATTTTAGAAAATTATACAAACTATTTCTACGGCATTATCAATAAAACTATCAATTAATTCCTAAATGGACAAAATTATTTAAGCATGAGTTGACTGACAATATAATGGTTAATTATAAAAATCCAAGGGAATAAAATAAACATTAAAGAAACCTGCCTCAGAGCAAAGATTTCAATTGACAGTTAAGTTAGTGGCAAGATGATTGACCAACCAATTAAAAAAAAAAATAACAAAAAACTTTTCACAATAAAAAAATTCAAATCCCCTTAAAATCATATTAAGAATCCTTTTTAATTATCTCCTTTGATCACACTAATTAACACAGGTATGAGATTCTTGAAATTTGTCGTCTTCTTCATGATATGAAATCAAAATGTTGAATTTAAAGCAATTTTTAAAAATAAATTCTTGAAGGCTCTTGTGATCAATGTCAACCAGCTACAGTATCTTTCAAGCTGTTATGCCAGGTCCATTACGTCACTTCAAGGTGTTATATGATCTTTATTTTCAGGCTTATCCAGGTTTGAAAGTAAATTATAACTTCATTTCTATTGGTTTTTGATTCTTAGATGACCTCAACAATAGTTTCATGAGTAATTCAAAGAAATCTACTTCCAAATTGGTGTAGTAAATAAGTATGATTTTTAAGTTACCCGTGGGTGAGAAATACTGTCCATTGTTAAAACTATCTGAATAAGCAGTCTTATTGGTTAATTTTACTTTAGAGGTAGTCTGATTTCAACATTAAACAATAACAGCAAAAAGAGGCACACCCTCTTTTGAAAGTTTCTGCCACATTTAAATTCTCATTTAAAAAACACTCATGAGATCAAAGCATCAATTCAATACACCTGGATTTAACAAAGAACAGAAGTCTACAATGTTGACTAGTAATGTAGCTAAATATTCCATCCATAATCTTTTGCCCTTTTGTTCATTCATAAAAACTCTTATGCCAAATTTTTAAAACTAAGCCCATTAAAATGAAAAGCTAACTGTAAACAATGATTAGGAGACTAAACAGAATCCAATATTTTTAAGTCAAATATATGAAAGTCTGCTATGAGTAAAGTTAGAAATACGTATTAAACCTAAGGTTTCCTTGGCTCATGTATCATCCAATTTTAAGTTAAATTTAAGTTAATTGAGACTGAAAAAAATCTCTGTATAAATTATGTAGTATACTCACAGCTACTTTGTAAAGAACACATTTCCATCATTCCAGTGTTCCAGATTCCAACAGAAGAAATCCACAGAGGAACAGTAAACAAAGAATTCCAAGAATTGTAATGATATATTCAGTCCAAACAGGAGAGGCAAATCCGTTGAAACACAGCAAAAGACAGAGAAGGAAAAAAAGTTACTTACATGTAACTCAACAAATTACAAAGAAATTAAAGGCAGACTTTTTTCTAAACATGTCAAAGTAATATTTTTTGTGTGGGATATAATGTCCAGTGAAATTAAATCCATTTTCAGCAACTGTTCTGATTAATATAAAAAAAGGAAAAGGCCTATTACTACACCCTGTATATGAAGTCTTATAGAAACAGTGTAAAAGATATAAAACTATAAAGTTCCAGGAAGGTATACAAGAACCGAGTTTTAAATTACAAGAAGAAAAAAACGTAAATTTCATGCAATTTTGCTTTGTCAGTCACTGGAAGTCCAGATCAGACAAATGCAAATGTCTTTTTAAAAATCTTTTTCTACAATGCTATATTTCAAATTCTATTAATTAAACTGAAGTCCAGAATTTAAAGAACCGTAGACATGTAGATACAGGAAAAGGAAGGAAGCTAAAGATGATAGGCAGAAACAGGTGAAAAGAGGAGGCAAAGGTGAACTGTTAAAACTGAAGGCCAACTAATGAAGCATAGACAATAAAATAGATAATCCTTGACCAAAGTGTGAAAAGTGTACATTTTTAAACTGATACAAATCTATGAGTTCTATCACAACCCGCTTCAAACAATTTGAGTCAGTTTTATAGTTAAAAGTAAAAGCCAAAGTCTCAATAATGGCCTACAGTGGTTCTCTACCTTAGCAGCATCTTAGAATCACTTGGGGGAGCGTTTACAAAATCCTAATGCCCCAGCTGCACCTCCAAATCAACTAAATCAATCTCTGCAAGTAAGAGCCATCCACCAGTATTTTTTAAACCTCCTCGAGTAGTTCCAACATGCACCATTGCTAAAAGCCACTAGCCAACAAAGCCCAGCAAGATCTGGCTCTACTCTTACTTCTGGCCTCATCTCCTGCTACTCTTCATCCTCTTGCTCACTTCTCTTCCTCCAACGCTGAATTCGTAACTACTCCCTAAACATACAGGGCATACTTTCACTTCATGGCTTTTGCACTTGTTGCTTTCCATATCTAGAAATGATTATTTTTATTACTTAAATGTCACCTTCAAAAAGGCCTGCCCTGATCACCTTATTTAAAATTACAACCCCACTCCTCGCCTTAGCAGTTTGCTGCTTGCTGTATGCTTCTCCTTAGCTCTTAACCACCATCCAACATACATTTTACTCATCTTGTTTACTGTGACCTCCACCGTGCCCGCAATGTAAGCTCCATCAAGGCAGAGACTGAATAAATTATATAAATTGTGCATCAAAGAAAATGTATACAGAGAGAATACAGTATTTTAAACTGCACCTTCAAAGAACCCATCAGGTAAAAGGCATAACAAAAATGCCTCAGTCTGTCCTTGTTTCTTACTCACTACTTTATCCACAGCAACAAGAACAGTCTTTGGCACACAGTACTATTTTAGAACTGAGAAAAGCAAGAAAGCATTCCAGGCAAAGGGGTGGGCCCTAAATTGGGGATAAACATGATATTTCTAAGAGTAAAAACGTTTGTGAACTATAATGAAGTGAAGTAGTGGACAAGGGGATGAGTGACAGGAAACGAGGTCAGGGAGGCAGGCAGGGGCCAGATCATGTGGGACTCAGCCAAAGTAGGAAGTTTGGATGTTATTTTAGGCATGATGGGAAGCCACTAGAGGGTTTTTCACAGGCAAGTGACCTGATTACTACTTTAAAGATAGCTCTCGGCCATCCAGAATGGCTCATGCCTGTAATTCCAAGACTTTGGGAGGCTAAGACAAGAGGACTGCTTGAACCCAGGACATCGAGGCCTCTGAGCTGTGATTATGCCACTACACTCCAACCTGAGCAACACAATGAGAAATTTCATGGTTGGCTGGTGCTGAAAAATTAAATTTAGGACTCATCACAATACAGATACTATTGAAAAAGAACTGGATTCCTGAAGACAGACTACAGACAAAAAGAAGGGGGTCGAGACAAAGCCCTGGAGCACTCCAACACTGAGAGGTTAGGCAAAGAAAGACCGGCAGTGGAGAAAGAAAGAAAATCAAGACCATCTCAGGGATGGAGGAGTCATTTAACCATGTTGAATGCTACAGACAAAAATGCCATAACAGACATGCTGATAAAATTTGGAAATAAGGTCACTGGTAACTTCAAAAACAAGAGCAGTCTCAGTAACACGGTGTCAAAGAAGAGTAACTAGGATGACTTTCAGTAGACAATTATTTGCATGTAACTATTATAATAAATAACTTTAATGTTTTTTAATAAACTTCAACATTTTGTTAGTTCCCCCATATGACTGATTTCCCAGAGGGAGAGAACCATGTCATAGTCATCTCTATGTCCTTAGCAAAGTGCTGACACACAGTAGGTATTTTAAAAATCTGAATGACTGCTCTTTCAGGAAAACATCTTCTGAGAAAGAAACTGTACAAAGACAAAAGATTGGTTTGGCTCTGCTAAAAACATATTATCCCAAAATTCATATAAAAGTGTCCTATCAGAAACAAAAATATGTCTCTGAAGCTACCTGGCACAAAAATACTATTTAGAAAACATACTAATAACTTGGCTAGACATGGTGGCTCACACCTGTAATTCCAGCACTTTGGGAGGCCAAGGCAGGCCGATCTCTTGAGGTCAGAAGTTCGAGACCAGCCTGGCCAACATGGTGAAACCCTATCTCTACTAAAAATAGAAAAATTAGCTAGGCATGGTGGTTCCAGCTACTCCAGAAGCTGAGGAATGAGAATCACTTGAACCTGGAAGGCAAAGATTGCAGTGAACCAAGATAGCACCACTGCACTCCAGCCTGGGCAACAGAGCAAGACTCTGTCTCAAAAAAATAAAAAAATAAATAATTTAATACTGGTTGATTAAAACATATAGACTTCTCCTACCTTATAAGAATGCTTCTATACCCTAAATTCTAAAATCAACCATAGTCTGTATTTCAGAAGACCAACCACTGATTCTTTCCCTGCACAAATGTTCACAGTGCCAGTGTAAAGTATCTCTGGATAAGGAAACATTATTTACAGATGTGGGTGATACAGTGGTAGCATTTATAAGCATGTATAAATAAAAGTATATTCACCCAAAAATAACCCCATGTCTTTAAAGTATTCATTGACTTTAAACATTAGTCATATAAGGAGAAACACTTATCAAATAATCTTTTCTAAAAGCCTATCTGCTAGATGTGCTTTACAAATTCTTTAGTTGTTAAATCTACATGTTAAAATGCAGAGCTAAGAAAAATCAAACTACAGTTATTCCACTGCTTGATGGAAAAAATCAACTTAAATACAGTAACCCGTAACTTTAGTTCTAACCTTCCTTCTAAGGTTAAGTAAGTTCAGCACAAATATATTCAAAGACCAGCATGCTTCAAACAAGTTCTAAGAGATAGCTCATTGAAACTCTTTAGGAATCTTTATTCTTTGGAATAAGAACAGATGGCAAGAGAACATAAAGTTATCCAAATCTTGCTATCTAAAACCCCATTACCATTTTTAAAGTTCCAAATGCCAATTTTCAACAAATTTTCCAATAGATAAAAATTTTCCAATAGAAAAAAAGCAGCAACTTATTTTGGTATGTTTTTTGGTAACAACAAAAAATTAATCAAGGAGAATTTTAACAGAATGGAAGCCTGAAAAAAAATCAAATTTGAGAAAAACACTATCCTAGAAGGAACTACAAACCTTCAACTTCCCACGATCATTACAAAATGAGATGTTTAATAAAAAACTAAAATAATTAGGAATTACAATGTACACCCCAAATTACCTTAATATGCCCAAATTCTATTTCTCCCTTTAGTATGTGCAACTTAAACATCAGGCTACAAAAATCCAAGGTTAACATTAATAATTTTACATTTCAAAAATAACTTTTTATCTTTTCTAAATAATTTCAAGTTCAATCTGTCTCCCTTTGGATTTTAAAATATATATATTAATATACACACACTCACATATATACAGCATATTGTTTTTATACACTGATGAAAATATTTGTTTCTCCTAAAGGGTAATTCTAAATATGAAAAACAAATACAGACTACAAAAGAAAAAGATATTAATGCAGAAGTTTACTTCTCCACTCCTTGATATTCCTAACAAAAGCCTTATATCATACACAGATTTAAGTGTCTGGTACTTGCTTAGTCAAATTCCTACCATCTCTCACACAGCCTAAGGAAACGGTAAAAGAACTTCATTTGTCATTTAAATGTTTTAAATATTTTAAGTATAACTAGTCTAAAAATGCCTGGATTCTAGATTTAATATAATATGAAAACTAAAATATTACACGATTACATACGCATATCCTAAATATCAGTTTTTATGTTCCTCATCCCTCACCTATTTTAAAGGTTCATGACCTATTTGGCATGCCCCCAGCTCTCCTGTTTTTACTGATACGAACAACTGGGTACTGACATAACCAACTTTTATTTTTTCAATCCTATTCTGGATTCTCAGTTAATCTGTTGAAAAGATTCTAATATTTAACTCTGTGAATACATGTAAGAATAACTTAAAATATAAATCAATTTTTCTTTGCTCTGAACTTAGAATTCAGATAACTTTCTAAACATACTGACCTCATTCCATCACTCATTCATTCAACATACTTACAATATGCCAATCATATATGTGTGTGCTAGTAATTAGGAAGATAAAAGCTAATAAAAACAAGGTCCCTGCTCAAGAAGCTAAGAATCTAATAGGAAGGTGAGGTGAGCTAGAGAACAGTTAAAAAATTCAGTGATAAATGCTATGATACAGGAAACCACAGAAGGGTCTATGAAAGCAAACAAGGAAGGGTATTTCATCCTATCCTGGCATCAGATCCTTTAGATCCTAAAGGACTAGAAGACCTTAATTTGATGAGAGATGAGGGTGGGTGCTGGAAAATATGGGTCTCAGGCAGATGAGTTATTAACTGCAAAGACCCAAAATCAAGAATAGAGTATGGTATCTTATGGGAACTACAACAGTTCAGAACTATACACTCATTTTTAGGATCAAGGAACTATAGCTTAGGAGAGTTAAGCAAAGGCCAGATGATGAAGGACTTTGTTGGCCATACTTAGAAACTTAGACTTCATCTTGAAAGCTTAGGAAGAGCATTAAAGACATGAAGAAGAAGAATGCACAATCACATCAATTTACATGCAGAGTCACATTCATACTTTAGAAAGTTACTACTGACAAGAACATTGATGATGAACTGGAGGAGAAAATGGTAGTAATCCCAAGAGCTGCTCCAGTTGCCCAGGGGAAAAATAAAGACTTGAACCAAAACAAAGGCAGTAGGGATAAAGAGAAATATAGGTTAGAACTCTACTATCCATTAAGGTAGCCACTAGCTAAATGTGGCTACTGAGTACTTGAAATGTGGCTACAGGTATTGATCGATTTACGACCTATGCAACTTACAACCATTCGACTTTACGACCACAATCGCTAGCCACGACTGCTCCGCGTCTGGCAGCGCAAACGTTGCCCAGCTGGGAGTACGACAGTGCGGACCAGCTTCCGGCAGCACTACCATCTCCGCATGCATATAGCCTACTCAACTTAAGACCAAATCGTGTTACGACCGGTCTGTCGGAACCAATCGTGGTCGTAAGTCGAGCACTGGCTATAGTCTGAATTAAGATGTGCTACACGTGTAAAATACCATAGTTTGAAAACTTCATATGAGAATAAGAATGAAAAATCTTATTAATAATTTTATACTAATTGCATGTTGAAATAAAATTTTAGATATACCAGTTATATAAAATATAAAACTAAAGTTAGTTTTACCTTATTTTTACTTTTTAAATGTGGCTATTATGAAAGCTTAATTACATATGTAGCTTGCATCAAATTGCTATTGGACAATGCTAGGTTAGATATTAAAGAGATGAAATGATAGATCTCTGTAACTAACTTGTAGAAAAGTGATATAATTCAGATTTCTTAATTTAGGTTTCAGAAATTAGATGAATGGTGAGTACCAATTGTTAAAAGTAGAAATCATTTGAGTTAAGGTGCTAACTGGACTTTCGGAAAACAGATGTCTAGTAGGCAATTGCATATATAAAGGTTAGAAATGCCAGAAACATCTGAGTTAGACAGATGTTAACATTTTAAGTAATCAACATTTAAATGCTATCAAAGCCATGGATATGAATTCAAACACAGCATATAGAGCAGGAAGCAGGCCAAGAAGGAACACCAACAACCCATCATAATCACCTAAATAAACCTAAGAAAAGAAGAATTAAAGAGTTCACAGCAGCATTTCAAAGGACGTCAACTGCAGCAGCCCCCTCAAGAAGTGGTTAACTATACTATATCAAATGCTCTGGAGCGGTCAATCTAAGGATACAGAAAAATCTACTTATTGTTATTGGGAAGCACTGTCAAAGCTATATCAATGGAAAGATGGGAAAGAAGGCAGACTGGAAATAAATAAGCAGAAAAAAACTACAGGAAGTTAGTATAAGCAATTTTTTTTAAATGCTTACCTTTGAAAAGAATAGAAGCCAGAAAATACAAGGTCAAGAAAGAGTTTTAAGCGCTTAAAAAAAAAAAAAGGCAGATAGTTGTATTTGTGTAATGCTAATAGAAAAGACCAAGCAGTAGACGAGCAGCTGAAGACAGGAAGCAAGGACACCGATAACATTTATGGAATGAAGGACAGGATTTTCCCTAAGCACCAGAGATAAAACAACTTGCCAATCCCCAAAAAGAAGAAGAGAAGTAGGGGATTTTAAGAGGTAACGATGTGAAACGACAACCATAAGAATAGAGAGAGAGACTAGGAATACACAGCAGCCATCCAAGCAATTTTGTCCACTTAATTAAGGCTGAAGACCACAAATCTTTGAATGTATCCCTGAAGCCATGTGATCTTTTCCTCCAGTAGCAATCCATAACTTGAGAAACTTGTGGGAGTCATCTGAAACTGATATTTTGCAGGAAAGGCACACAAAAGTACATGATCAAGAGAGCTGACAAATACAATTGAAGCAATTCAGTGAATGAAGATGGAGAGGATCAAGGATCGAAGGCAGGAAGTAAAGAAGACAGTAAAAAAATGTAAGTTGTGGTTAGAATGGGCTACACAATTAAGATTTTAGATGAGGAACATAAGTTGCAGATGGTAACTCCATAGGGTTATTTCTTTTCTTTTTCTTTCTTTTTAAATATTTTTTCTTCCCACCCATTCCCCCACAGAGCTATTAAAAGGATGGCTCTCAGATGAGACAAAGAAAGAGAAAAAAGGATGGCTCAAACACAATCAAGAAACTGAGGCTAACTTATTGAAAGTGTCTTACACATGGGCCTAAAAATGTCCCAGAATGATGACAGAGCTTGGAACATAAAGAAAAATTGAGTGTTAGATGTTGTATTTAATATTAGAACAAAACAAGGGTGTAGTAACTGAAAATTTTAAGGAGGGGTAGAAAACACTGCTGCTAAACAGTAGAACTATAATGAAGCAGGTTCTTTTTCTTCTTTTATTT
The DNA here is from genome assembly GCF_001604975.1 of Cebus imitator. Lineage (NCBI taxonomy): Eukaryota > Metazoa > Chordata > Mammalia > Primates > Cebidae > Cebus > Cebus imitator. The sequence goes on from NW_016107609.1 coordinate 1,411,875, forward strand.
ATTTGAGACTGAGTTTTGCCCATCGCCCAGGCTAAAGTACAATGGCACGATCTTGGCTCACTGCAACTTCCTCCTCCTGGGTTCAAGTGATTCTCCTGCCTCAACCTCCCAAGTAGCTGGGATTACAGGCACATGCCACCACACCTGGCTAATTTTTGTATTTTTAGTAGAGACGGGGTTTCACCATGTTGGCCAGGCTGATATCAAACTCCTGACCTCAGGTGATCCACCCACCTCAGCCTCCCCAAGTATTGGGATTACTGGCGCGAGCCACTGTGCTCGGCCGGAAGCAGGGTTCTTTTTTAGGGAGGATGTCCTAGAGTCTAGACCAGTGCTATATCATGGAAATATTAGGTAACCACATATGTAATTATAAATATGCTAGTACAGGGACCCCCCAACTTCCAGGCCATGGACTGGCAGCAGCCCGTGGCCTGCTAGGAACTGGGCCACATAAGTGGAGGTAAATGGCGGCAAGTGAATGGAACTTTATCTGTATTTCCAGCCTCTCGTATTACTGCCTGGCTCAGCCAGCTGCCAGATCAGCGGAGGTATTAGATTCTCACTGGAGCGTAAACTCTACTGTGAGCTGCTCATTCAAGGGATCTAGGCTGCACAATCTTTATGAGAATCTATTGCCTGATAATTTGTCACTGTCTCCCATCACTCTAGATAGAACCTCATCTCTTTAAGGAAAAAAAAAAAAAAAAAAGCACAAATTAAAATGAAGATTAGGCCAGGTGTGGTGGCTCACTCCTGTAATACTAGCCCTTTGGGAGGCTGAGGCGAGACAACTGCCTGAGCTCAGGAGTTCAAGACCACCCTAGGCAACATGGTGAACCCCATCTCTACCAAAGTATAAAAAATTAGCTGGGTACGATGGAGCACACCTGTACTCCCAGCTCCTTAGAAAGCTGAGGCACGAGAACTGCTTAAACCTGGGAGGCACAGGCTGCAGTGAGCCAGGATGGTGCCACTGCACTCCGGCCTGGGTGACAGAGTGAGACTCTGTCTCCAAAAATTTAAAAAATAAAATGAGGCCAGGTACAGTGGCTAACACTTGTAATCCCAGCACTTTGGGAGGCCGAGGCAGGCAGACCATCTGAAGTCAGGAGTTTGAGACCAGCAAAAAATACAAAAATTAGTTGGGCATGGTGGCACACACGTATAATCCCAGTTACTCGGGAGGCTGAGGCAGGAGAATCGATCAAACCCGGGAGGCGGAGGTTGCAGTGAGCTGAGATTGCACCACTGCAATTCAGCCTGGGCAACAAAATGAGACTCCGTCTCAAAAAATAAATAAATACAATTTAAAAAAAAAAAATTATTAGTGCCCAGTACTAGGTGACAATGTGGAAAAAGAGACACTCTCCTACATGACTTTTGGAATATAAACTTAAACCACTGACCTAAAGAGCCATTTAACCATGTGGACCAAAAACTGAAGTTTTTATTCTCTTAAATTCAACAAATTTCACTTCCGGAAATGGACAGTCTTGAGAATCATACATAACTAAGATAAAAGAATATTCAACAAAGCACTGCTCATAACAGTAAAAAACTGTAACAATTTTTGACACGTTCTAAAGACAAGTGAAACAAAAATTGTATTACAGTACCTTCATATATTAAAATACCAGGCAGCCCTTAAAAGTAAGGTTTTAGAAAAATATGCATGGACAGATAATGATATACTGACTAGAAGAAAAACCACTCTTAAACACTTGTCACAGGAGAACATCAAAGAAATTGGTGGAGTAAACACTTCAGAAAAGTATCTGCTTCATTAAAAGCAAGGAGAAAACTGACACAAATTGTCCAAATCAACTTACTTAAAATTCTGGAAATCAACCAGAAGTTTGCAGGAATCCAGGTAATGCTTATTCAAGAAAAAGAGCTGAACCTTGGTAAAAACAGCAGTTCTTGCATTTTAACTTGCCCATTCTCATCTCTCCTCCACCTCTACAGTATCCTTGAAAACCAACAGCACACAATCACCGTAAAAACCCAGCAGCCTGGCAGCAACTGGAAAAAACAGAACAAGCATGGAATGGCTTCAAAGCCTCATTCTCAAAGTGTTATCATTATTTGATGTGTCTGGTAGTTCCCTGGAAAGGCCTACTCACAAGTAACCACTAAGATAACCAAGCAGAGACTTCAGTGACAACATATGGCAAAAATTAACTTCACAGAATTAGTTCAAAAAGCAACTAAGCAGGCCAGGTGCAGTGGCTCAAGTCCATAATCTCAGCACTTTGGGAAGCTGAGGCGGGCATATCATGAGGTTGGGAGTTCAAGACGAGCCTGGCCAATATAGTGAAACACTGTCTCTACTAAAAATACAAAATAGCCAGGTGTGGTGGCACATGCCTGTAGTCACAGCTACTCAGGAGGCTGAGGCAGGAGAGTCTCTTGAACCTGGGAGGCAGAGGTTGCAGTGAGCTGAGACTGCACCACTGCACTCCAGCCTGGGCACACAGAGTGAGAGTTG
>NW_016107609.1:1414490-1424894 GCF_001604975.1 Cebus imitator
GTATTCAAGAGAAAATCATGAGCCTTGCAGAAAAAAAAAAAACACCCAAAACTGAATGGCCCATATACAGGGGGAAAAAAAAGCAACAGTCCCTGAGAAAGCCCAGACATTAAACAAATACGTTAAACCTGCAATTTTAGATATGTTCAAGAACTAAAGAAAAGTCAAATAAACCAATGTCAAGTATGAAAACAATGTTCATCAGATAGAGAATATGGAAAAAGAAAATTTTTTAAAAATCCTAGAGTTGAAAAACGTAATAAATGAAAGAATTCACTAGAGAAGCTCAACAAAAGATTGGAGCTTGCAGAAAAAAGAATCACCAAACCTGAAAATCTGTTAAATAACATGAATCAATTTAGTTAAAGGAAGAAAAATGAACAGAGCCAGAGACCTACTGAAAAAAATCACACATGAAGTAGGGGAGGGAAGGAGAAAAGAGTTGGGTGCAGGGAAGAAGGGACAGAATGTATATTTGAAGAAACAGAACTGAAAACTTCCCAAATCTGAAGAAAAACATTATTCTCCACATCAAAAGCCCAACAAACTGAATAAGATAAAATCAAAGGGACTCACACATCATAATCAAACTGTCAAAAACCAAAAATAGAGAATCTTGAAAGCAGCTTGTGAGAAGCAACTGTATGTACAAGAGACTGTAAATAAGAATAATAGCTGACATCCTATCAGAAACCACGGAGGCCTGAAAGCAAAAGGATGACATATTCAAAACGTTCAAAGAAAAAGACTGTCAACCAAGTTAGCTATGATCATGCTACTACACTCCAGCCTGAATGACAGAGACTCTGTCTCAAAATAAGACTTGAGATATAGAAAACATAGCAAAATCACAGGTGTAAATCATATCACTATTTTGATTAAACGTAACTAGATTAATGTATTTTGCTGTTTAAGGTATAATGGGAATCCAATCAAAAGGCAAAGAATGGCTACATGAATTTTTAAAAGTAAGATCCACCTATATAGTGCCCACATGAGACAGGTTTTAGAATTACTAACACAAACAGGTTGAACAAAAGGACAGAAAACAATAAAGACAGAGCTGAAGTAGCTACACTAATATCAGAGAACACGGACTTAAAAGACAAATATTGTTACCACAGACAAAGAAGAGTATTTTATACTGATTGAAGGACCAATCCATTGAGAATATAAAACAATTTTAAGCACATATGCCACTAGCAAAGGAGTCACCAAATTGCACAAAGCTAAGAAAATCAAAGGTAGAAATAAAACAATTGAACAGCAGTAGCTGACTTTCAACACCCTACTTTCAATAACAGGTAAAACAACTAGACAGATAAAGAAACAGCAGAAGACTCAACACTCTATAAACCAACTAGACCTAACACATAGCTATACAACATTCCACCCAAAACCAACAAAATATATTCTTCTCAAGTGCACATGGAATATTCTCCAAAACAGACCATATGTTAGATAACAAAACAAGTCTCAATTTAAATGGGTTGAAAATCATACAAAGCATATTCTTCATCCTCTAGAGAATGGCGTTAAACATCAACTGAAGAGAGAAATTGAGAAAATTTAAACATTTGTGAAAATTAAACACTACACTCTTTAAGAATCAATGGGTCAAAAACTAAATCACAAGGGACAGTGGAAAATAATTCGAAGTGAATGAAACTAAAAATACAACATACCAAAATGCATTGAACGCAGCTAAATCAGTGCTTAGAAGGAAATTTACAGCTTTAAATGCCTATATTAAAAGAAAGATCTCAATCATAACCCTCCATCTCAAGAAACTAGAAAAAGAGCAAACTAAACCCAAAACAGGAAAAACAAAGGAAATGATTATTTGAGCAGAAATAAGGGAAATACATAAAATAGAAATATTAACAAAACTGTTAAGTTGCTTCACTGAAAAGATCAACAAAATTGACAAAACCTTAGCTAAACTGACCAAGAAAAAACAGAACATTACTGAAATCAGGAATGGAAGAGGGGAAATCACCTTTCAGAAATAAAAAAGGATTACAAGGGAACCCATAAACAATTCCATGCTGACAATATATCAGATTATAACCTACAGGAAATGCAAAAATCCCTAGAAAGACATAAGCTACCAAAACTGACTCAAGAAGAAACAGAAAATCTGAATAGTCCTATAATAGATTAGTAATAAAACACACACATACATACGCACACACACACGCATGTATCAAAAAAACAAAAACACAAAACTTTCCACGACGCCCATGCCCAGATGTCTTCACTAGCAAATTTTATCAAATGTTTTTTAAAGGTTGTACAATCCTTCAAAAACTATTCCAAGAAATAAAAGACAATGAAATACTCCCCAACTCATTTTATAAGGCCAGTTTTTCTCAGATACCAAAACCAGACACATCGAGTAAAAACAATCAGTCAACATCTTATATGGATGCAAAAAACATCAACAAAGTACTAACTAGCAAACCAAATCCAGCAATAAAAAGGGATTATACACTATAACCAATGGGATATATTCCAGAACGAATTTTTTTTTTTTTTGAGACGGAGTCTCACTCTGTCACAAGGCTGGAGCGCAGTAGCGTGATCTCAGCTCACTGCAACCTCTGCCCCTCTGCCTTCCGGGTTCAAGCAATTCTCCTGCCTCAGCATCCCAAGAAGCTGGGACTATAGGCATGCGCCACCACGCCCAGCTAATTATTTTGTATTTTTAGTAGAGACGGGTTTTCGCCATGTTGGCCAGGATGGTCTTGATCGCTCGACCTTGTGATCCATCCGCCTCTGCCTCCCAAAGTCCTGGGATTACAGGCATGAGCCACCACGCCTGGCCAAATATGCTGGTATTACATATGAAAATTAATCAGTGTAATACACTAAATTAAAACACACACATAACAAACACATGGTCATCTCAGCAGACACAGAAAACACATTTGACAAAAATTCAACAGTCTTTCAATGATAAACACACTTAACAAACTAGAAATAGAAGACAACCTCCTAGGCAGGGCACGGTGGCTCACACTTGTAATCCCAGCACTTTGGGAGGCCAAGGCAGATGGATCACAAAGTCAAGAGTTCAAGACCAGCCTGGCCAATATGGTGAAACCCCGTCTCTACTAAAAATACAAAAATTAGCTTGGCGTAGTGGTGGGCACCTGTAGTCCCAGCTACTCGGGAGGCTGAGGCAGGAAGATAGCTTGAACCTGGGAGACGGAGGTTGCAGTGAGCCAAGATCATACCACTGCACTCCAGCCTGGGTGACAGAGCAACACTCTGTCTCGAAAGGAAAGAAGGAAAGAGGGAAGGAAAGAGGAAAGGGAAGAGGAAATGAAGAAAAAAAAAAAAGAGAACCTCCTTAATCTCATAAAGAACATCTCAGGAAGCCCAAAGCAATGATGAGACTGAATGCTTTCACTCTAAAATCAAGAACAAGACAAAGATGACTACCACTGCCACTTCTAATCAATACTATTCCAGAGGTTCTAGAAAAGGCATTTGGTAAAATAAAGAAGTAAAATGCATCTACATTGTAAAGTAATGTAAGGAGTATTTGCAGGAGATATAATCTTATAAATAAAAAATCCAAAAGAATCTATTAAAAAAAAAAAACTACAGGAACTAATAAAGCTACATGATATTAAGATTGACAAAAATCAATTGCATTTCTATAAAAAAATAAAGAAAACAGTTCCATTTGCAATAGCATCAAGAATAAAATACCTAGAAATTTAAATTTAACAAAAGGAAATGTCTCATACATCAGAACTATAAAACTGTTTTTCAAAAAAACTGAAGATCTAAATAAATAGAAGATGTTGTGGGTTAATGGTGTAGAAGACTTAATAGTGTTAAGAAAGCAATACTCTTCAAATTGATATACAAGCTCAACACCATGGCTATCAACATTCCTGCTGGCCTACTTGTAGACATTAGTAAACTAACCCTATAGTTCAGATGGAAATTCAAGGGAACCAGAATAGCCAAAACAATTTTGAAACAGAACAAAGTTGGAAGATTCACACCCCTGGATTTCAAACTTACTGCAAAGTTACAGTTATCAAAACAGTGTGGTACTGTCATAAGGACATATAAATCAATAAGAAACATGAGAATCCACAAATAAACGCTTACATTTATGGCCAATTGTTTTCACAGAAGGTTGTCAAGACAATACGATGGAAGGGCTAGTCTTTTCAACAATAAGTGATGAAACTACTGGATAGCCACATACAAAAGAATGAAGGTGGATCCGTATCTCACACCATACAAAAAATTAACTCAAAATGCATCAAAAACCTAAACATAAAGGTCTAAAACTATAAAACTCTTAGAAAACATAGGTGTAAATTTTCATGACCTTGGATTAGAAATGCTTTCTTGACTATGACATCAAAAGCACAAGTAACAAGTAGATAAACTAGACTTCATCAAAATTTAAAATGCCTGTGCGTCACAGAACACTATCAAGAAAGGGAAAAAATACCTTTGGAAATGCAGAAAATACCTGCAAGTATTCTATCTGATAAAGGACTTATATCCAGAATCCATAAAGAATTCTGACAACTGAACAGTAATAAGACAACTTCATTAAAAACTCAGCAAAGCATTTTAATAAACATTCCTGCAAAGAAGGTGTACAAATTACCAATAAGCACATGAAAAGATGTTCAACATCATTAGAGAAATGCAAATTAAAACCTCAGTGATACCATCTCATACCCAGTACGGTACTTTTAAAAGACAGGCAATAATAAGTGTGGACAAGAATGTGGAAAAACTGGAACCCTCACACACTGCTGGTAGAAATGCAAAATGAGGCAGCTGCTTTGGCAGTTTAGCAGTTCTTCTAGAGTTAAACTAGAGTTACCCTATGATCCAGCAATCCTATCCCTAGATATATATCCAAGAGAATTGAAAATTCTATGTCCACACACAAGCCTGTACTCAAAACATTCACAGCTGCATTATCTATAATAGCCAAAAAGTAGAAACAACCCAAATATCAACTAATGAATGGATAAATGAAATGTGGTAGTATATATACAACACAAAATATCCAGCAATAAGCAGGAATGAAGTACTACTGAGGCATCCTACAACATAGACAAAACTTGCAAACACTGCTACTAAGTGAAAGAAGCCATCACAAATGATCACAGTATATGATTCCATTTATACAAAATGTCCAGAATAGACAAATCCATAGAAATGGAAAGTAAATTGGTGGTTGCCAGGACAATGCAAGAGGAGGCATGGGGACTGATCATTAATGACTGCAACGTTTCATTTGGGGCTGATGAAAATGTCCTAAAAGTAGATAGTGACAATGGTTGCACAACCCTCAATACATAAAAAAAAACCACAAAATTTTACACTTTCAAGGGGTAAATTTTATGGCATGTAAATTATCTCAATAAATCTGTCATAAAAACAAGCATTGCTGGGCACAGTGGGGCTCACGCCTATAATCCCAGCACTTTGGAAGGCTAAGGCGAGCAGATCACAAGGTCAGGAGTTCAACACATCCTGATCAACATGGTGAATCCCTGTCTCTAATTTAAAAATGCAAAGAAATACCAGGTGTGACAGCATGAGCCTATAATCCCAGCTACTCAGAGGCTGAGGCAGGAGATTCACTTGAACTCGGGAGGCAGAGGTTGTAGTGAGCCGAAATTACATCACTGCACTCCAGCCTGCTTGACAGAGTGAGACTCCATCACAAAACAAACAAACAAACAAAAAGCATGCACTGTACACTACCTCTCACATATAAAGTGTTGTATCTCCTTTCTCACATGTATCTTCTCATATGTGCAAAAAGATAGTCACAAAAAAAACATGAGATCCATCACCTCTATGGATGTGTGGAAAAGTGGTAGAAAAAAGGAGAATGAGAACAGAGTAAAAGAAAGGTGCGAGGAATACTAAATTAGTCTATTAACGAACTTAGTCTGTTAATACCATGGTAATTTTCCATATATTCCCATTAAAAAAAAAAATCAGCCAGATGTGAAAAGAAATAGTAACAAATAAAACTAACTGTATTTCAAAAGAATAACATGAAGACACTGAAGGGGGTGAAACAGAAAAGAACATAATTAACTTTGGGGAAAAGTATTTTGATTAGCATAAGGTATTGGTATAGCGTATCAACGGTGTTAGTAGTGTATAAGGCTAAAGACAAAAAAGTATATACAAATGTTATACTCTAGCAAGTAAGTATATTACATAGTTCTAAAGTTACATCTATGTGTACAATAGAATTTTACAAGTATAGAAATAAATTGTAGATGAAAGCCAGGTTTTGAAGAATGGAGTTAAAAGAGAAAGGCTAGACTGAGCTCTCCATTAACAGATTGGAATTGATGTACCAGTATAAATTCATGATTTTTAACATACATATGCATATATTTTTACACATGTATACAGAAATATAGATGTATATAAATTCATATATTGCCTGCCTCCATCTGCTCAAAACACCTACTAGAAGCAGTGATACCCCAATAGTAATGAGCACTTCTAGTGCTCAGATCTTGGTTTCTAATCACTATTCTCAAAGAAAGGATGCTGGACTCCTTAGACAATGGTTGACTCCAAGGCTTAAGCAGGAAAAATATAAGATGAACCAGAAAGCAAACAAGTATCCTCAAAAATGATGGGGATAGGCTGAAAGGATGAACAAGAGTCAACCTGAAAGGGCTTTCAGTGGACAACTGAACAATAAAACAATGAAAAAATTAATAAATAATTGAACTAATGAGTAAATGAAAGAGTTCTTCCTTACAATAGAATCCCAACTTTAAAATGCAGCTTAATATCACCAGAAAATCACCAGTAACACAAACAGCACAGTAATAACTGCCACAGGCAAGAATCATTGACAGATATTAAAGTTAGTGGGTAAAAATATAATGAGAAATAGGGTATTTGCATAGTCCAACAAAAAAATTGTATCTAAAGTATAATAAGAACCTTTGCAACTCATTAAGACAAATAACCCAATTTAAAAATGGACTAAAGATTTCAACAGACCACCAAAGGTGACAAACAGATGGCAAATAGGCACACAACATCATTAGTTATTAGGAAAATACAAATTAAAATTACAATAAGTTATCTCTACAAATCTGTAAGAATGGCTAAAATTAATAGCAGTGACCATTCCAACTGTTGGTGAGCACAGGGAACAACTTGAATTCTTATTCACTGGGGATTAAAATGTAAAACGTTACTAACATATTGCAAAATAATTTTGCAATTTATTTAAAAATTAAACATACATCTACCATATTACTTACATCAAATATTTACCAAAGAGAAATGAAATGCTGTGCCACCATCATTACAGCTTTTTTAAAAGTTTACAGAAAAAGCATAAAAGAAAATACTCTGCAACTTTTAACAGTTAACCCAGTGGCCAGCACACAGCAGGTACAAAATATATACTAAATGAATGAACCTGACTGTTGAAGTTCTAAACTAATGACCTAAACAGCAATACTATCAATACTTAACATCAATGCTACAGTAATATAACATCAATACATTACTGATGTAACGACTTAATGTCAATATAACTTCAACCGGTAGTCTGTTATTTCAAAAAGTTCAAAAGCACTGATACACTACCAAATGTGAAATGATCAATATCCCAAGTTACTCATGATGTCAAGGTTGTTTCCCAACAAAAAGCTTCCCAAAATGAGTAGTTTTGATATGGGCCTTCCTTAAGAGACGATAGGACTTCAAGGCAGGTACAGACATCATAAACAGAAGCAAGGCCTGGTACAGTGTCTCATGCCTGTAATCTTAGCACTTTGGGAGGCTGAGACAGGCAGATCACCTGACTCAGGAGTTTGAGGCCAGCTTGGTCAACATGGCAAAACCCCATCCCTACAAAAATACAAAACAATTAGCCAGACGTGGTGGCACACATCTGTAATCCCAGCTACTGGGGAGGCTAAGGCATGAGAATCGCTTGAACCCAGGAGGCTGAGGTTGCTACAGTGAGATGAGATCACACCACTGCACTCCAGTCTGGGTGACAAAGCAAGACTGTTTCCAANCGTGCCTGTAATCCCAGCTACTCAGGAGGCTGAGGCAGGAGAATTGCCTGAACCCAGGAGGCGGGGGTGGGGGTGAGCCGAGATCGTGCCATTGAACTCAAGCCTGGGTAACAAGAGAAAAACTCCGTCTCAAAAAAAAAAAAAAAAAGAATACTGAATATTACTCATTGTAAGCAGGAAAAGGTCGAACCAAGGAGATCCTAAAATGATAGCCTAAAAGTTTTTAATATAATAAAGATTCACAAGGCAGTATAAGTACAGCTAGCTAGAAATCTGAATTCCGGTATCTGCTGTAACTTAGAATTGTGTTCTGGTAGGTAAATTACATACCCTTTCTGAGCCTTAGGTTGGGATAATGTCTTGATGAGGTTATTTGTAAGGTATATATAAAACAAATAACATAAAGGGTTTGGCACCTCATATACAGTAAGTATAATAAATGATAGTTGTTATAGTGGTTGTGCTACAGATGACAGCTATTATTAAGGCCTCCGGACTTATATCTTGCAGAAAAGTGATTCCCAAACCTGGCTATAATCAGAAGAATACAGGGAGCTTCTGATTAAAAATAGAAACCTGGGCCCCAGTCTAGAAGTAGGGAATTAAATCTGGCTGATAGAACGAAAGAAATAATATTTTTAACAAGCACTCTAGAAGCCAATACTACAAATAATAGATATTTATTTTTACTATAAATAATAGATAAGTTATTTTGTAAAAGCAGTGTTTTAGGTATAGCAATCTTAAAAAATTTATTAAATGAAGTGGGAAGAAACTGGAAGCCATAAGAACAATGAGGAAACTACCCTATGGGGGAAAAAATGGTCCTTTGTCCACCTTAGCTAGACTCTCATTGTTAAATGGAATCCACTAGCAACCAACTAGAACTAGAATACACATCCTTCAATTAAAAAACAATGGAGCCTCCCAAAACTTTCAACATAGATTCAAATAAAAAATGTTTCCATTAAGCATAAAACTCCCTATTCCCTTAACATTTCCCTTAGCCCTGGCCAATACTAATGTTGATGGTGCATTTTTATCATATATCATGCTATATTTGCATGTCTGTACTATTTCTGCATGTCCTCTGTGCTGACCAAATGTTTAACTTTCAAAAAGAAAGAGGCTTCAACTTTTTAGCAAACTTAGAATTATTCCAAAATAAAAAAAAAAAAGGGGGGCGGGAGGAGAGGGTGGCCCATATCTATGAGATTACCTCTCTAACAACACAGCAACATGCACTAACACAAACTTAAGTATTTTTGGTGGGTCTACTTGCCAGCTAAGTCATTCTAGTTATCTTTTTTGCCCACAGTTGAAGTTGAGTTAGCCATCTCCCTAAATGCCTTATTTTTTTATTTTATTTTTTGAGACAGAGTCTCGCTCTGTCACCCAGGCTGGAATACAGTGGACTGATCTTGGCTCACAGCAACCTCCGTCTGCCTCAGCCTTCCGAGTAGCTGGGATTACAGGCACCCATCACCATACCCAGATAATTTTTATATTTTTAATAGAAACAGGGTTTCACCATGTTGGCCAGGCTGGTCTCAAAACTCCTGACCTCAAGTGATCCGCCTGCCTTGGCCTCCCGAAATGCTGAGATTACAGGTGGTCTGAACCACTGCCACCATGCCTATCCCTTAATAAGAAAACTTCTAAGCACCACCTCCCACCTAGTGAGTTATAGTGTCTTCAAGCCTGTTAAGCATTAGAAATGTTTCCAATTCTCATCCAGGTTTAGAACCACTAATATCCCCCTAATTACAACCTATACACACATACACACACACACACACACACACACACACACACACACATTTTTAGTAAAAATTAACTTACAAATGACTGAAATAATTTATTTTCCTCTCCTGGTTAATTTAAGTTAATCATAAAAGCAGCCAAGTTTACATACTAAACTTTTATTATTATAAATGCTTTAAAATGTTGATATTTTAAAGTACATTAGTTCCTGGAAATTTTTTCCTTGTATAGTTCACCTCACACCCCAGAATGCTACATGTAATAAATGAGGTGGTATTCTCCTTATTTTTTTAAAAAAAGAATATAAACAGAAAGAATTAAGACAAAATTACCATGAGAATTTTGCCTCCTCTTACACAAATAATGATCTCACTCAAAATATTTACGGTATTCTCTAAAACTGAAGGACGATACACACCAAAATCTTCCTCAAAAAGAAAGAACTCGGCCGTGTGTGGGGCTCACACCTGTAATCCCAGTACTTTGGGAGGCTGAGCCAGGAAGACTGCCTGAGGTGAGGAGTTTAATACCAGTCTGGCCAACATGCTGAAACCCCATCTCTACTAAAAAT
>NW_016107609.1:1425134-1439891 GCF_001604975.1 Cebus imitator
AAAAAAAAAAAAAAAATTACAATCTGAATGGACAATATAAATATCTAAGGATACAAAATGTCACTCCTGCAAAGAAACACTGGCATAAAGCTGAGTCTGAAACAACTGCTGCTGTGAAATGTTACCAGCAGAAATTTTGAGTAAGTGGACATTTCAATGCTACCCAAGAAACTGGAGACCTCAGTCTGTACAACTTTGAAAGACAAGAAAATTTCACACAAATCATTTAATTTCTTTCAACTCTGTTCACAAATTCACTTACTAAACATAAAAATCCAAAGCACAAATGAATACATTTACACTTATCTGAAAATGTTTATATTGTGTCCTTGATGTCTCTCCTAGTATTGAGACCCTACAAGACATCCTGCTTGGATGTCCCTCAGGCCTCCCAATTCCATGTTTTGAATTACCTATTTCAAGAAATAGCATCTACTCATCTACCTATTCACTCGTCAGAACGCTCAAATATTCTGGACTCATTACTTACCACCCACATTTTCCCTAATACCTCACAACCATACCTCCCTCATGGCCTTTGTCACCAACCTGCCTCTGACCAATCTTTACTCCTAAGCTGCTACATTAACCTCCCTCAATTTACTGGCTCCACCTAGTGCCCTGTCCAACTCTCCAGAGAGAATCAGCATCGTGATTCTTATGATTACCACTTTTCTTTTAAAGGCTTCAATAAATATTTTTAAATCCTCAGCACAGCAATACCAGTTACCTGCTTACCTCTTCTAACCTCATAACCTGATACTAACATGATTTCTCAGTCTAGAGTAAGTATCTTTACTCCTTCACCTCTATCTAATCACTCCTACCGACTTTTAAAGATTGACCTTCTCCAGTATAGAAAAGGTATCCTGCTTTAAACTTTCACTGTATGCTCTACATACCTTTAAATTGTATCACAAATTTTTTACTAAATACAAGCCAGTTATGGGGATACAAAGGTGAACAAAACACAATCCTAGACTTTAAGCACAGTGGAGGCAGCAAAATAAAGTCAACTGCAATATGGTCTGATAACTTTTTTTAAGCTAACACCTGAGTGTTTATTATATGCCAGGCATCAAGCTAAGGATTTGCCATGTACTATCTCAGTTACATCTCCAATAACCTTATGATTTCCACTGTACAGTGAAGGAAAACTAAAAGTTCTGTTATTTGCCCAAGGTTCAATTAAACTTTAGAACTGAGATAGGAATCCAAGTCTGACTCTAGACCTGAAGCTCTTAATCACCAGCCCTTTATTTCTACTGCCACAGCATTTAATTCAGTTTCCCCAGTGGCCAGCACACAGCAGGTACAAAATGTATACTTGTGAAATAAATGAACTTGATTGTTGAAGTTCTAAACTAGTGACTTAACAGCAATATTACCAATACTTAACATCAATGTTATGGTAATAGAACATCAATACATTATTGATATAATGACAATGTCAATACTACAACTTTTAAGTGGTAGTCTCCTGCTTCAAAGAGTTCAAAAGCTAACACTGTTAGTGTATTTATTAAATACACTAACAAATGTGAAAAGATCAATATCATACCAAGTGAGTCATCATGTCATCGCTGGTAATAGCAAAATACTGGAAATTAATGTCTATCAGAAGCAGACCCGTTAAACAAATCATAGTCTATCCCACATCACGGTCTATCCATATGCTATTGTCTCAGTGTGTCCTCCCAAAATTTGTATGTTGATACTTCATCACTATAAGACCTTATAGAAGAGGTGCTTCACCCTTTTGCCCCTTCTACTTACTATACTAGGGAACAGCATTTGTTCCCTCCAAAGGAAGTAGCATTTAAGATGCCATCTTAGAAGCAGAGACACCAAACCTGCTGGCACTGTGATCCTGGACTTCCTAGTTTCCAGAATGGTAAGAAATAGATTGTTGTTCCTTATAAATTACCCAATCTCAGGTATTTTGCTGGAGCAGCACAAACAGACTGAGATACCATATAACAGTTATGCAGCTGTATAAAAGAGTAAGAATGCTCTTTATTTACTGACATGGAATAATCCAAGGTACACTCATTGGAAAGAAACAAGGTGGGAAACAATGTGTCTTGCTACCAAGGGTGGGGGCAGAAAGGATATATGCTTTTAACTTCCACATGCAAAAAACATCTTTGGAAGAACACACAAGAAACTGTTAACACAGGATGCCTGAGGAGTAGTAAACTGGGTGACTTGGGGGTAGAAGGAAGGAGGTTTCACTGTATTTCTGTTTAACCTTCTGAATTTTGAACCAAGTGATTATATTACCTATTAAAAAAAACTCCCAATAAAATTTTTAAAAAGCAATTTTAGAAATGAAAACAGAAACATCATATCATCCATGGCCATAGCTTTCTTGACTGCTATGGTGTCAACGTGTCTGATTCTTGCTGGAGTCAAATATTGGTTTAAATCAATGAGCAAAGTTTACAAAAGTTTCAAATTACCACTTCAAGAATATTTCAAATATATTTTATAAGGAATAGCATAACTGGTGGAAAATGGTTTTGATTTTCCTGAAAACAGTCAATCAGAGCCAAAGATTTTCAAAGCCTCATCCCAGGCCTATCGTTTATCAAAGTGTGAAACACCACAAGAATCTGTATTTTTTGAAAAACACCACGATGATCATTTTATTTGGAATCTTATATAATAAAGAACTTATGGGGGTGGGGAGACTTTAGAAAGTTACCCAGAAAGAACACTTTAGATGACTCAACTGTATACATATATCAGTAAAGCTGTTAAAAAAATAAATTAAAAAAAAAAAAAAAAAAAAAAAATAAAAAAAAAAAAAAAAAAAAAAAAAGATAAAAAAAAAAAAAAAAAAAAAAAAAAAAAAACACAAATTCATGGCTATTAGAAATCTTATCAGTGGTTACCTGGGGCAGTAGAAGGAGAATTCCAACAGGGCACAAGAAATTCTGGGATGGTGGAAATATTCTATATCTTGATTAGAATAAGGGCTACAAGATGTGCATATGCACACGTCAGCAATTCATTGAACTAAATACTTAAAATCCATGTATTTTATTGTATTAAAGTATACAATAATCAATACAGCTACTTGGTAATTTGGAAAGCATTTGGATATGTAGATTCCTAAGTCGCTCTCCCAGAGATTGCTAATCAGTGGGTCTATCAAGGGAACCAGTTAATCTGCATTTTTAATTCCAGGCCATCGTGGACCTTTCAGGCATAAAGGTCATCAATCATACTTCGGAAAATACTGACCTAGCATAATATTCCATGTCCAGTAATTACTGATCATGCTTTGCAAAAATACATAAATTAATGATAACTTAAGACAAAAAAAAATTAGGTAATTTTGATTCCCAAGTTTAGAAAATACTAATATTGGCAGGGTACGGTGGCTCACACCTGTAATCGCAGCACTTTCGGAGGCCGAGGCGGGTGGATCACGAGGTCAGGAGTTCGAGTCCAGCCTTACTAACATGGTGAAACCCCGTTTCTACTAAAAATACCAAAATTAGCCAGGAGTGGTGACGCACACCTGCAATCCCAGCTACCCGGGAGGCTGAGGTAGGAGAATTGCTTGAACCCGGGAGACAGGGGATGCAGTGAGCCGAGATCCCACCACTGCACTCTAGCCTGGGAGACAGAGCGAGACTCTGTCTCAAAAAAAAAAAAAAAAAAAAAAAAAAAAAAAATACTAAGAATATTAAGCGGTAGGAGTTCCAGGAGGAAGAACTAAGGAGTAAGACAGTTAGGAAAGCTTGTTCCTTCTTCCCCATCTCCTACAATCCTTCAATAGCTCTCCATCACGTAACTGCAGTGGTTCTCAACCATGGATGATTCTTCTCCCCCAGGTGACATTTGGCAATCTCTGCAGACATTTTTTTTGTTTCACAACCAGACAGAGCATGTGCTACTGCTATCTTAGCACAATGACAGCAGGGATGCTGGTAAATATTCTGCAATGCACAAGACAGCCCTCCCCTCCCCCAAATAATTATAAAACCTCAAATGAGAAACTCTGACCTGGAGTCTCACCTCCAATGAAGCTACCAAAAGTAGTCAAGTTATGGCCCAGAGTTAAACAAAGCAACAGAATTAACATGTTACAACTTCAGGAAAGTCCGTTTTTACATCCAGAATAGTGGGGAAGTAGGAAGGATATCATCTTTATATTTTACATAAAGCAAACACAGAATAAAATGCAAATGCCACATGAATACCTAAGACTTAAAAAACTTCAAAATAATGTAAGCAGGAGAAGCTTCAGGCTATCCCCTCAATAACAGGGTATTTACATATTCTCGTCAGCTTTCAAAGTATAGTATTTTTAAAGTTAACACTGGCCTAAAATATAATATTGTACATAAACTTTAGCATGACAATCTGTTTGTTGCTACCACACAGTCTAGCATAGTGCTATGCAAAGTACAGTCTGTGGACCAGTGAGCCGGTCTGAGAATTATCAGTTTAAGTCAGAGAAACATAGAAATTGAGAGCACAAAAAATTGGAAATTTTAACAGCAGAATAATTTACATCTATTGAAATAAATAATAAAAAATTGGGGCTTATAATTTATCTTTCTTATTCCATTTCTACTTTTTTTTATCTGCAGTACAGTCATGCACTACATAACAATGTTTTGGTCAATAACGGACCACATTTATGACAGTGGTCCCATAAGATTACCATGGAGCCAAAAAAATTCGTATCACCTGTGATATCACAGCAGTCATACGTTCACAGCACAGAACATCATCTCTTCTATGTTTAGAAACACAAACACTTGGCTGGGTGTGATGGCTCAGTCCTGTAATCCCAGCACTTTGGGAGGCCAAGGCAGGAGGATCACTTGAGGTCAAGAGTTCGAGACCAACCTAGCCAACAAGGTGAAACCCATCTCTACTAAAGATACAAAAATTAGCTGAGCATGGTGGCAAGAGCCTATAATCCCAGCTACTCAGGAGGCTGAGGCAGGCCAATTGCTTGAACCCGGTAGGCAGAGGTTGCAGTGAGCCAAGATACCGCCATTGCACTCCAGCCTGGGAGGCAAGAGCAAAATTCCATCACAAAAAAAAAAAAAAAAAAAAAAAAAAAAAAAAAAAAAAAAAAAAAAAAAAAAAAAAAAAAAAACACCCCACAAATACTTACCATTACCATTGTGTCATAACTGTCTACAGTAGTCAGTACAATAACAAGCTGTACAAGCTCATAGCCTAGAAGCAATAGGATATAGCCTAAGTGTGTAGTAAGCTTTACCATCTAGGTTTGTGTAGGTACACTCTACATCTCAATGTATCCCTATTAACAATGCATAACTGTGCTTTTTAAAATTATAATCAAACCTACTCTGACTGATACATCTAGTGAGTAGCAAAGCCAAGATTTGAATCCATATCTAACAACAAAGCCGTTCTTAATCATTACTGTTAAGATTTTGAACTGAAACTCCAATGTGTAATCCCTACATCTGGATAGCTGGAATGCACCAAGTGTTAAGTCACAAGGTCTTAGTACGTCTGGCCTAAGGCCTTTAACACTAAAAGCCAGCCAAGCTGCCTCTTTGACCCTTCTTCCCCAAGCCCATGCTCAAAGTTTAGTCTCCAGAACTCTGATCATGCAAAAGGACACGGGAAGACAAAAACAAAGAAAAGATTCATCCTCAAGGCCTAGAAGCAGAGTCACTGAATGCTACTCTTTTCTCTTTTGGAAACCACCCTGGTTTCTGGCTATGGGGGATAATATCCTCTCAAATAGGAGTAGGCCCCAGGTCTCTCTAATCAATGCTAGCTATATGGAGTACAGAATAAATGAATCCAAAACAAACAAAAAAAAGCCACATGGACTTAATAGTCTATAACTTTAAAGCCTTCCTCATACCAAGACCTCCAACCCCTAACGTAAGTTTCAAAGACCTTAGATATGACTCATCCATACTACATATTTTAACCAGAATCCTTTGAAAAAATTACATCCCAACCCCGTACACAATATCTGAAAGAAGAATTTAACTTCCCTCAAAAAAATCCGTATTAAGTGCAATGACCTATTTTGGTCCAAAGTAATTGCGGTTTTTGCCATTACTTTCAATGGCAATATTTATTTTCTCTTCTTAAATATTAGTAAAAATTCACAAAATTATTTCAAGACCCACTAATGGGTCACAACCTGCAGCCTTCGAAACACTGCTATACAGTTCAATGGTTTACATTTAACAGTATATTCTCATCTAGCAAACTAAACCCATAATCAAACTACCTTAAAATTCTACTCCTTAAAAACATCATTTTTCTTCATTTTCTATTACATAATAAAGTTTACATCTTTACAGTCCAAACGTAGTACAGAAAAAGAAATACACAAAAAGTTTTGTCTAAAAACTTAGTAAAATACATAAATTAGTTTAAAATGTTCAACTTCTAATCAAAAATTGAAGATAGCTTATCAAGTCAAAATGTGAAACACATTTCAGCAGGCAATTTAGTCAGGTAAGAATCGGCAATTCCCAGAACACAGTCTACAATAAATATGTATATCATCAAATTATAAGTCTGAAACTCATCTGCTCTACCACTATCCTTATTATGACTGGTGCCCTCATCTGATCACTCTCCATTACTGAGATCTTAGAAGCGAAAGATCTAACTCTTCTTCCTCCCTCTTTCCCCCCATGCTTTGCTGTTGTTGTTGTTCTGGCATATTCCTCTAAATTCCCCTAGGGTCTGTAAGGAGTCCTAACTTGTCTTAGACTTGTTCAGAAGTTCCGGTATGGATTTACTTAAAATTACTTATATGGGAAAATGTGCAAATCCGAACAACCAATTTTATCACAAACTTCTGAAATAAAATCTTTTATACTACATTTCATGTATTATGTATGCGTCAAATATTTCCAAACCAAAGCCTACAACAAAAATTATTAAGCTATATTAGAAAAAAAACAATATCCTTCCTTTTTAAAAGACAAGAACTAATTAAAACCAACTTAACATAAATTTCTGTTATTTGCTGTGAACCTGACTTCTGTAAGCCTAAAAACACCTGCGGTATTTTTAATAACTGTATTAAGATCTGGTTCCATCATGTTGTCCCATCACAGAATAACACAATGCTATCATGCAAATCACCTGTGTAGCTTCCACATTTATTGCATAGCCTCGCTCAACTGAACAGATGAATGGGATGAAAGATTGTTTATTGCTCTCCCGCCACCGTTCCCCCCACTCCACCACAACCACCCAACTACCCTTTACTCCTTCCCTTGCAGTCTGAAGAAATAAAGAACCCAAGCAGCAGTAACTGATTTGGTCATTGTTTATATTCCCCCCTTCGGTGTATCAGGATTCTACAAGTTTCATCCCTACCTGTATACTTAAGTCTGAAATACTTTCCTCTCCAACTTGCACATAAATTTTAGGGGGGAAAACTGACTATACTTATCACCTGCATGTACATAAATATGTAAAACAGGTTAAATGCTTGTGGATCTAGGTTATCTGTTCATTAAGATTCTCAGAGGCACTAAGATATTCTTCCCTTTCATCAAAATAACAAAGCCAGAAGAAAGAATTCTTAAAGCTGAACTATTTAGCAATAAACTCTCAAGAATGTAATAAGTTATTATTTCAGTAACTAAGCAAACACCTGAACGTCACAAATTCTTTCCTAGGACTGTAAAAACCCAAATTTGTAACAGTGTACTCTCAAACAGTAACTTAGCAAATGGAAATGTCCTAGAAAAATCTCAGTTGCTTATTTCTTACTATATACACAGCTGAAATGGAACTCAGGAGTGGAAAATGTGAATGAAATGGTCTGTTCTTTTTCCAATATGTGGGGGAGGAAAGGAAATGAAAGGGCTCCTTAAAAGAATAACTGAGAATACTGAAATATTTTCAAAAATTAATTTCCCTAAACTTTGCCACTCCACATCTCCACTCCCTCCCTTTTCCAGGGACCCTTCCCACCCTTTCCATCTCCTCCGGGGGGCGCCCTTCCCAGACATTCTCTTTCCCCTATTCCTAAAAATTAAGCCCAAACACCAAACCAAACTCCGGACTCTCTATTCTCAAGACTCGCCCGCCATCCACCGGCCTTCCAAACTGCGCCTGGAGAGAGGCAACCCCGAGAGGCAGGAGAAGCGGGGAGGCGACGCGGTCACTAGGGCTGCTGCTACAACCGCCACTGCCGCCGCCTCCACTGCAGCCTCAGCCTGGTGCATCCTTCTTCCTCCCTCCCCGCCGCCGCCCTCCCGGGCTGGCCCACACAGCACCCTCGCCCGAGCGCTCACACTCGTCCCCACCCCTCCTCGCCAGGCCCACTGCCCCACGAGGGAACCTCTGCCGAGGGGGCTGCGGCCAGCGACAGAAGGAAGCGGAGCCACGGGCGCCGGCGGGCGCGGGAGGCGGCTGAGAGAAGGCGAAGGGACGGAAAGAAGCAAGGGCAGGGCTGAGACCACCCCGCTCAGGCTGCCCGGGCCGCGGAGGCCGCGGTTCTCCACCCCGAGGCCGGGGCCGGTCCGCCGCGGCACAGGAAATGCCGCCGCCTCGGCTCTCCTCACTTTCAATTCAAACTGTCACCGCCGCTGCCTCCCCTCCCCCCGGGCCCGCGGCCGCCGCGCCCCGGGCCCGCCGTCGCCCCCACCCCGGATCCCCTCGCCGCTGCCTCCGCCTCGCCTCAGGGCGTTCCCCGGCTCGGTCCAGCGGCCGCAAAGGTTCCCGGAATTCGGAGCCGCTGACCCCAAGTCCCGGCGGCCCGAAGCTGAGACTCACCCATGGTGCTGCTGTTGACGCTCCTCTCCTCAGCAGCAGCGGATCTCGCACTGACCGACATCCCCTCCCCCCCTGCGCGACCAGCCCAGGCGCGGCGCAGCGCAACCCGCCGATTCTCCAAAGGCGCCTACGCCGATTCCGCGGCGTAGCCGCCGGGCGTCGCTGCCCTGCTTACGCAAGCTACAGCAGGCTGACTCCACTGGCTCTCACCCGACTCCCGCTCCCTCCTCCATCCGCCGCCCCCTCGGCCGAGGCTTCCGGGCCGAGCGGAGGCTGGATTCCATCTCGCGAGATTACCTCTTCCCTAGCCCCGCCGCCTCGCTCCGTTTCGAGCATGACTTCATTAGCGTCAGCAACGTTTTGCTGTTCGGGTTTAGCCGCCATGTTTAAATTGGCCGGATTTCGCACCACTGAGGCCATGGATATTCGGGCCTCTCCGCGTGTTTCTTCAACACTGCCTCTAAGGTTAACTGCGTTACATTTGTTGGAGAAAATACTGGGGACGCTGCAAAGGAGTGGTCGGTGGGGTGCGAGGGTGGGGTCTTGCCCGAATTAAAGATGGCCGCTGTCATTTTGGCCCCGCGCTATTTCACGTCAAGTTTCGGAGCTGCGGGAGCCGCCCGGTTGGCCTCAGCGCCTCCTTACGGAATTGGCGTAAGGCAAAGAGGCGCGGCAGTAAGAAACAGACTGAGAAAGTGCCTCAGGGCGGGGGCCGCATCTGCCCCTCGTCTTCTAGCTACTGACCCGACGGCTTTGTGAGTGAAAGTGGACACTTCGAGGCAGGTGTCTGTGCCCCCATCCATCCGCGTTTCCTCTGCTTCCTTGACTTTCGGGGTGAAAAGTGAGGTTAGGCCCTGTTGCCCCCACCCTTACCTCGCGCTGTCACGCTCTGGTGGCCTGGCACACAGCCAAGAAGTCGGCCGCTGAAGCCCCCACTGCGGACTCTGCCGCCACTTTCGTGTTGGCTCACCTTATTGGTGCTCGGTTCGGTCTTCTTGGAGCTCACACTCCAGTTGAGGAAATGAATGGACACAGGAAACAACAACTAAAAGAGTAATAAAGGGCTAGGATTGTTTGATCTTCTGTGGCGATGAATGTTGCTCTGTCATTGGAACCTTCCCCAAGTGCCTTCTAGTGAAAGCCTTGCCTCACTCGGAATAACCTATGGTCTTTTGTACATTTCTTGAACCTAATGGCTCTCCTGGTTGTATTCACACACGTGTTATTTTTCCTGTTTAACTTCATGTTAAAGAAATGTGTACCTGTTTAACTGCATGTTAAAAATGTGTATGTGTATTTAAGTTATGAGCACCTGCAAGAAAGTTCAGAGCAGCATGCTTATTTTAGTGAAACAATAAATGTCTACCAATAGGAGAATGGATGAATAACTGTCTTGTTGAACAAATTGACATACGCAACACTAAAAATGAAAATCAGTGAACTAAAGCTACCATTTTTCATATGGGTAGGGTCATTAACATAATATTGAGGAAGAAAGGCAAGTTGCGGAAAGATGTATATGCCATACCGTAAATAAAAGTTTAATAATTTAAAAAAAGTAAGAACAAACAAAATCCTATAAGGAAATCATAGATATAAAATTCAGAATAATGGTTACTTCCAGAGAGGAAGAGAAGGGAATGTAACAGGAAGGGTTCATTTGTATCTGTGATGTTTCTTTTCTACCGGAAGTATTTTCAAAATGTGGCAAAACATTAAGCTAAATAGAGGGCACATGGGTGTTCACTTGTAATTATTTCCTTTATTGTTCTATGTACTTGAAATATTTCCAACTATTTTTTTTAAGAAAGGAAACTTACAGAAGCAACCTATTTTGTATCTTGATATATGCCATTTCATACGTCTACATTTTTATTGAACTGCTCATAAAGTCTGTTGCAACTCATCTGCACAACCAATCGTTGTTTTAAGTTTCTGAAGCTGCAAATGAACGTTTTACTTTAGGAAATTTTGTTAAATTTCAGTTTTGAAAAAAGCAGTGTAGCAAGAAGGGTAAATGCATAGCCTCTGGAGTCAGACTGCCTGAGTTCAAATCCCAACTCTACATTTATTAGGTTTGCGACCAAGGACAAGTTACTTACACTTTTCTGTGATCCAGTTTCCTCATCTGTAAACGGAGATAATACTTATCTAATAGGGTTTTGGTAAGAGTTAAATAGACTAATACATGAACACAGTGCTTAGACAATGCTTAATAAATATTACCTAAATATAGATTATTTTAAAATACAAAATTAAAGCAAATACATTTATTAATATAATCTTGGAAAGGAAGTAAATCTTTGCCTCCTATCTCTACTGATAATATTTCTTTGAGGAAGATCTTTTAATGGCTACGAAAGAGGTGAATTGTGTTATTTTGTGCTAAGAAAATGGATAAATTCTTAATATAAATAAATTCCTTGCCTGAGGTTTGTTCATGTTCTCATACTGACTTCACCCCACACTATTATAGCTTCACTACTTTTCATTGAAAATTACATGGAGTGTTACAGGCAATGAAATAATGATATCCTGAGGAACTTTCTTTGGAGGGAGGTTTAATAGCCAATGTTCTGTAGTGTATATACCTGTATATACGTGTGTGTTATGCAAATTATACGTGGAGCATGAGGAAAGAATTGTATTGATTTTAAGATCTCTCTATTGCACTTTTTACTGTATTATAGTTGTTAATAAAATATAGCCTAGACTTGAACCTACTGACTTAGAAACAGGTTTTAAAAAAACTGATCTGAAGTTCTGGACAGATCATGTAGATGGTTTCTACCACGTATTTACAGTGTGCAAACTCCAGGAGGCCTTCAACTTTACCAAGCCATGCTTATGTTCCTAGTTGGCTCTCTCTTATTTACCACAACAGCCACTTCTGATTTTCTCCTTATTTTTCAAACCACCCTCCTCACTTATTCTCAAATAAGAGAATAGAAAAAAATAGAAACCATCAAAGAGGAACTCAGGCTGGGTGTGATGGGTCATGCCTGTAAACCAGCACTTTGGAAGGCTGAGGCAGGCACATCACCTGAGGTCAGGAGTTCGAGACCAGTCTGGCCAACATGGTAAAACCCCATCTGTACTAAAAAAGTACAAAATTAGCTGTGTGGTGGTGGGCGCCTAAAATCCCAGCTACTGGGGAGGCTGAGGCAAGAGAATTGCTTCAACCTGGGAGGTGGAAGTTGCAGTGGGCCAAGATCATGCCACTATATTCCAGCCTGGGCGACAGAGCGAGACTCCGTCTTAAAAAAAAAAAAAAAAAAAAAAAAAGGAACTCCAATATCTTTATTTTATGCCTCCACACTCATAGGCCTACTCACATCCACACCCATTCTTTCAGGTGTCACAAAAGATTAGGTGCCCACCTGTCTGAGACACATATCTCTGTCAATTCCCTGTATTCCATCTCTTTGTGCTTGTTCTCTAGGTTCTCTCTCCTGCCTTCCCAGGAACTGCAGTCAATGGGTTCTTTATTCAACAAGCTTCTGGATTCTGCAACTACCACTCCACTGAAATTCTCAACAAGGTCACCAACAACCTCTGTGTTCAATCCAGTAGACCCTTTGTCTTGTTTTCTTTTACCTCTGCAGCATTTGATACTAGAACCCTTGGCCTTCTGCATTCATAGCTTTTGATTTGTGAAACCACACTTTCCTAGTTTTCCTCCTAGATCTCTGTATATTTTACCTTTTAGGACCCCCTTCTGGCTGTCAAATATCCATGAACCTCAAAGTTGTGTGCAGTGGGTTTCTATCTCACATTTTCTAGTTGTTGTTGTTTTGTTTTTGACAGAGTCTCACTCTGTTGCCCAGGCTGGGGTGCAGTGGCACGATCTCAGCTCACAGCAACCTCCGCCTGCTGGGCTCAAGCAATTCTCCTACCTCAGCCTCCCAAGTAGCTGGGATTACAGGAACTCACCACCACACCCACCTAAGTTTTATATTTTTAGTAGAGACGGGGTTTCACCATGCTAGTGAGGCTGGTCTTGAAGTCCTATCCCCCCCGCCTCTGCCTCCCAAAGTGCTGGGATTACAGGCGTGAGCCACCGTGCCTGGCCCTATCTTTTTACATTCTCCCTTATGTGGTCTCATTCACCTCCATGGCTTCAGCCACCTAATATATCCACGGTAACTCCTAATGCAAATTTCTAGTCCAGTTCTCTCTTCTGACTACAAATCTACATATCTTACTGCCTTCAAAATATCTGTCCTGAATGTTCCAAAACATCTAAAAAAAATTCCAGACTAAACTATTTTACCAGCTTTTATGTTTCTAATCTCTAAATGGTATTGTCAACCCAGTTTTGTAAAACAGAAATTTGGGTATTATACTCAGCCCTTTTCTCTCTCTTACCTCCTACAGCCATTAGAAAGCTCTGTAAGTTTTTCCTTCTCAACTCTCCCTAATTTTCCATTTCTGTCCACTTCATTACTATTCTAGTTAAGCCAATATTATCTCCTGCCTCAACTCCTTGCAGTAGCTTTTCTGACTGGTGCCTTGTTATACTGCAACTCCTTCACATTGTACCCAGAGTGACCTTTGTTTGTTTTTTGTTGTTTGTTTGTTTTTTTGTTTTGTTTTGTTTTGTTTTTTTGAGATGGAGACTTGCCCTGGCCAGGCTGGAGTGCAGTGGCGCGATCTCGGCTCATGGCAACCTCCGCCTCCAAGGTTCAAGCGATTCTTCTGCCTCAGCCTCCCGAGTAGCTGGGTGCGTGCCACCATGCCTGGCTAATTTTTTTGTATTTTAGTAGACAGGGTTTCACCATGTTGGCCAGGATGGTCTTATCTTCTGACCTGGTGATCTGCTTGCCTCGGCCTCCCAAAGTGCTGGGATTACAGGCATGAGCCACCGCGCCCAGCCCCAGAGTGACCTTTCTAAACTTTAACTGTGTCAGTCCCCTGTTTAAAGTCTTAAAATTTTCCCTGAGGAAATTTGCATGACACATTCCCTCATTTCTGGATAATCTTCTATATCTTACTCGCTCTAAATTCTAGTAAGCCTTGCTGCTCCACTTCACTTTCCTTTTTACACTTGCATTCCTTACCTGGTTTTCCTTTAGCTCTCATTTTCTCTAAAAGCCTTCCTTGATCACCAAAGACTAGGCTAGGTACTCTCTCAACTCCCACAGTGTCTTGTGTTTACTCCTGTGGTGATACTACCAGCAGAGTTTTGTAAATACCTGTCTCTCTTCCACTTAAGAGAGACAAGTCTAAGTCTAAACTCCTTAAAATCAGGATCTCTTGTCTTGTCCACCTCTGTAGCCTCGGCACCTAGCCCAGGATATGATATTCATTACTTTATTCAACAACTGCTTCTTGAGTGGTAATTGGATACTAGGCACTACTACGGTGGTTAAAGTATGGAATGGGGAAACCTCAAGAGGGAATCTCTGAGATGTGCCAAGAGGTCAGTGTCTTAATTACAATACTAAGACGCATTTTCTACCTTTTTGTTCCCATTCTTTCATGAGCACATAGTGTCATTTTCCAGATTCTGTGTGAAGTGTGATATTACAACAGCTTGAATGCAAAAACACAAAATAATCCAACTGTCTTCTATTAAGCTAGGCATTACAGGGATTTGCAAAGATGTAAAGCAATGGTACTCCAAACTTTCTTGGTTGTTGTTTTGGAAGATACAGTTATTTTTCATCAAAATCCATTTTTGATGTTATCATGTAATGGTTTATTGCTATTTGATGAATTTTAATGAATTGGTTTTTTAATGAAGTAGCGATATTTTAAAATTTTCTCAGTTTTAATTTTTAATACAGTAAATATCAATAGATATATTTCACATGAAGAAAAACTCTCTGGGGTTCTCAATAATGTTTAAGAATGTAAAGGAGGCCAGGCGTGGTGGCTCACGCCTGTAATCCCAGCACTTTGGGAGGCCGAGGCGGGTGGATCACGAGGTCAAGAGGTCGAGACCACCCTGGTCAACAAGGTGAAACCCCGTCTCTACTAAAAATACAAAAA
>NW_016107609.1:1440241-1456103 GCF_001604975.1 Cebus imitator
AACTCCGGCACATAGCTGCTTAATGTTTCTTAAAGGTTCCTACCAAATGCCCAGACTTCATATCTGAACAGGTTAAAAAAATAAAAAAAGACTGATATTCTTTAGGTGAATGTGCTTTGTAAACTATGGAGTGTTATGCAAATATTCTTGTTTTAGTAATTGCCTGTGACAAGTATAGACCAGCATTCTAGCTGGTAGTAGAACCAGGACTACCTATAATAATCTGAAAATGAGAATTTTTATAGTCAGCCATTTTACATTAATCTCATTTAATCCATATAACAATTTTATGAAATAGGTATTACACTTATTTTTTAATTGAGTAAACCAAAGTTCAAAGAAATGAAATGATTTCACTTAAGGCCTTAACATTTTGTAAGGATCTGAGACCAGGTTTAGAGAACTCATACTTTTCCAGTACGTGAAATCTCGGATGAAGAGATTTGTTTCCCTGTTATACTGAATCCTCTCCTGTATTTGCTGGACATTGAGTCTGGTGAGAGGGTGAGATGGTTGTTAGAATTTTCAGGTACTTTTTTACCTTTGATGCAAGATTAAGGACCAGTGAACAGTATCAGGTCTATATGAAGGTTCTGTTTGAGGGCCAACTCAGAACATGACAGTAAAAATCAGATGACACCTCTCAGAGAACAGATCTGTCCTGTTTCCATGTTACCAAAAATTAGCAGACCTGGTCAGGTTGAGTGGTGGAGGTGAAGCTTGAGACTGGCAGGTGTGCATTTTATGAAGCAGGTTAGGCAACCTGCAAGATTTCACTATTAACAGTAACATCCAAGTATCCAAAAAGCCCTTGAGTGCTTTATATTCCTCCTTTGAAGGATAGTGGAAGAGGATTGAGAAATTATGTGGAAAAGAGCCATTAACTGACTACAACTTTTTTCTTGTGAAAATTAAAGATATGTAACTTGTTCATAAAAGCTGACACTAGTTTCCTATGAATTAATATGGTTTTTTTCCAAGTCGGACTTAAAATAATGAAAACTCTTCATTCAAGATATAGTCAGCGGTCCATATCTGTGAGTTCCACACCCATGGATTCAACCAACCACAGAAATTTTTTTTAATTGCATCTGTACTGAACATACACAGACTTTTTTTCTTATCATTGTTCCCTAAACAATATAGTATAAAAGCCATTTACATTGTATTATAAGTAATCTAGAGATGATTTAAAGTATAAGAGAGGCTGTGAATAGGTTATATGCAAGTGCTACACCATTTCATATCAGGGACTTGAGCATCCAGGGATTTTGGTATCTGAGGGAGGTCCTGGAACCGATCCCCCTCTGATACTGAGAGACAACTATTACACAACAGAAATATTTTACCATTCACAAAATCTCTAAGTGTCATGAAATACAAACCTCAGGGAATCAAGGTAAGTATGGTTTAAATATTTTTATATTTAACTTTTGAATATTTGAAAATTAATAGTACATTCTAATGTTAAGTTCATGATTAAATAACACAGTTATCAGAATAAAGTTGTGTTGAGATCAAAGAATCTAACTAAAATAGTTGACAACATGAATGTTCTGCAGATTCAGGGGAATAGATACTGATATGCCCTTTTATAGATTAAGAATCTATAAAGTACAGGAAGTCAAGTGACATTTGCAAGGCTATACAACTAATGAACAAAATTTTTAAAAAATCAAGGCTCATAACTTTTTCTTTTTAAAAATCAAACTTCACCCCACAAATATAAAAAGCCAAAGACATAGTAATAAAAACAAAAGAAAATGAGAGAAGCACGCAGCTTGAAGCCCCAGAGATTTAAACAAACAGCAAAAAATCAGAGTGAATAACTGCCATTCTTAAATTAGTCACCTCAGGAAGACTTTTTCTTTTTCCCACCAGCCAAGGAGGGAAGCAATGCAGAAATAGGATGTTTGAATCCAGACTGCCCCAGGAGGGGCAGTAATAAGTTATCTCAACTTATTACTGGAGACTCAAGGAATTTTCAAATTCCAGGGCTCCTCTGGAACGTTAGTTTTAATGCAGATAAGAGCCTCACACCCCTCTGAAGATTCCGTGTCACTGGTAATAGACTGGCAGCACAGTTGCCTCAGGGACCAAAGGAAGAGAGGAAACCATTTACCTCCGTGTTCTCTTGCCAATCAGTGCCTTGTTGTAGAGCTATCCAATCTGATTACGCAGTAGAAATATCACTGAACACAATACTGGAGAAAAATCCAAAGTACATAAAAGAAAATCTATTATAAGTGGAAAAGGCCATTGTTGCCAACTCCCTTTGGCATTTTCCTACCACTGACTCAGAAACTAACTGAAATAGGAAATAGGGACACATGGTTCTATGGGAAACCAGCTGCTTTCAACAACCAGACTTAGTATATTGACTTTGGCAATAATTGAATGCCTCCTGCACTAGAAGAGACTCCTGAAAGTGAACTGAATTGAACTTCAGTAATTTTATGTAGATGAAATGTGAGGTTAGAACAAGGCTATCATTTCAGCAAGAAATAAGAACCTGCTTTCTCCAAGTTGTCTTTTCTAGCTGATCTCTGATGAGGGACTGTTTCCTGAAGATGCACTTCAGAGACCTCATATCCAGGAAAACAGGAAATTTGGAGAGAAAGCAAATTAGCCTGTGCCAGACTGATCCACTTGCTTTAAGCAAAGCAGTTGCATTGGATTACCATGGAGACTGACTGGTAGAAGACAAATGCTTAGTAATAGTTAAAATAGTGTGTCATTACTCCCCTCCTTCGTGAGGCTCCCAACAACTCAGAGACTCTTTCCTGTACTGTATCTCTAATCATTTGATATTGATTGGATTCTATTTTAGGAAGGTACTTAAGCATCTGATAAAAAAAATAAAGGAGCAAATGATTGTGTTTGTGATTGTTATCTATGAAGTGATCTATTTTATGCACAGAATCATGATTATGATTTATTTATGGTTTTTGGTTGATACTCCTTTTTCCTTTATTTGCTTTCAGAAATTTGGCAGTAAATGATAACATATTGCCAGCCAAACACTATAAACATATAAACAGATTTTATGAAACCAAAATAATAGTCATTTTTGAAATCCAAAATTGTAGCAATGTAGCATTAAACACTGGTGTTGAACTGTGAATATTTCCCCCTCAAGTTCTTATTCCCAAGACTACATTTGTATCCTAATAGACTCTAATATCTTAGAGTTGAAAGAGGCCTTGTAATTCTAAATCAGCTACCAAATTCAAGAACTTCCTCAAATATGATTTTTAATGTCATGTATACAGCCCACAATAACAACTATTGAAACTATAAATGTTAGAGTTTGAATTTAAATGAAGCAGATGTCCTGCAGATGATATGATACTGCCGCCTAACTCTGTGGCTCACATATGGGATGGGCATAATTCCCTTTCCCTACACTCAAGTGAGCAAACTCTTCTGAAATTTTTGTTTCTGATAAAAGTGTTCACTTACTTGTTCATGATTTCAAAATATGTTTTTGCTTTGAGATAAATGTGACTTGTAGATGCCATCAATGCATGCTAGACAACTAAAATGTTTTCTCTTGTAAAATCTAGCTGTTTTTGTAAATCTATGAGCAAGCATGACCATGGGTTAGATTGCTATGAGACTGCAGACCCTGACGTAGGCTAAATCTTGGCTCTCTAATGCAGAACCTAGCATAACGCCTTGCACATAGTAGGCACTCAAATATTTATCTGAAATAATTGCATATATTTTGGAGGCTTATATGTGGTTTAGAAAATAGAGTAGAAAAAGCAACACCAAAAAGGAACAAAAAAAAAAAAAAGTACAACTCAAGCATTGCAAATAGGAAGAAATTGTTAAATTATCTTCATAGTTGCTCCTTAATTTATCTCCAGCTTCCATTGCACGCACACACAAACACAATGAGAAAAAAAGGAAAAACAACAGTTCCTTCACAATTTCTCCCCAGATTTCAAATCTGGCAGAGACTTCTCTGTTTTTAGCATCTCGATGGCAGATAAATGAAAGGCGCGGCTGACTCTGCCATTGACCACGTTGGGACAAGAGAACAAATCCACCTTTACTTTTCGTGTTTCAGCGCAGCTGCTCCTATCCCCTCTCCCTTCTGATCGGTTCTAGATAAAGGCAGTCCTGAGTTTTAGCTTCCCAAGATATGTACTAACCTATTAGGGAAAAGTATGCACAAGCCTTCCCAGACATATGGTACGCTTTCTTTTTTTTTCAAATTTCTTTTTTTGAGACAGTCTCGCTCTGTCGCCCAGGCTGAAGTGCAGTGACGCGATTGCAGTTGGCTCACCCCAACCTCCGCCTCCCAGGTTCAAGTGATTCTCCTGCCTCAGCCTCTCAAGTAACTTGGATTAGAGGCACCTGCCAGAACACCTGGCTAATTTTTGTATTTTTAGTAGAGACAGGGTTTCACCGTGTTGCCCAGGGCGGCCTTGAACTCCTGAGCTCAGGCAATCCGCCCACCTAGGCCTCCCAAAGTGCTGGGATTACAGGCATGAACCACCACACCTGGACCCCTATGGTGCTTAATCAACCAAGGTGAACTCTGAAAAAAAAAGAAAAGAAGGAAAACATGATAAAAGAAAAACCCTCTCTTCAATCACTGGCAGATACTCTCCCTCTTCCTCTCCTTTTGTCACCAATACACAACAATTTCTAGCTAAGCAATCTTTCACTTTACATGTAAAATGATTTTCTGAAGAAAGAAAGAAATATTAGAACTTGACATCAATTATTCCAGCTACTGCAGCTGTACCATTTTGGACATATAATTTCTTTGGGAAATCAAAAGAATGTCAAGTATGTGAAGGTAATTGAGGATGGCTGCAGAAAGGAATGTAGATCCTCAAGTCATTTCAAGTTTCCTTCCTACCTCTTTCTCGAAGAAACACTTGCCTCAGACATAATGTAGGTTGAAAGAGGAGGTGTGGTCGGGAAGAGGAAATGTATGAAGGCTCAGCTGGAAAGGGTGCGTTAACTTACCCTAGCCACTAGGTTGATCTAGGGTGATTTAATTTTCTTAATCTTAAGGCTAATATACTTAAAATGATCTACTAAAGGTGAGCTATTTACTCCCATCAATCAAAGAAAGAAATGCGGGGAAAATTACGTGGGAAAGATATTCTTGATTTTCTTCTCATTGTTTTGTGGTTTATATGATGAAAAGTGGGGATAATTGAATGGGAAAATAGTAACTTCTTCCTGTAATCTTAATGCCGTGCCATGCCAGAATGAGATACATCAAAAAACAGATTGTTCACAAACCTCCAGAGATCCTTGAAATTTCTCAAATGCCTCCCAAAGTGCTGGGATGACAGGTGTGAGCTACTGTGCCTGGCCTCAAAAGATATTTATATAAGGATGCTCATTATACCACTGATTGAAACAGCAAAAATAGTAAATAACCTAATTGTCATTAGTGGGAGAGTTGTATCATAACTTGCAGTTCAATCATATAAATAGAACACTAGACCAGGGAAGATGTCCATGATAAGTCAAAACTTCCAGTTGCAGAAAACTATATATAGTCCGAACTGATGTTAAAAAATTATATTGTAGGCTGGGCGCGGTGGCTCACGCCTGTAATCCCGGCACTTTGGAAGGCCAAGGTGGGTGGATCACAAGGTCAAGAGATCAAGACCATCCTGGTCAACATGGTGAAACCCCTGTTGTATTTTTAGTTTCTACTAAAAATACAAAAAATTAGCTGGGCATGGTGGCACGTGCCTGTAATCCCAGCTACTCAGGAGGCTGAGGCAGGAGAATTGCCTGAACCCAGGAGGTGGAGGTTGCAGTGAGCCGAGATTGCGCCATTGCACTCCAGCCTGGGTAACAAGAGTGAAACTCCGTCTCCAAAAAAAAAAAAAAAAAAAAATATTGTATATTGGTATATTCCTAGAAAAAGATCTAAAAGGTTATATGTCAAATTGTTAAAAATGGTTACCAACAAGCTATGGGCTTTAGAGCCGGGCCTTTCACTTTTTATTTGCCAATTTATGTAATTTGAAATTTTGTAACAGATGTGTTTGTCTTTGTAATTAAAAGTGTAACCAATATTTAAAAATTATTCCCTAAGATACATGGGCTAGACAGGTTTAAATTCTCTAAAGTATGGCAAACACTATAATAAATAATCAAAGCAATCTTCATTGAGCATTTACTACTTATTCATTTGACAAATATTTTTGAGCCTTTATATCAAGCATTGTTAGACACTTCACAGATATTATGCCCTATCCTCACAAAAACTGTTCAAGGCGAGTATTACTATTTTTGTTTTCTCAGGGTAGAAAGCAAAGCTCAGAGAAGTAATTTGCGTAAGCTGCACAGCTAATAAGCAACAAAGTCCAGTCTTTGGTCTGCCTTATGCTGCCTTTCTCCTATTGTGTATACGGTATAGAAATAAATTACTTTCTCCTGTTGTGTATGCAGGATATAGAAAAATTGTTATCCAGTCCGGGTGCAGTGGCTCACACCTGTAATCCCAGCACTTTGGGAGGCCTAGGTGAGCAGGTCATCTGAGGTCAGGAGTTCAAGACTAACCTGGGCAGCATGGTGAAACCCTGTCTCTACAAAAAAATAAATAAATAAAATAGAATAAAAATAAAAATACAAAAATTAACCAGGCGTGGTGGTGTGTGCCTGTAATTCCAGCTACTCGGGAGGCAGGAGAATTGCTTGAACCTGGGAGGCGGAGGTAGCAGTGAGCAGAGATCACATCCCTGCACTCCAGCCTGGGTGACAGAGCGAGACTCAAAAAAAAAAAAAAAAAAAAAAGAAAGAAAGGAAAAATTGTCATCCAGCTTGACATTATCTTATAATATTATCCAAAGTTCATTACTGTATTCCCTCAGCAAATAAACTACCACCTGTAAATTTTAAATTATATATTAATATATCTGGTAGCCATTAGTCAGAAGTATTTGCTAGAACAATTTTGAACTCACAAGTGATACACTGATATGTAGAAGAAAATTCCATGATCTTGAGCTCTCATTGTTGGTGAGGTGAAGAGTACCAGGAGAGCCACTCTCGTTGACTCTGTTTATTGTAGGGTAGGGTGGTGCTGGTATTTGGAATACTAATAAAGCAGTGACTGGGTCTATCACTTCAGTTACCAAAAGAAAGAGGCTTTGATGGGCTGTGATCACTGATGACTGTCTTTGTGAGAAATGTACACATACTCATTGTTCCCTGTGAAAAATGAGGACTTTGTATACATAGGCCTGTACAGTGGTATGAAAAGTACTTCTAGAGAATCTCTGAAGCAGCAGAACTCTTGATCAGCTCATCTCTCAAAATCTGATCATTTCTCTTCAGATAGCAATAGGAGCAGTTTGAGTATGCTACAGCCTATTTACGAGTGTGATTTCTGGGAAATCAGCTTACCTTCCAAATCTTTCCTATCTCCAACTCTTGACATCACTGTTATCTTGTGAATACCTCATCTTTGTTTAAATGCAATAGGTCCCAAAAGCATAACGTTTTCATCTGTCATCAGACATGTATTCCTGAATGGGAATGGAAGTGAAGAGTGTGAGGATAGTAGGCCCCTCCTAAAGGGCTGGAGAAGAAACAGGTATAATCAGGAAGGCTGTGGACACAAAGAGAAACCTGCCAATTTCCCTATGTTGCCTGAGATATAATGCTGGAAATCAAGAGAACCCTGTCAGTCACTGGGAGTTTATTTCACCCACTAGTGAGGGGAGTGTGGAAATAGCCAGATGCCCGAAGCCTTGTGTGAACAGAGCCCCTTATACTCGAATGGTCTCCCTAGCTATCACCCTGGATGAACCTGACGAGCCTTTGCCCCAGTTCTTGTAGGCACCATGGAGGGGCAGCAAGAGCAGGGGCTTTGCAGTTAGAATAGAGTTAAGCTCAAATCACAACTCAGTCACTTACTGGCTGTCTGACTCTGGGCAAATCAACCTACCTCACAGGGCTAATTGTAAAGATTCAATGAGATGACAGAGTAAGAGCTTTGCACAGTGCCTGCTACACAACTGGGGCAAAACATACAGATCTTCTCAGGATCCTTGCTTAGTTACTCCGCCAGAGCCCAAGCCCAGCCTTGAACCTAAACCCTGGCAGCTCTGAGTCCTGACCCCTCGCCTAGATCCTGCTGAATCTTTTATCTAGGTTTGGACCCTGTTTTCAGATTCCTTCCGGCACCAGGATGCGGCTTCAGACAAATATCCTGCCTGCTTACACCTGCCAACTACACTCTAAGTTGAAGGCTAGCTTAAATCAGACTAGAGTCTGCTGGGCACCTTAGACTTAGTAACTTAGACCAGTGGTTCTCAGCCTTTCCTGGGACTACCGCAGATTTAAATTCCTCTGCAGGCAGGGCCTGCATTTTTAAATACTCTCATTCAGTCTCTAGAAGGACCACAACACTAATCTTAAACCATTTTTGCTTCCCTGCAGAAGTTCCCAGCATGCTTTATAACCAAGACCTTGATATCTACTTTGCAGCTAGTAGGTGCTTAATAGATGTTTGTTGAATGCTTTTTGTTAGATGCTATTTTTCTCATACAAAAATAATTAGTCATGGAATTTATAAAATAATGTTAAAATAATGGTACATACTAGGTGTTCAGTAGAGATTGGTTCATGAATGATTAAAACCTGTTGCATTCAGGATGGATGTTGGGAGGACACTATTTGGGAGAATGCCTGTGAGTACAGAGTTCCATGGGAATAAATGAAATGACAGTAGATGGAAGAATTTTATGAAGCATGAAGAAATGTGAGGAACAATAATGACGTTATACCATCCATATCTTAGTGTCAGTGCATCCTAATTTGTTCTGGAGAGAAGGGAACTTGAGTAATCAGCTTCTCAAAGGTTACAGTGTATGTCAACAGGAAAAAGAAAAGAAAGGGGTCTCATTTACCACCAACTATACAAGCCCAGTAAGGAGACTGTCTCCTCTCTCCTTTTTAATATTTTTATTTTATTTTATTTTTTTTTGAGATGAAGTTTTGCTCTTGTTGCCCAGGCTGGAGTGCAATGGTGCGATCTTGGTTCACTGCAACTTCCACCTCTCAGGTTCAAGTGATTCTCCTGCCTCAGCCTCCCATGTAGCTGGGATTACAGGTATGTGCCATCACGCCTAGCTAATTTTTTGTTTTTTTAGGAGAGATGGAGTTTCGCTATGCTGGCCAGGCTGGTCTGGAACTCCTGACCTCAGGTGATCCGCCTGCCTCAGCCTCCCAAAGTGCTGGGATTACAGGAGTGAGCCATCACACCCTGCCTTATTATTATTTTTTTTTTACCTTTTGTTATTAAATATTTCAAACATACACAAAAGAAGAGAGAAGAGTATCCTCATAACCACCACACAGCTTTAAGAATTTCCAACATTTTATCTGTATTGGACTAACCAAAGTAAAGTAAAATGGGGCTTCTCAGTTTACTTTAAAAATTGTTTGAAAGGACTGGGCAGTATCTCACGCCTGTAATCCCAGACTTTGGGAGGCTGAGGTGGGCAGATCACGAGGTCAAAAGATGGAGACCATCCTGGCCAATATGGTGAAACCCCATCTCTACTAAAAATACAAAAATTAGCTGGGCATGGTGGCGTGCCCCTCTAGTCACAGCTACTCAGGAGGCTGAGTCAGGAGAACCTGGGAGAAGTAGGTTGTAGTGAGCAGGGATTGTGCCACTGCACTCCAGTCTGGCAACAGAATGAGACTCTGTCTTTAAAAAAATTGTTTGAAAAGCGTGTGTAAATAAATGTTCTAGGACTAGGTCAACATTCTTTGGGAAGATTTAGAGATAACATGTACTCCCAGAGCCTATTTACATGTATTTTTCGACATCTGGCTAACAATTCCTCTTTGAGTGAGATGATTACAACATCCCAAACTCTGCACAATCTCCCGATGAGTGTATATAATAGAGTCACTGTACTTGTCTCTAAAAAAACAACTTATTTATTTTCAGAACTTTAGAAAATTGTGGCTGTGTTCCCATTTGGGGTACAAAGAACCAGTGAGCCCCATTTGTTGCGGTTCCTGCATTTGATGGCTCCAAATGTGTCACCACCAAGCTAGTCTTATGACAACGTGGAAGGCAAATTGGTGAGAAAGCCTGCGTTTCTGGGTTCATTGACTGTTTGTACAAAGAATCTCTGAGTGTGAAAATTTATACTCTTAGAGCAAAACATTAGGGAATGATTAACAGTTTCATGATGAATACAAGTAATTTCTTCAAAATTACTATTATTTACTTGGTCCAACCACTTATTTAAATATATGGTGATGTTTTTTAATTACTAGGTTTAACTTCTCTGTCTTTTATTTCTTTCTTCTTCATAGTAACTGATTTGTATTGTCAACTTTTAGTGCAAGGTCATTCACGAGGTGCTAAGTTGTACTCTGGCAGTAGGAACTAAACTCAACATTAATTAGGCCATTGTTTAAAAACATATCATATCATGCTTGTTGAGTGTAGTTTCATGTTAAGCCCATTGTATTACCCAATATATATTTGTTGAGGTAGCAAGGTTGAGTGGCCTCCTTCCAGATACTTTTCTAGTGACTCACGTTTTAATACCATATTAATGTATGGCCTTCATCATATTAAAGAAATCTCAGCTACCAACCACAGTATTTTGGGGGATTCAAATCCACGTTGAGAATCTTTCTAACTTTCTGAACTATTAGACTTTCTCTTCATTCTGCCTCAGATCCCCTTTGGTGTAGCCAGCCATACCTTAGTTCTCACCATTACTCTTAATTTCTCACATCTGAGACTGTAAAACATGGAAAGTTTTCTCTGACCACTACCTATCTTTCTATCTCTCCTCTAAGCTCATACCTTCTGACGCACTCTTCACATCCTTAGATCCAGTCCCTTTGCTCTTCCCCCATCCACTAGTCTTTCTGGTCTCACAGGACATCATAAGGCACCTCATGAGTCCCAGGGACAACTTTCTCACTTTGCCCTCGCCTACATTTTAATGACTCATCTCACTGTTCTTCTGTCATACCTGTTCTGCCAATTTCCAACCTTAGTTAAGGAAACCATCCGTATCTTCTTTACCCTTTTCTTGGCAGCTGAGCATACCATAACCAGGCTGACTGAATGCTCTAAAAGCTGTACTATCCAGTTTGTCTGGGAACTCAACAACACCGGACATTCATTCACTCCGAAAATCGTTATATATTGTTTCAGTCCTCTGCGGTCTTATTACATTTCTACATCTACCTCTAACCTCTTTTGCCACCGATTTTACCAGAAGCTGGAGGTCATCTAATAAGAATAACTTATAAATATCATTTTGTCCAAATTATTACCTATTCACTTTATCTGAAGAAGAATTTTTGTGATTTTCTTCTGAAGACAGTGTTTTCATCTATCCTTTTTCTCTCTTCCCTTCCCATGTCCTCCTTGACTCTGCTCTACCAGTCATCTCTTCGCTTCCGTTTTCGAGGCCTTGCTCTCTTCCAGTGCTCTCTTCCTTGCTCTCTTCTTGCTCTCTTCCCCTTAATACCTGCAAACCATTTCTCACCTGGCCTAAGGAGACTCTCCCTGGACTCTAATTTCCATTGTTTGTTTTTCTGTCTCTCTCCTTCTTCATCCATAAACTTTATCCACCTTGGTTTTTGCTCCCACCTAATCCTAAGCACCATCAGTCCCTGAAAAGTTCAAAAGCCAAAAACCTCTTCTTAGACCTTTGCTCAAATTCTGTTTAAAGCAGAATTTGACAACATGGACACCCCTTTTCTCACTAGAACCCTCATCTCCACTGGAATTCATGCTACGTTCTCCCCTCCTTCTGCCTCGTGAACTGCTTCTGTCTCGTTTCCTTTCAGGATTCCTCTTCTCCCCCCTTTAGAAAAGGCCCATTAAATACAAGCTTTCAGTATTCAGTTCTCTCTTTTAACTCTTGGTAATACTCCTTTGGTAATCTCAACCTATCTTATGACTGAATTAATTGGTCTACCTCATACCTTTGTGAGAATGACTCCTACCTCTGTCCCTTTAGCTCTCATCTGTCTTCCCCTAATCAGACCCTTATTTCTAACTGGATGCTGAACATTCCATGCTGATGCATTGCAGATACTTTGAACTCTGGTCTAAATTCAACTCATCACTCTTTACTGCCATGTTTTTGATCTTGGTTAATCAATCCAATGGCATCTCCTTCCACCATTATCTTTCAAATAAATCTTCTCAGTTCACTCCCTTCAGAAACTAACTCTTCTGTGGACTATTGCAATAGCCTGTTAAAAAGTCTTCTGGTTTCAGCTTGTCTTCCTCGAATTAGCAAAAAATAGCAAAATAACCATGCTATTCACATGTCAAGTGATTTCTTCACATTTTAGAAAGCTCTTTCTCAGCCGGGCTCTGTCGCTTACACTTGTAATCCCAGCACTTTGGGAGGCTGAGATGGGCAGATCACCTGAGGTCAGAAGTTCATGATCAGCCTCACCAATATGGTGAAACTCCGTCTCTACTAAGAATACAAAAATTATCCAGGTGTGGTGACATGTAGTCCCAGCTACTTTGGGAGAATTGCTTGAACCCAGGAGGCGGGTTGCAGTGAGCTGAGATCACACCACTGCACTCCAGCCTGGATGACAGAGCGAGACTCTGTCTTAAAAAAAAAAAAAACTCTTTCTCATTCTTTGGCTTTCTTGTCTTCTCTGTCACCTTGAATGTCACATTTTTGAACACTGCTGCTAGTGTCATCTTCCTAAGGTTCAGATCTGACAAAGTCACATTTCCAGTTCAAAGACTTTTATATTCTACCCCTTTTCTCTATATTCAAAGCTCTCCATGATTTGATCCGAATCCATCTCTCTAGTCTTGTCTCCACTTCATTCTTGCAGCCTGGTCTGTGGCAAGTCTCTCAAACAGACCAGGGTCTCAGTTGCCTTTTCTTAGATTATTGCTGCTGTCTGTTGGCTTTCCTCCTAGATCAGCTTTTGTAGAACCTCCAGAAGGCCAGTGTGGGACCCTCAAAAGTTCAGGACCCAAGGTCAGGAATCTCATTCAAATCATTCTCTTTCAAAATTTTGTCTCCATCGCCAAAGTTAGAACAAAAGTCACCCTGCATTATGAAATGCTTGGTTAATATCTGGACCATAGAACTGACTACAGTCTGTTTTGGCACCCATATGTTTGTTTCTCTTCTCCATTAGAGCATACATCGTGTAAGAGAGGGACACAGCCTAATTCATTTTCTTATACAACCCAATGAATGTGAAGCACTTCCATTGTAGATATCTTATTATTTATCGATTGGTTGAATTCTATATCAAGATTTGACTTGGTTTAATTTATAGAATTAAGGATCAATTTAACTTACTTTGAGGAGCAAGATTTTTATTTTGTTTTCCTCGATAAT
Organism: Cebus imitator; assembly: GCF_001604975.1. Lineage (NCBI taxonomy): Eukaryota > Metazoa > Chordata > Mammalia > Primates > Cebidae > Cebus > Cebus imitator. The sequence continues at coordinate 1,453,606 of NW_016107609.1, forward strand.
TTAGTCATTATTATAATATACATTTTCTTATTATAATAGAACTTGTATAGAAGGAAGCAGTTAGTGGACAAAAATTCATGATATTCACCATATCAAAACAAGCCATTGGCAATATATCAAATAATAACATGTTAAAAGGAAGACACAGTGCAAGTGAAAGAATATATGTAAATATCAGGGAAGCTTCTAATTATATTTGAACGGATCATGTATGTAAAGTGCTTCCTCATTATCTGGTACAAAGTCAGTGCTCAGTAAATGTTACCTAATATTATTTTACTGCAGTAAAGTAACTGGAAAAAAAATAATTTCCCTTTTCCCATGTAGTCTACATAGTTTTGTGTTACAGCTGATATTGACTTGGAACTGTATTCACCTTTTTAGTCAGAGTCAGATATGTCTTTTCATAATTTCAAGAGCAAGTAACAAAGAGTAAAGCATGTGAGAAGATAGGATGATGCAATTAACCATGTGCACTATTGATGAGGACTTGGCTTCCCTCTGCACTGCTTGATATTCAGTGAAATAAACAATGGTGATAATTGTCACATTCCTAACAAAGACATCTGCTAAACCAGGCAACTCAAGCAAAGCTGTTTGCTACTGACAGCTTGCTTCAAATGTGAATGTTGCCATTAAGAAAAAATAGCATTTCTGTATTTATCACATTACCTAATATGTTATGTTGGCAGTGTTTCATCTGGAGACCAAAAGACCTATGCCTAATCATTAAATTCAGCATTCACACTTCTATATTTACATAAGGGACTGTTATAAGATCTTTAATTTTTTGTCGTGTTAATGTAAATGTGATATATCCAAATGATAAAAAAAAAATCCCACAGTTCAGAATGCTATCAACTGAAGGATAAAAGTCTCCTTTTTTCTTCTCTGTGCTCCTATTACTCCTCCCTAGAGGTTATCTTTTGGATTGCACGTTATGTAAAAACCACATAAAATAATAAGAATCAACCAACTCTATTTTGTATATGACCTTGAATTTCAGAAAATCCTAATGTTGCATAATGCCAAAAGACAAATCACACTTGATCTTAGCCAGAAGACTGAGAAGCGATCCAAAAGATAAATCATCATATCTTTTGATTTGTCTCTATTTGTCAACTAATGTCATAATAAAAATCTACATTTCAAAGTAATATTCCAAAGTATCCAGAAGAATGAAAGCTTTACTCTCTATTCCCTCATCTGATGATTGATCACCAAGAAGTATCTGAAGCAGTATAATCCTTAGGCCAGAGTGAGAAAGTCCCCTGAGCCTGAACCCCAAACATTTGAGGTTTCCACTCTGGCCTTTCTTGGGCCCTGTCCCTCTTCATGGGATGAGGTGTCTGTGTTGCTAAGGGGATGTGCCTGCTCAGAGTCCTGTATGCCCTGATCAGACCACATTTGGAGTAACCAGGACAGAGTAATTCCTAGCTCACATGGCCTAAGCAACTTCTGTGGCTTCTTTCTCACCTCCACCCTCCCAAGGATAGGTAGCCATGGGCTGGGGACTAAGAGGTATGGAACTTTGAAGAGTCTGAGAAATCTCAATTAAAACCTGATCTTGGCCAGGGATGGTGGCTCACGCCTGTAATCCCAGCACTTTGGGAGGCCAAGAGGGGCAGGTGACGAGGTCAGGGGTTTGAGACCAGCCTGACTAACATGGTGAAACCCCGTCTCTACTAAAAATACAAAAATTAGCTGGGTGTGGTGGCCCATACCTGTAACCCCAGCTACTCCAGAGGCTGAGGCAGGAAAATTGTTTGAACCTGCAAGGTGGAGGTTGCAGTGAGCCAAGATAGCGCCTCTGTACTCCTGCCTGGGCAACACAGCGAGACTCCAACTCAAAAATAAGAAAACAACAACAAAAAAACCCCCCTGATCTTTCAGGTTTTTTCTTTGGAGACAGAGTCTTGCTCTGTCGCCAGGCTGGAGTGCATGCAGTGGTGTGATCTCTGCTCACTGCAACCTCTGCCTCCCGGGTTCAAGCAATTCTCCTGCCTCAGCCTCCCGAGTAGCTGGGACTACAGGCATGCGCCGCCATGCCCAGATAATTTTTGTATTTTTTTTTAGTAGAGACGGGGTTTCACCATGGTGGCCAGGATGGTCTCGATCTCTTGACCTCGTGATCTGCCCGCCTCGGCCTCCCAAGAGCTGGGATTACAGGCATAAGCCACTGCGCCCAGCCTCTTTCAGGGTTTTATGATGGTGTTCAGGCAGGAGGATTTAAGTATTTATTTAACTTTATTTATTAGCTTTGTTTATAACTTTAAAATATTTAGAGTTTTAAAGTCAACATTGGATGTTGACTTCAATATGTATTTTTGACCCAGATCCCCCTAATGTTAGGGGGTATGCCTGATTTGAAGATGATGTTATTGTGAAGCTCATATAATTAAATGTCCTTCCATGAGAATTGTGCTTGTAACAGATCTTTGGGATCAAGGCAAAATAAATTTTACTCTTCAAATCACTAGTTTTTTTTTTTTTTTTTT
>NW_016107609.1:1456128-1505682 GCF_001604975.1 Cebus imitator
ATCTACTGTTAAAATATTCAGTGAAGGAATATCGCAGTTGAGGTAGGACAGAGATTGACTTTGTTAATCTTTTTTGAAAATACAAATTTTCATAGCTTGCTATTCATTTGGAACAATTTCTTATATATCTACCATTTTGTACTTACTCCCCTATTTTTTCTATCCATAAATTATCTCTCTTTCATTGATAATAAGAGTTTTTCAGAACAGAAAATTTTATTTATGCCCACCCTCACTTTACAAAAAAAGAAACAGGATACTGTGGAAGGGTAATATGATCTTTTAGGGATTTAGGAGTTTTAGTTGTAGGAGATTAGCTCACATGGGTTTGCCAGGCTCAAATCATTTTATACTTAGGAAAAAAAAAAAAAAAGAATCCATAGAGATACAGGAGTGGAAGATGTAGCATTTGAGGAAAAGGGTTGCTTCTCAACTATGATCTCATTTTACCCAGGGTCCTTCTCACTGCTTATTTATACAGTCTTATAGGCAAGTGTTAACAAAATTAGTTAAATAGGTATTGCGTTTATATGGTTAATGTGTGTGTGTGTTTCTTCTCACCCTGTGTTCCATCCACTTTGTTTCATCACTCCACCCCAACAGATGGCCATTGATATTAGATGCTTCTGTGTGCATGCAGGGTCTTTTCTTTTTTTTCTTTCTTTTTTTTTTTTTTTGAGACAGAATCTCACTCTGTTGCCCAGGTTGGAGTGTAGTGGCACCATCTCCACTCACTGCAATGTTCATCTCCTGGGTTCAAGCAATTACCCTGCCTCAGCCTCCCAAGTAATTGGGCTCACAGGCACCCGCCACCACGCCTGGCTAATTTTTGTATTTAGTAGAGATGGGGTTTCACCATGTTGGCCAGAATGGTCTTGAACTCTTGACATTAGATGATCTACCTGCTTCGGCCTCCCAATTACAGGCATGAGCCGCCACGCTTGGCCACATGGTTTCTTTAAGCAAATAGAAGTCATTCCACAACTTCTTTTCTGAGTTAACAACATTGAATATCTTTTTTTGTTACTTTGGAGAGAGCTTCCTTTTTCCTTCTTGAGTGTTGTATAGAATTGTTCTATTACATGGCTACCCTGTAATTTATTTTTATTAATAACCATCTTCTTCTTTTTTTTTTTTTTTGAGATGGAGTCTTTCTCTGTCACCCAGGCTAGAGTGCAGTGGTGTGATCTTGGCTCACTGCAACCTCTGCCTCCTGGGTTCAAGTGATTTTCCTGTTTCAGCCTCCCCAGTAGCTGGGATTACAGGCGCCTGCCACTATACCTGGCTAATGTTTGTATTTTTAATAGAGATGGGGTTTCACCATATTGGTCAGGCTGGTTGCAAACTTCGGACCTCAGGTGATCCACCCACCTCAGCCTCTCAGTGTTGGAATTACAGGCATAAGCTACTGCACCCGGCCTTATAACCTTCATTTTAAAGAGCAGTTTTATATTTGCAAAAATTGTGAAGATAGTACAGAGAATTCCCATACACCAGGCAGGCAGATTCCTCTATTATTAACATCGTATTTTAGTATGGTAGACTTGTTACAATTATTGAGCCAATACTGATTTATTATTACTACCTGCAGTCTATACTTTATTTAGATATCCTTAGTTTTACCTTTTCCTGTTTCATGATATTATACTACATTTAGTCCTGAAGTCTCAGGTTCCTCTTGGCTGTGGAAGTTTCTTGTTTTAGATGACCTTGACAGTTTTGAAGATTACTGGTCAGATATTTTGTAAAGTGTCTCTCAATTGAGATTTATGTAATTAATTTAATTTAATTTATTTATTTATTTTTGTTTTGTTTGAGACAGAGTCTTGCTCTATTGCCCAGGCTAGAGTACAGTGACACCATCTCAACTGACTGTAACCTCTGCCTCCCGGGTTCAAGCAATTCTTGTGCCTCAGTCTCCCAAGTAGCTGGGACTACAGACATACATCACCATGCCTGGCTAATTTTTGTGTTTTTTGTAGAGACGGGGTTTCACCATGTTGGCCAGGCTGATCTCGAACCCCTGACCTCAGGTGATCCACCTGCCTCAGCCTCCTAAAGTGTTGGGATTACAGGCATGAGCCACTGCACCCTGCCTAAATTTATTTTTGTACAAATATATTTTGTACAAAAAAAAATGCTCTTTTGATGGATGTTTGGCTTTTTCCCCCTAATCCTTTGCTACTACAAACAGTGAGGTGATGAATAACAGTGTACATCTGTCATTTCACATGTTGCAGATGGAAAGGATAAATGCCCAGAAGTGACGTTGGCAGGTTAAAGTGTACCTGCATTTGTAATTTGATGTTATTGCTAAATTACCTTCCATAAGAATTGTGCTACATGCATAAGAATGCCTGTTTCTTGACAGCTTTGCCAATAGGGCATGTTGCAAAACTTTTAGATTTTCACCTGTCTAATAGGAGAAAACTAGTTATATGCGTGGTTTTAAAATTTTGATAACATTTTTCTGATTATGAATGAGGATGAAGTAGTTTACATTTGGTAACACATTATAAATAGACTCTTTTCCATTCTATTTTTCTAATCACTGATTATATATATATATATATATATATATACATATATGTATGTATAGCTGTCATATATATCTCACACATATATATATTACAGCTATTGATATATACATATCAGAAAGCTATTGATATATATATGTGAGATATATATATATGTATATATATGAAAGCTATTGATTTCTGAATAATTTCACAACATGGAGATGATTTCAGCTCAGTATCTTAGGGATGCCTGCCATATGCTCTATATTAGGGCTTGTATTGAATACCGAATCCTGTTTTCAAATGCAATAGTTATTAACAGGCTGTTTCCAAGAAACTGTTATTAATCATCTTAAGAAATGTCTGAGGAAGGTTGCAGCTCTGGTTTCTAGCAAAAATGTTGTTCTGTAATGTGTTTCCTTTACTATTTTGTACCTTTTTTGCTTGTGTCGGCTAGGACCTCTATTCTTCCATCATTTTTTTCTATGGAAAGCAGAGATCACCACCCAGGTATAGAAAAGTGAGCTCAGCACTACTCCACTTTATCAGCAAGCTACAAAAATGCTGAAGTCACATCTACGAAGGAGGTGCCCATCCTGGGTGAAGCATTTATTCTGCCAATAGGAGACTGATATTATATTGTAATTGCCCTAGGAAGCAAATTAATTCTGAAGGCTTTTGAAGGAAAGGCTCAGTATGTACTTCCCATCTTCATGCAGAACCCTCATGTGTATTTGGGAAGATCTTATGAATGATCTCAAGAGTAAATGTCTCAAATGCAGGCAATGACAAAACCATGGCTTCAGGGATAGAAGAAAAGCACACAGTTCTTTATTTTCTTCTAATTTCCTTAAAATTTAATAAATCAACAAATTATTATGGGCCTTTCAGCTTGTTAGATACTGGTATGAGCTCTCGGGATATAAACATGCTATGAGATACTCTCTGATGCCCAATATGATTATAATTTAAGTGAAGGAGACAGAGTTGGGAAAAGATAATTATGAATTTATGTTTTAAGTGCCATTCAAGAGAAATACACAAACAGTGTTACAGAGACAAATAATTCTATAGAATTATTACAGAGAGGTAATAAGGGGAAATAGGATATTATAGACAAGATGATATTTAAGGAGGAGTGAGGAAGATTGAGAGAGACTGAACCATATAATATTATAAGAGCCCTGACTCCTGTAGTAGAAGGCCATTTTTCTTAAAGAATGGGATCTTACCCTGGTCATTTGTATGAACATTTTAGGTGGCATGCTGATATGACTTCAAATAAAATTGGTTTACTCAGAAAATTATTCTCCTTGAATCCATCTGATTAAATCAAATAGAAAGTCTGGAACTGGCATCCTCTTTTTATATCTTCTAACACTTACATTACTTTTTAAATATAGAGATACCGGGCTCAGGTTCAGAACCTTCAGGAAGCAATAGCATTTAATAATATTGTATTATTTTCATTGTATTTACTTAGAAGATAACCTTCTATTTCTGGCAAATGGTGCTGGTTTGCCACTTACAGTTGTGATATAAAGTTATTTATTCCCTTATTCACTTAACAAATATTTGTTGAGTACCTGCTGTGTGCCAGGCACAGTTCAGTTAACTTGTCAATAAAGTGTCAGTGAGTAAAACAAAAACTTCTGTCCTGAGGACCTTATAACATAGCTTATTCTTTTGCTTGATTATTGTTTTTTAAGTTTAAAAATGGGTTTAATTTTAAGTTAGTAAGTAAATAATGATACAGATGGTAGCAGTGTAGGGTAACGGTGAGAGATAGTACAGAGGAGAAATGAAGACTAATGCTACTTCAAATTGCCTAAGGCTGAATCCTAGTTCTACTACCTATTAATTCTGTGACCTTGAATAAGTTGCTTACTTTTTGTGCCTCATTTTCCTCTCTCGTCAAATATTGTGATAATTCAATACATGTTGATTGTTGTTGCTGATATTACTCTTACTACATAGATTGTAAAAAATCCTGAAATTGCTATTCAAATGACTGAGTTTGGGGAAAGATTGGACTGGATTGTTTAAACAGTTTTTTAAAACAATGCAGGATCTGGGCTTACTTTCCTTCTTAGCATTTTATTTTGACATAATTTTAGACTTACACATAAGTTACAAAAATAGAACTGAGAATTCCCATGTATGCTTCACCCAGCCTCCCTTAATATTAACATTTTATATAACCATAGTACAATTGTCAAAACTAATAAATTAACATTGGTATTATACTATTATTAGTTAAACTACAGACTTTATTTGTATTGTCCTGGTTTTCCCAACATCATATTTCTTTTCTAGGATCCAGTCTGGGATCCCTCATTGCATTCATTCATTCATTCATTCAGAAACAGAGTCTCGCTCTGTTGCCCAAACTGGAGTGCAGTGGTACAATCTTGGCTTACTGCAACCTCTGCCTCCTGGGTTCAAGTGATTCTCCTGCCTCAGCCTCCCAAGTAGACTGAATTACAGGTGCCCACCACCATGCCTGGCTAATTGTTGTATTTTTAGCAGAGATGGGGTTTCACCATGTTGGCCAAGGTGGTCTTGAAAGCTTGACCTCAAGTGATCTGCCCGTCTTGGCATCCCAAAGTGCTGGGATTACAGGCATGAGCCACTGCACCCAGCCTCACATGGCATTTAGGTGTTATGTCTTTTTAGTTGCCAACTATGTAGACTCTATGTAGACTCGGTCTCTCCTTGACATTCATGATTTTCACATATTTGAAGAGTACTGGTCAGGTTTTTGTAGCATGTTCTTCAGTTTTTCTGTGTCTTATGTGTTCTCATGATTAAATCAAGTTTATGCATTTTTGGACAAGCATACACAGAAATGGTGGGCCCTTCTTACATCATTATCAGGCGTTCATGATACTGATATGTCTTATTTCAGCAATGCTAGTCTTCATCACTTGTTTAAAGTGCTATATGCTAGGTTTCTCCACTACAAAGTTACTGTTTTTACCTTTCTCATTAATGAATATCTTGAAGAAGATACATTGAAACTGAAAATATCCTGTTTCTGTTCCACAGATTTTAAGCATCCATTGATGGATCTTCCCTGCAACAAATATTAGTGTGGCGTTCTGTTTTTACTTTTGCTTCCCTCACTTTTTCCATATTTTTAATTGGAATTTCATGTAGACTGTCTCTTTTTTCCCATTAGTTTTTAAAAATTCAAATGTTTGTTAATATCAGTATGAATTCATAGATATTTATTATGTGGATTATAATCCAATGCTATTGTTACCTATTTTGTGCTCAAATTGCTTTAGCTTTGGCCACTGGGAGCTCTTTCTGGTTGGCCCCTATGTCTTCCTGATATCCTTCCATTATTTTTGAGCACTCCTTACTTTTTTGGCACCATATGATGCCACAGTCTCACCTTGTGTTTTCTCTGCCCCAGCCTCCACAGGCACTTCTCTGAAAAAGGACTTAAATAAAATAAAATTTTGCAATATAAAAATTAAACAAGGCTGGGCACGGTGGCTCACGCACATTGGGAGACTGAGGGTGGCAGATCACTTGAGGCCAGGAGTTCAAGATCAGCCTGGCCATTATGGCAAAACCCCATCTCTACTTAAAATACAAAAATAAGACCAGGCGCAGTGGCTCATGTCTGTAACCCCAGTACTTTGGGAGGCTGAGGCAGACAGATCACCTGAAGTCAGGAGTTCAAAACCAGCCTGGCCAACATGGTGAAATCTTGTCTTTACTAAAAATATAAAAATTAGACAGGCATGGTGGTGGGTGCCTATAATCTCAGCTACTTGGGAGGCTGAGGCAGGAGAATCTCTTAAACCTGAGAGGCAGAGGTTGCAGTGAATGGAGATCCTGCCACTACACTCCAGCCTGGGCAACAGAGTGAGACTTATCTCAAAAAAACAATAATAAAAAATAAAAATACAAAAGTTAGTTCGAGACCAGCCTGACCAACATGGTGAAACCCCATCGCTACTAAAAACATAATTATTTTTGTATTTTAGTAGAGATGGAATTTCACCATGTTGTCCAGGGTAGTCTTGAACTCCTGAGCTCAGGCAATCTGCCTGCCTTGGCCTCCCAAAGTGCTGGGATTACAGGCATGAGCTACTGTGCCCGGCCTTTTTAAACTTTTTATCATGGAATTTTCCAACATTGACAAAACTTAAAATACTACTCAGCTTCAAAAATGTTCAACATATAGCCAATCTTGCTTTATTAATAACTCCCAAAGATAAATTCAAGATTGTCACATAACTAAATCTAAATATAATTCTCATGCACCATAGAGAACCAATTGTAAACTGTATTATTCAATCACTTATTCATTCAACAAAATTTTATAGAGTACCTAATATTATACACTGCAAAGCACTAGGGGAGACACAAATATAAGTAAGATAAGATTTTCACTAACCTTAAGTAATCAAAATACCACATCATAAAACACCTTTTTGAGTTCTAGATTTGAACCTTTAGATGCCTTTAAAATTGCTCAAGCCCCAAAATTAGTATTTGTCCTCAATTTTTCACCTTCTCTCAGCAACCCCTTCCCTATCAAATCCATCAGCAAGTCCAATCAACTGCATCTCCAAAACATATACAAAATTTCTCCATTTATTTTTATCTCAATTGCTGTTCACTTAACCCTAGCCTCCACTGGCTTTCTACTGGGCTATTGATGAGTATTCCAACTGGTTTATGTGTTTCTACTCTTGTTTATTTTCTATTGCCTGCCCAGAGAGATATGAACAAAAACATTGAAAGCAACTCAAATGCCCTTCAACCAAAGAATGGAGAAATCGTGATACGTTAATCCAAGAAAATACTAAATAGTTGCTAAAGATTGATGAACATGGATAAATTTCAGCAACGAAATACTGAAGGTAAAAAAGCAAGTACAGAAGAATATGCACAGTATGGTACCATTCATATAAAGTTTAAAACACGCAAGGCAGTGCTATGTTTTGTTTATAGAGATGTATGAGTATGTGTGATAAAAGCACAAAAACGTGAAAGAAAATTATAAGCATAAAGTTTAGAAGAGCAGTTACCTTTAAAGAGGAAGGGGATAGACTGAGAAGGGTACAGGGACTTTAACTGAATCTAATTTCTTAAGGTATCCCTTTTCTTGTCTATAAGTTCTTAGATGCCTGAAAAATTTTATAATTAAAATAAAAATCAGATCAGATATGATTTTTATTTTAATTATAATATATAAATCAGATCAAAGTTACTCACTCATATAGATTCTTCAATGGCTTTTCGTTGTTCTTAAAAAGTCCCGGCCTGTTATCAAGATACAACCAGTCCCATGTGATCTGGTCCCTGCCTACCTCTCTAAGCTCACCTTTCCCTTCTCCTCATTAATTATCACCTTGCTGTCTTTTTTTCTGTTCCGTGAAGAAGTCAAGCCTGTTACTGCCTCAGGAGCCTTGCACTAGTTCTTGCCTCTACTCCAGAATATTGCCCAGTATATTCACTTATTTGGCTTCTTGCTCCTCAGGTCTCAGCTCAAGCAAGCCTTTCCTTGACGATCCTATTTAAAATAGTCCCCACCTTTTCTGTCTTTCCTTTTTTTTTTTGAGACGGAGTCTCGCTCTGTCACACAGGCTGGAGTGCAGTGGCGCAATCTTAGCTCATTGCAACCATCGCCTCCCAGGTTCAAGCGTTTCTCCTGCCTCAGCCTCCCGAGTTGCTGGGACTACAGGAATGTGCCACCATACCTGGCTAATTTTTTTTGTATTTTTAGTAGAGTTGGGGTTTCACAGTGTTAGCTAGGATGGTCTCTATCTCCTGACCTCGTGATCCGCCCGCCTTGGCCTCCCAAAGTGCTGGGATTACAGGCGTGAGCCACTGTGCTTGGCCTTTTCTGTCTTTATCTACACATCACCTTTTCATCCCCTTCACAGCACTTATTACCCTTGAAGAACCCTTATTTATTTATTTATTTATTTATTTATTAGCTGACCTCCACTACTAGAATGTAAGCTCCTTATCTGTCTTTCCCACTGCTATATCTCTGGCAATTACAACTGTGCTTTATGCATGGGAAGCCCTCAATAAACATTTGTGGAATGAGTGCATTTATTCTTATTCTGAATAACAGAAAAACCTAGACTTCTTTTTGCAAAGAAATGGCTAGAAATCAAAACCATAGTACTTTTGTGGGAGTTTGTTTTCCAACTGCCTCAAGTTTTTTTTTTTTTTTTTTTTATCATGATCTATATCAAAGGATTATAAATCCAATTTGTATTTTGATGAAAGACACTGATATTAGCTCCTTCTCATTGTCTTTAATGTGGACTATAACGTTGGGTGATTTGATTTGTTTGTGTGTACTTTAATGTACTGCTGTGTGCTCCCTGTTGAATCCTTTTGCACTATCTTCTACTTTTTCGAAAACAAATCTGGAAACATATAAACCATCAGTTTCCTTCTAAAATATAAGAGGCATATTAAAGGCATCCTGATATATTTCTACTTGTTCTAAGTAGAACTCTGAATAATTACTGATATTGTAGAATGTTCTTAAAACATACCATCCTGGCTGGGCGCGGTGGTTCACGCCTGTAATCACAGCCCTTTGGTAGGCTTAGGGGGCAGATCACCTGAGATCAGGAGTTCGAGACCAGCCTGGCCAACATGGTGAAACCCTGTCTCTACTAAAAATACAAAAATTAGCCAGGTGTGGTGGCAGGCTTCTATAATCCCAGCTACTCGGGAGGCTGAGGCAGGAGAATTGCTTGACCCCAGAAGGCGGAGGTTGCAGTGAGCCAAGATCGCACCACAGCACTCCAGCCTGAGTGACAGAGAGAGATTCCATCTCAAAAAATAAAAAATAAAATAAAAAAATACCATCCTTAGTGAACTCAACTTTGGCCTTTAATAGATAATGGAGACTCTGTTGTTAGGAATGCCCCCTTGATTAACAATGATTTCTCTAAGGACAAGTTATCTTGTTGAGGCTGCCCTGAGATAACCCAGGCTTGTGATGCATAGCTAACAATTAATTTTCCCCTGGAAGTTACTTCAAATCTTTATTTTTCAGATTCACAAAAATGTATGCTGCACATTTCTCGAGTTCATCACTTAATTTAATAGCAATTCAAAAAATCTTCCAAGGTTTATAAAATTTGATCTTTAAGTTAAAGATAAACATATATGCTTTCTTTCTTTCTGGCTGGGCCTAGCTTGCAAGCTGAGAAATAGAGCATATGTCTTACATTAGTGACTCTTATCAGGCTCTGAAGATGTACTCCCATTTCCTGTTCATACCACGATTACGTGCTATGGAGCTAAATTGTAATCATAGCTGCAATGCTATTTTTAAAATGCAGTTACAATTTGAGTTCCTGGCTGCCTTTTAGAGCCATGATCATACCGCCACTTTCTCCTCAAGGTGCTATTTTATAGCATTTGTGTGGCTGAGTTAAGAAATATCTGTATCCTTTCATTTTTCTGGAAACAAACAAACCTTTCTACACTGTTGGGAAGTTTCATTGGTGTTTATTTATTTATCTTTAGAGATAAGGTCTCACTATATTGCCCAGGCTGGTCCTCAACTCCTGGGCTCAAGCAGTCCTCCCACCTTGGCCTCTCAAAGTGCTGGGATTACAGGTGTGAGGCACCATGCCTGGCCATAGGAAGAGAAGTTTATTGGTAAGTGAAATATATAAGAAGTTTCTTTGGAAACTGAATAAAGTGATTTAATGTCTAAATGGCATTTACTTATTTAACAGAGAGGCAGGAGGAAAAAAATCCAACAAACTAATGAAAAAACAACATTCTTATTTTAGGATTAAATGGCACGTCATTTTTTTTATTATTTCTTTTTTAAAATTTCTTTATTCAAACTTGTGCACTTATAATGACATGTCATTTTAAATCAAGTAAAGCAAGCCAGGCATGGTGGCTCATGCCTGTAATTCCAGTGCTTTGGGAAGCCAAGGCAGGAGGATTGCTTGAGCCCAGGAGTTCAAGACCAGTCTGGGCAACATAGGGAGACCTGTCTCTACAAAAAAATACAAAAATTAGCCAACCATGATGGCACACCCTGTGGTCCCAGCTACTTGGAAGGCTGGGGTGGGAGGATTGCTTGAGCTCCGGAGATATGAGTTGCAGTCAGCCATGATCACGCCACTGCACTTCAGCCGGGGTAACAGAGCATGACCTTGTCTCAAAAATAAAAATAAAAATAAAATCAAGATTTAGCATTTATCAATTGCTGATTTAATCTGGAAAAAATGTAGCTTACAAAATGCACCTTGCTTATTCATTGTTGGTGGGAGTTGGTGTTGATTGGTTTTTGTTTGCTTGCTCACAATACCTGGCTTGGCTGCTTACGACTATTAAATTAGCTAGATAATTCTGTGCTATGTAGGTACAGCCATAATCTATGATTGGTTTTTATATGCAAAAGTTTGGGAATAAATAATGTTCAGAAGGGCCCTCCTCCTGACTTCATAATTCAGTTTGGAGATAGAATGCTCAAAGAGGAGAGAGAAGAGATTGAAGTCAGACCTAGAAAAGAGACTTAGATTTTTGTTATTAATACTCCCATTTGACCAAGATTTTTATCACTTCAAATATAAATGGGCACAGATAAAAGGGTAGGTCAGTAAGCCATAGAATAAATCTTTCAACTGTTGCCCCAGAGAAGAGTTACTGAAGTTATTCTTCATATGCTCCGACTCTAATGTTCCTCTTCAGAGCGCTAATTTTGGCATCAAGACATTGGATCATTTGGGTTCAAACATCTGTTGTTTCTGGATGGCTTTAAAATTCCATTGCAAGCTCAAAAATGCTCAAATTGCAAAGCATGTCCCTAGGAGAAGTATCTACTTGGTGTATGCTTGCCCTTCTCTCTCATGAATCTTCCATGAACACTTCATTTGAGCCTTCAATTTCTGTTCTGTTCCTCACTATACATTAATAACGTCACTTATTTTTTCCACTCAGATCCTGCTTTCAAAGACACAATTTTAGGCATGGAATGCCTTTTCCTGCTAAGTTTATTCTTCATGTGTTTAGAATGCTCTGGAATGTATGTAAATACTTTTCAAAGTTAAGACTCTCCATTTTTTCCCTCTTGTACTTGACATTGCCTGATTGCTCCATGCTAATTTCTATTCGAACTTTGCAAGTTCCAGCAAGATTTTTTGGAAAAGATGATTGCAATCAGATAACCCTTAAAGGACAAATGGAGTAGAAATGAACTTCTTTTTTTCTCAGAAATATTTGTATTATAGCTTTTACCATTCCTTGCAGCATCCCAACTACGAGATATGACTGCAGGCAGCAAATGAGCAGAATAAATTTCTTCATTTGGAAAAAACAGTCTTTGACGAACACTTATCAAACGGAGTCAAGCCTTACAACTCTTCCACTAAGATACTGAACCCTCTGGCTCTGCATTCTTCCAGTATTATTATTTTTTTTTTTGAGATGAAGTCTCACTCTGTTGCCCAGGCTGGAGTACAGTGGTGTATCTTGGCTCACTGCAACCTCCTCCTCCTGGGTTCAAGCGATTCTCCTGCCTCAGCTTCCTGAGAAGCTGGGAATACAGGTGTGTGCCATCATGCCTGGATAATTTTTGTATTTTTTTGAGTAGAGAAGGGGTTTCACCATGTTGGCCAGGCTTGTCTCGAACTCCTGACCTCAAGTGATCTGCCCTCCTTGGCCTCTCAAAGTGCTGGGATAATGTTACAGGCGTGAGCCACCACATCCAGCCCCCAAATTTAAAAAATATGTTTGAAAGTAAAGATGGATAGACATTTATTAAAAGGAGAAGTTTGGTGGAGAGACTACTCCATCGCTATTGTGACTGGAGTTTGTGGTCATTTAAAAACTGTTGGAAATTAGATCATGATAGCATGATTTCAACCCTTCGAATATGGCGATCAAGGCTGGGATGTAGTGGCTCATGCATGTAACCCCAGCACTTTGGGAGGCCAAGGTGGGCGGATCACCTGAGGTCAGGAGTTCAAGACCAGGCTGGCCAAAATGGTGAAACCCCATGTCTACTAAAAATAAAAAAAAATTAGCCAGGTGAGGTGGCATGTGCCTGTAATCCCAGCTACTTGGGAGGCTGAAGCAGGAGAATTGCTTGAACCCAGGAGGTGGAGGTTGCAGTGAGCCAAGACCATGCCATTATACTCCAGCCTGGGTGACAGAGCAAGACTCTGTCTAAAAAAAAAAAAAGGCAATCAATTACTAGCATTGACTCCTTCCCCATCCCTCCAGTCAAGTATCTAAAAAACAAAAGTTTGGGAGATTCTTCTCTTTTTGTATACAAACTTTACAAATTTAACAATAAGGGACAGAATACAACCTAATATTACATTCTCAGTCCAACAGGTAAGGAATAGTAATGACTTCTTAAAGAGAACAGACCTTTAATTTGTGGGTGATGTTTAATTTGTGTTTTTCTCTCTCAACCTGATGATAAGTTAACAGTATGTACATCCTAAGAGATACATTGTATTAAGTAAACAATTTATAGCAATAAATTAAATAAATAAATAAAGCAAGAAGGAGTCTTGGCCTTCAAAAGTCCTATCGTATTTACTAATGGTTAATTTTTGCCTTCCCAGTGTCTGTGCTGTTGTGATTGCAGGCGCCACTCACTGGTGTCAGAGGGTTACTTACTGCCAGAGGCTTTCTAGTCCCTCTGGGTCATTAACTCTAATCTTTCCTCAGCCCTTCTGACCTCTTTATCTCCAGATGTACATACAAGTTTTGAACCCACCCCCACCACTGACTTTCTGGACTTTTACCCCATCAGCCTCAACCCAGTCTCAACTCAACTCTGCGGAAGTGATTGTTTGTGGAGAGTTGCCTGCCTCTGAGTATGTTTTACAGTTTCCTCTTTTCTCTAAGTTCTTTTAAAAAGCATCCCTCACAAATTAAAGGTCTGCTGTCTCTGAGATATCATGACTACTTATCTGTTGGATGCAAAGGTAATATTAGGTTGCATTCTATCCTTTATTATTATGTTTGTAAACCTTTTAAAAAAGTGTTTGCTACTGGATTCTACGTTACTTGACTGAGCCATTTCATTTTTATCCTCCACAGAGACGGCCCTATATTTGTCACTGAGAGTAGAAGGGGTTGAGAACTTAGACCCTGACAGGCCCAGCTTTAAGGGAGAACTGGCTCTGCAGCTTAGTAAGTGACAATTGGGCTGTTATTTAACCTCGTAAGCCTTGGTTAAATGAGATTATGGATGTGAACCACTGGGCATGTGCGTACAGTCATTACTCAAATGTTAACTATGAAGTATGTATCTACGTGTTGAATCAAAGGAAGTTCAACTGCTACCTGGATAATGTTTTGCTTACGCAATTTTTGGAGCATGAAGAATGTTTCTACAGAAGAACCCAAGTACCTCTCTGATGCATATTATTTATATTGATAGCACATGTTTATACAAACAAGTTGACCAGTAACTAAGCGGAAGCCATTTCCAAATATTGCTTTTATAATTGCCATTTTCAAATCCAATGCATTTACAGCTCTAGCTTGGCAGAATGTGTGAGTGTGGGACGTGCCCAGTCACAGGGCAGTGACCTTAGTAGCCTCGTAGTGGGAATATCAGACATCCTGCTGGCCTTTGAGTCTGGGACTGGGAAAGCTTCCTGGCAATGAAAGTTTTGTGGGTTATGGAAATCCTGGAGAATGTGAAGAAAGCTATGCATAAACTTATATGGTAAAGGAGACAGACAGAGAGAGAGAGAGAGACAGAAAGAGAGAGAGAGAGAGAGAAAGATACAGAAATTGAAGCAAAGGAGAAGGGAGAGAGGGGAAAAGGAGACAAGAAACCAGAGTGGGAGCAGGAGCCAGAGGGAGGAGTAAAGTGCCATGTTCCGAATTCAAACAGATTTGATTTTATATATTTTTCAAGCTGTGTGATTCTGGGCAAGTTTCTTAATCTAAGTATCAGTTTCTTCATCTGTAAAATAAGAATAAAAAGAGGCCGGGTGCAGTGGCTCATGGCTGTAATCCAAGCACTTTGGGAGGCTGAAGTGGGCAGATTGTTAGAGCTCAGGAGTTCAAGACCAACCTGAGCAACATGGAGAAACCCCATCTCTGCAAAAAAAAAAATGCAAAAATTTAGCCAGGCATGTACCACTGGTCCCAGCTACTCAGGAGCCTGTGGTGGGAGGATTGCTTGAGGTCAGAAGTTCGAGGCTGCTGTGAGCCAAGATCATGCCACTGCACTCCATCCTGGGTGATAGAGACCCCATCTCAAAAACAAAAGGAATAGAAAGAATATCTACCTCACAAGGTTTTTATGAGGATCAAACGAGATAGTACAGTTAATAGCCCTTAGCCCAGAGAATGTGCTGTTTTATAACTTCCTTATTTCAAATAATATGGAAGACCTTTCCCCATATATGGTATTTGTTTATGTTTGATTATTTATATATCTACTTAGGGAGTATTTTTTTTTTTTGAGACAGAGTTTCACTCTTGTCACCCAGGCTGGCATGCAATGGTGTGATCTCAACTCACTGCAACCTCCGCCTCCCAAGTTCAAGCAATTCTCCTACCTTAGCCTCCCTAGTAGCTGGGATTATAGACGCCTGCCACCATACCCGGCTAATTTTTGTATTTTTAGTAGAGACGGGGTTTCTCCATGTTGGTCAGGCTGGTCTCGAACTCCTGACCTGAGGTGATCTGCCCTCCTTGGCCTCCCAAAGTGCTGGGATTACAGGTGTGAGCCACCGTGCCTGACAAGGAGTATTTGTTTTATTAGAAAAGAGCATCACTAGAACCAGATGCATGTGGTTCCTTGAAATGTGGAAAGAGTCTTTTTGCTGTTTCTGCAGGAATGATTGCAGATAAGTGATGCTATCGGACATTTTCTCTTCTAAAGGGTAGACTGTAATGTCTTAAGACTTCTTTTTTCTTTCTTTCTTTCTTTCTTTTTTTTTTTTTTTTTTTTTTGAGACAGGGTCTCACTCTGTTACCCAGGCTGGAGTGCAGGGCAGCAATCAAAGCAGCCTCAAACTTCTGGGCCCACGCAATCCTGCTGATTCAACCTCCAGAGGAGCTGAGACTACCAGACTGACTAATGTTTTTAATTTTTGTAGAGACAGGGTCTCTCTATGTTACTGAGGCTGGTCTCAAACTCCTGGCCTCAAGATATTCTCTTGCTTCAGCCTCCTGAGCCCCTAGGATTATAGGCATGAGCCACCGTGACCAGCTTGTTTTAAGAAACGTTGATTTAATGGGCTGAACACCAAAAATGGGAATCACAAGTCCTTCATTGATTCATCCTGTCACTTGACCCTTGTTTGCTAGGGCCAATGCAAGTGCTGAATTAGGTAGGCACTGGGGAACGGGGGTGTAGGTGGACCCATCATGGTAAGCAAAACAGAGCCCCTGCTATATGTGAGTCCTGCCATTTGGCTGTTTGCTCTGCCCTTGTGATGGGCAGGGGAAGCTTCTCCTGGTGTATGAGAGAGCAATGTCAGGGGTTCCTAGGTTGTTATCTGGTCAAAGGAGGCAAGGAGATAGAATAGCAGCCTCAAAGGAAATTCTAGGCAGCATTTCTGCTCCCTCTGTCCCAGTCTTATATCATTTTCTCTGACTCTTACAGAGTCACCATTCCTGGCTGAGCAGCTTGTACTTCAGTTCTCATATCTGTAAAATGGGATAATGGCAATTGCTATTTCCCTTCCTTCAGGGACTATTACAACTTGTAAAAATTAGTGAGTTATACTTGGAAGGCATTTTGGCCTCACAATTGAGAAGCAGAAAAGTGGGTCAAGGTATAATTTACATATTCATGGTATTTGATAATTTCCTTTCAGATTATTTTCTTCAAAGTGGGCATGGATGTTTTCAGTTTAATAATCCAACCCAACCATATTTACTGAGCACCTACCTATTGCATAAAAATATAGAAAATAAACAAGACTCTATCTTTATTCCTCAGTTGGTAAATTCTACTCTTTAGGATTTTATTTGTTTGCTCCCAAAGGAATCTGTTTGTCTGATTGAATGTACAAATGACATTTGTATCACTAATTAGATCCTTACCTATCCTCCCATGTATACCTTGCAGATAGGTTAGAAACAAACTGGATTCTTAGAAATTGGAATCTGATTATTTTAGTTTGGTAAAGATTTCTGAACACAGGTATATCCAATAGGGAGAGGTATCTTCCTTTACCCTATTTGCTAGCTTATGATTAGGATAAAATGGGAGAGGGAGAAAGGAATGTGTGAGGAGGGCTGTCTGTCAACACGTGGAGAGCTCCTGTCATCAGTAAGAACTTTTTAGTTTCTGAGATACTTCTCCTTTACCCTAGGCTTATGTAAGCCTTTGATGGGATTTGAATTTCATACTATTATTTGAAGACTGAAATCAAAATATGAGGTTGGTGCATCATGTGTGCCTTCTCTCTTGGTCTCTACTAGGGTGTAAACCATTTAACTAAGAACAGTCGCCAGTTAGACACCTTCCCAACATTTTGCTTGTATACTCCAAATCTCCATGCAGGGTTACAGACCTATTTCAGCTGGCTCCATTTACTCTGAGGCAGATAAAGCTGAGATTGCAACATCAGAAGCAGTTCAACCAATCATTATGCACAAACCTCAGCCATTTGTATAATGCAATCCTTCTGGCAGTAATGACACAAAAGATGCCTACAGGGACGATCACAACTCTGTCAACGTCCCAAGTCATCTGTGGCACCAGAGCCACAGAACTTCTCACCACTTGGAAGCAAAAGAGTTGCTTTAATGGTAACCAAATGCTCTCCTTCAAGACGGTATTTCAAGAAGGAGTAGTATACATGTATTATACAAACATATCCAATCCCTTTAGAAGATAATTATCAATATCATGCGGGGAAGCTGGAACACACACACAAAATCAAGTACTATCTAGAAGATTATGCCACAAATCTCAAGAGAAGCAGTAAGTGTCCGGGGCCTGGGATCCTTTATCTTGACCATGAGAATAGCACAGCTCATGTGCAGAAAGGACAGGCTAGTTTTCCAGCATAACATGGTATTTTATTTCACCAAAGTAGACTGCTGGGAAATCTCTGGAGGCCCTGGCAGCTGTGTCTTGTCTTTACTATGAAGCCTGGGGGGAAGAAAGAGAGAGAGAGAGAGACTCATAATTCACAAGAGTCCCAGCCATAAGAAAGCCATTCTAAATAACTGAATCAGACACCGAGGAGGAGCGCCTATTCCATTCCTAAGTCAAGAATGCTTTTTGTCTTTCCTTTTCTCCTTATTGGCTCATGAAAAGATCATTTATGGGTGGTGGGATCAGTGCATCAGAGGCAGCTTCTGTTTCTCTCCAGTTCTCCTCCCCACTGCTGCTGCCCTGTAAAAAGACCCTTTGTTAAAGACTGAAACAGCAGATGCTGCTCAGATATTATCTCGACTAATTTTGGGGGGAGCGTTTTATCTTGAATTGGTGTGACACCATTTTCACATGGAAAGTGGCTCTATGGCTGATCCAAATATTCTAGAAACTTGAGAGACCCATATGGCAAAGAAGTACTTTACATACACATCTCTTTAAAGTAATGCAGGTTATGGGAAGAACTGATAGTGCCTGTTAAATGATACGTAGAAGAAATGAACATAAACCGGCATCATGGGCTGAGTGAATCAGCGGAAGCCTTGTGGAAGAGATAAGAGTAATGGAAAATGCTGGGTCAAGTATGTGTAGAGGCCTGGAGCTAGGAAGGGATTTAGTGGGTCCAAAAGTAAGAAGACTTGTTTGTTGGGAATACAGAGTTAGAAGCAGGTAGAAGAAAAAGTTGGTCTGATCCTGCAGAGATTAAAAATCTGGTTTAAGATTAGATTGTTTCAATAATCAGTTAATTGGTATCTGTGCTCATTGTGGAAATGCTTTAAATACAGATAACAGAAAGAATAATAACTTACACAAATCCTACCAGTCACACAATAACAATGGCTGCACATTCTTTCATACATCTTATTGTCCTGGTTTAAGGTTCCCTATAGGCAGATGCTGAGATGAGGATTTAAATGCAAACCACTTATTGAGGAGATGATTTCAGGAAACACGGGTAGGAGAATGGGGCAGTAAGACAGGGAAAGAAAGGAAGCAAAAAGATAAAGGGCATGCTCTCAAAGGAATCAGTTGGAAAGCAGTCATGCTGGAGACGCTGCGAGAGTATAGAAGAAGTCTCAAAGTAGTCCTGCCCAGGGACGAGGAAGTCAAAGTATTTATCCACTAATTCTTGTCAATTGAGAATTTATTTGAGGGGCATTAACTCTCCAAATGGGTCTCCTGGTGTCAGAAAAATAATCCAAAGCAGAGTGTTACAGTTATTTGCAGCAAATAGCCCTCAGTGTGTCCTGGGGATTGGCATAGTACACGAATATATGCAATTATTTTTATTTATAAAAAAGATTTTGGCTGGGTGTGGTGGCTCACATCTGTAATCCCAGCACTTTGGGAGGCCAAAGCGGGCGCATCACTTGAGGTCAGGAGATCAAGACCATCTTGGCCAACATGGTGAAACCCCATCTCTACTAAAAATACAAAAATTAACTGGGTGTGGTGGCATGTGCCTGTAATCCCAGCTACTTGGGAGGCTGAGGCAGAGGAATTGCTTGAAAAGAAAAAAAGGCTTTCTATGTTTCCACGCATTAGGCTCTGCACTGTGCGTTTTACTTGCATTCACTCAAACAGTTCTCACAGAAGCTCTGTTAGGTAGGTACTACTCTTATCTCCTGAGGGTTAGAGGCGGGAGGAGTAGATATGAGAGTCATATGGTGATTCAGTACTTGATGTCATGAGCAGATGATGCACTCTTCAAGAGAGCTTTGATGACAGCCTGTTTACCCAGCTCCTGCCATCTGTACACATTCTCCTCTTCCTGCCAACAAAGAGTTTTTCTTTTGCAATTGTAAAAGTCCTCTGTTTTCAGAGACTTGTCGGAAAACAAAACAAAATCTTGAGATATGAAGGGTCTGTGATGGACACCTGTGGATTGTGTCTGTTCAGCAGCTCCTTCCCCACTTATCTTCCAATACAACACCTTACTTCATTGGAGAGAAAGGATCTACCTCTTCTCCTGAGGTTTAGTGCACTTCCAAACCAGTCTTCAGTCTACAGGGTATGAGATCCAGGCTTGATCAGGCTTAGTCATCAGCCAGTTGGCTCATCAAACTCAGCCAATAAGAACCTGTCCCTGGGAATTTATATGTAGGCTTTCGGAAAAGGAAGCTTTCTTCTCTGATGTTAGTAAACAGAGATGACAAAACCAGCGCATGTCTGGACCATGCTCTAACTTCCTCTCCACAGAAAGATGAGCAAGCTCATCTGTAGTAGGAAAGAATGCAGGAATGCATCACTTGCAAGAGAAAAGCAGAGCAGAGAGCAAGAGCGAGAGACCGAGAGCGAGAGACCGAGAGCAAGAGCGAGAGTGAGAGCGAGAGGGAGAGCTAGAGAGAGATATCTGACTGTACTGCAATACCCCCCAAGGTCTACAAGGTCTACTTCCCTTAGACTACAACTACCCACAACTTGTGCCAAATAGGCAATAAATCGTGGCCTGACATGGCGGCTCATGCCTGTAATCTCAGCACTTTGGGAGGCCGAAGTGGGCAGATCACGAAGTCAAAAGATTGAGACCATCCTGGCCAACATGGTGAAACCCCGTCTCTACTAAAATACAACAAATTAGCTGGGGGTGGTGGTGCACGCCTGTAGTCCCAGCTACTTGGGAGGCTGAGGCAGGGGAATTGCTGAAATCCAGGAGGTGAAGGTTGCAGTGAGCCGAGATTATGCCACTGCACTCCAACCTGGTGACAGAGTGAGGCTCTGTCTTAAAACAAAACAAAACAAACAAACAAACAAAAAACCACAGTAAATTGTAACCTTATGGGAGAGGAGGGGTGAAGAGAGGTTGATTAATGGGTACATGTATCCAGTATCATAGAAGAAATAAGACCTAGTATTTGATAGATCAGTAGTATGACTATAGTTTACAATAATCTATTATGTATTTTAATATAGCTAAAAGAGAAGAATTAGAATGTTTCTAGCATAAAGAAAAGACAAATGTTTAATGTGATGAGAATCTCAATTATACTGATTTTATCTTACAAAGTATATGAACGTTTTAAATTGTCATAGTGCCCCCAAAATGTGTACATGTTATGTATCAATAAAAGTTAAAAAATAAATACTTAAATATTAAAAAAATTATAACCTTACTCCATCCTTTCTTCCATTTCTTTCTTATTTTTATTTTTAAATTTTATTTATTTATTTTTTCTTGAGATGGAGTTTCATTCTTGTTACTCAGTCTGGAGTGCAATGGCATGATCTCGGCTCACTGCAACCCTCCCGGGTTCAAGTTATTCTCCTGCCTCAGCCTCCCGAATAGCTGGGATTACAGGCATGCGCCACCATGCCTGGCTAATTTTGTACTTTTAGTACAAAAAAAGATGGGGTTTCTCCATGTTAGTCAGGCTGGTCTCGAACTCCCAACCCCAGGTGATCTGCCCTTCTCAGGCTCCCAACATGCTGGGATTACAGGTGTGAGCCACCGCACCCGAACTCTTTCTTTCTTATTTGTTTCTTTGTTTATAACTGGTTCAACTTGGGTTTCTGTTTCTTGCAACCCCAGTCATGTGAGGCCATTGCATCTGTGTTTGATACTGAAGCCTGAAACCCTCAGAGAGGATTCAGGATCAACTGCATTCTTATCATGAAGTATATTTGTGGCCTTTAAGTTATACATTGGAGTAAGAGAGCAGCGGGTGGAGAGAATCAAATTATGACAGGACAGAAATGGCCTTTTCCATCCTTCACAACTTTATTTGCCTCCATGATTATCAGGTCGATTCCAACTCTTTGAGGCATGAAGGACCAGGAAGGAGGCATCTGCCTTTAGGAAATGCTGAACTGCAATAGCAGCCTGAAGCATGGTTTCCTATTGACCGCTGCCTCCGGCCTGCAACTATTGATGGCGTTCGTCAATCAGAGGCTAACCAATTGAAACTATCAGGTTTTTCTCTCCTACTCGTGCAACTCAAGGACATGGAAAACTCTGGTTTTAGGGGGTGTAAGCTGATGGTTCTGTGAGTTCTAATCTCTGGTTTAGCCAGTCTTTGGCTTGTATAAGCCTCTAAAGATTCAGCAGATCTGAAATCTCAACGTGATTGTATTAACCTGGAAGCTATAAGACACACCTGAAATAATAGTTGCCATTTATTAGGCACTGCATATCGGGACTTTGTGTGAGCTGCCACAATGTAATCCTCACGGAATCCTGCAAAGTAGGTATTATCAGCCCCTTTATGGATGAAGACCTTGAAATTCAGAGGTTAGCAGCCGTCAGTCCCTCAAACCCAGGGCTGTAAGACTGAAGGCTTCACTCTCAGGATATGCAACACGCTATAACTTTAATTCTAAACTCCCAAGCACAAGTTTCAGAAGGGCTCTCTAGTCCTTTGTTATTTAAGTCAGTGATTCTTAAGCAGGATATGGAAATTCCTATTTGGTGGATTTGTGTATCAACTCAGCTAAACTGAAGCTGTGGCACCCAGAATTCCCTTCTCCGCCTCAGCCTCTCAAAGTGCTGGGATTATACGCATGAGCCGCCGCCCTACCCTTGTGTGAGATTTCGAAAGCAAAAGTAAAGCAGTGAAGCAGCGAAGCAGCATACATTTTTCACACCTGTGGCTACAGGTGATGTTGCATCTCATCATGTTGTCCCTTACCTGTCGGCTTGCGTCGCGGTGTGGAACATTAGCCATGCCTGCAGCTTCTCCGGCCTCTCTGACTTCCAGACCCAACATGTCCTTAGCTCCATGATGAAGGATACCAGCTTCTCCTGCAGAGTACCTGATCATTGGAGTTGGCGGCTTGAAGGTAGTAGGATACGAACGCAAATTCCAATCTATCCTCGTGAGTTCCAGTTTGCTTTTGTTTCCTCCACTTCACAGACATCTCTCTTTCCCAAATGTCTTCTCTGAGGATTTCAGGCTTCAGTATCAAACACAGATGCAATGGCCTCACATAGACTATGTAACAAGCTCCCCCAAGTGAACAAGATCAAATCCCTATAATAAATGCCCTACTATCTCTATCTATCTAATTACCTACCTACCTACCTATCTCCTTGTATTCTACTTCTCTAATTGAACCCTGACTGGTTCCCTACCCCTTTGGTAAGTGAAGACTTTACAGAGAATTTTAAGGAGATCATTTCCTAGATCTTCCATCTCCTGTCTACTGTTTCCTAACACTGATCTATAAGCCCGTGCTTGCCCTCAGTATACCAGTTTGGTTCTCCAGGAAGAAGATCTGAGAGAGAGTTAGGAATACAAATGTTTTATTGGGGAGTGACATCTGGGAAATGAGGGAGAGAGCAGGGTTAGGCAGCTGGAGTCGTCCGACTGTAATGCAGACCCCACAAAGTTGGCCAGCTCAGTGGGGGAGCTCCAGAGCCAAGGTTGCCTCTTAGAAGTTCTCATGTTGGGTGGAAATGGCCAAGCCCATGTACACCAGCTTTTTTCAGTTATTGGCTGGGGCTGCCCAAAGAAGAGCATGACCTTGGCTGGAAAGCTGAGGCAGATCCTGAGGAATGCAACAGCTGGAGGGTGTCCGCTACCCACATCCTCCTGTAAGACTGAAGGCTTCACTCTGAGGATATGCAACAAGGCTATATATTTAATTCTGACTCCCAAAGTGCTGGGAAGGAGCATTCCGTCAAGGAGCGAGCCTTTCTTGAAGGGAGATCTGAGCGGCACATTTCCACATCTGCCACCTCTCTCATCCCAAATCTTACAAAGGAACATTGCCCCAGGCTATGAAAACCTCCCCTATGAACCAAACGAGTGGATATATTGAAATGTATGGGGGCCTCATCAATCTGTAAGTGTTATGAAAGAGGGATTCAGGCGGAAGCGGTGGCTCACGCCTGTAATTCCAGCACTTTGGGAGGCTGAGGTGGGTAGATCACAAGGTCAGGAGTTTGAGACCATTCTGGCCAACATAGTGAAACCCTGTCACTACTAGAAAAATACAAAAAATTTAGCTGGGCGTGGTGGCAGGCACCTGTAATCCCAGCTACTTGGGAGGCTGAGGGTGGAGAATCGCTTGAACCTGGGAGTCGGAGGTTGCAGTGAGCCGAGATCACACCACTGCATTTTAGCCTGGGCGACAGACTCCATCTCAAAACAAACAAACAAAAAAAAACAAAGGAAAGAGGGATTCTTCTAGACCAGTATTTCTCAATCTCTCTTCATTATTGCACCCCATACATTTAAAAGGAGCCTGTTTAGACATTTTTCTTAATTATTCGTGAAAATACCACAGCTATGTATGTATATGCTGTACACATACAGGTCAGGCGCTATACGTATATGTGTGCTGTGTACATAAAAAAGAGTGTAATTTTTTTTCATTCCTCAAGAACCAATTTTCACTCCCTGGGGGATAATATCACCCTTCCCCACCCCCCTCGCATTAAGAATGCATGTTCTAGGTTAAAAGAGAATTATGGGATATGACAACCAGATGCAGTATACGGCCCAGGATTTAATCCTGGATTAGAAAAAACAGTCATAAAGGAGACACTTTAATATGGTCTAGATGTTTTTGTTGTGTGGCACTGTTATTTGGGCCATTTAGGAAAAGGTTTTTATTTTTTGTGGATACATATAGAAGTAAAAAAAAAAAGAACAAAATATTGGTTGGATGGAGACATCTTTAGTTATTTTTCATCAAGTTGCCTTATATCCATAGGGGCTTTTTTATTTGCCTATCCTATACATATTTCTGTTAAGGATGAAGCTTGTCATTAGAAATGAAATAATGGGTCTTTGCAGGGAAAGCTCTGAATTTGGAACAGCTGAACAATATAAATTAGTGATGCTGATTCTCTTAGAGTCAACTGGAATGTCTTGCAACACAAGCAAGTTTTTTGAGCACCATTGGATAAAACTGGCTCATAAAATTTTTACATGATTTCTTTCAGATTTGGGGTATTTTATTTATTGTGAAGTTAAAATGACTTTTATCAAATACTGTAATGAAATATTTATCCCAATTATAGTCTATCATCATCTTATTTTTATCTTATGATGAAAAATGCTAGATGTCAACTTAAAATATGCGAGGAGTTACATAGCTTTACAACATTCTTTTGGGGGTTATGTAAGCAAAATATTTAAAGATCTCTGGACTAAGATATTTCAAGTAAAGGAGGCCCTCTCTATTTAAAGCATCCTTTAGTTCCTTTCCTTCCCAAGAGCCAATAGCTAATTATAGGCACACAATACACCTGGTGGGAATTCCAGGTTTTGTTGGTGAGAACCAAGTTTATTTCAATAGCATTTTCTTTTCTCTTTCCTCAGTGGTAGATTTCCACTGTCACAAAGCCACAAGTACATCGGTAGGACTCCAAAATCTTATATAAAAATGCATCTGGCTTCCGCAACCTTTCTCCCTGCAGCTTACAAACCCAACTCCTCGGTTTTGGAGCACTCACGGACCCCCTACCTGCTTGTTGGTGGGTAAGTGAGAAATCATTCCAAATGACAAAGAGATCACTTTTGTTTCTTTTTTGATAACTTCAATTAGTGTTGGATTGAAGAGTCAAATGTGAAGGTCTGTATGTTTTTGTAGACAAGAAGAATCATTAGCATGTTGCTTTTTGTAGGGCGTCTACATCATTTTACATAGCACATTTTAAACAAAAGTCCTCCCACGAGGCTGAAGCATCTGTCGTGATATATGTTTTTCCAGATTTCTCCTGAGTCTGAGCTTCCCAGGACACATTGTGCCCCACCTTTCAAGGTATTTTTCCTACACAGGACTTAATTTGCTGGCGTATCTCCCTCTCAGGTTCTGCATATCATTCTCATTACTGCTGACTTTGATTGTCTAGTCTTGGCCTGAGCTTGGGAAATTCCTAAGGGAAATGATCTACTGGTTCTTAATCTAGAAATGAAATTCTAGCAAGGTCTGTTGCTCACAGACAGAGTTTGCAATTCTTAGAAGATGACTGTAATCATCTGTCAGCCCACCTAAAGGTGGACTATGCTTCTCAAATCTTAAGCCCTCGTCTCCCTCTTAACTCTAGGCCTGTATATCTGTCTGACAAGCGGCTTATTTATTTAGAGACGGAGTCCTGCTTTTGTCACCAAGGCTGGAGTGCAATGGTGTGGTCTCGGCTCACTGCAACCTCTGCCTCCCAGGTTCAAGTATATCTCCTGCCTAAGTCTCCTGAGTAGCTGGGATTACAGGGGCCTGCCACCACGCCCAGCTAATTTTCGTATTTTTAGTAGAGATGGGGTTTCACCGTGTTGACCAGGCTAGTCTTGAACTCCTGACCTCGTGATCTGCCTGCCTTGGCCTCCCAAAGTGCTGGGATTACAGGTGTGAGTCACCACGTTCAGCGGTTATTTTTGAAATTTATTTTTGTTTTTTTTCTGGGGCAGGCTCTGTGGAGAAGCCAGCAAGTGTTCAGCACTCTGTGTGACCAGGTAGGCAAGTCTGCCTAGTTCTATTTTTATTTTTTAAATGTGCAGACTTGGCTGCGCATGGTGGCTCATGCCTGTAATCCCAGCACTTTGGGAGTCAGAGGCAGGTAGATCACGTAAGGTCAGGAGTTCAAGACCAGCCTGACCAACATGGTGAAACCCCATCTCTACTAAAAATACAAAATTAGCTGAGTATGGTGGCACATGCCTGTAATCTCAGCTATTCAGGAGGCGGAGGAATGAGAATCGCTTGAACCTGGGAGGCAGAGGTTGCAGTGACCCAAGATGGTGCCACTGTACTCCAGCCTGATGACAGAGTGAAACTCCATCTCAAAAAAAAAAAAAAAAAGAATAAATAAATGTGCATACTTAAAAAAATTTCAATAGTTTTTGGGGTACAGGTGATTTTGGTTACATGTATAAATTATTTAGTGGTGATTTCTGATATTGTAGTGTACCCATCACCTGAGCAGTGTACCCTGTACCCAATATGTGTTGGGTTTTTTTTTTTTTGAGACTGAGTCTCGTCCTGTCACCCAGGCTGGAGTGCAATGGCATGATCTCGGCTCACTGCAACCTCTGCCTCCCAGGTTCAAGCAATTCATGTGCCTTGGCCTCCCAGGTAGCTGGGATTACAGGCATACACGACCACGACCGGCTAATTTTTTATGTCAGTAGTAGAGACGAGGGTTTCACCATGTTGGCCAGGCTGGTCTTGAACTCCTTACTCGTGATCCCCCTGCCTTGGCCTCCCAAAATGCTGGAATTACAGGTGTGAGCCACCGTGCCCAGCCCCAATATGTGGTCTTTTATCTCTGACCCCACACTCTTCCCCCTGAGTCCCCAAAGTCCATTATATCATTCTTACACCTTTGCATCCTCATAGTTTAGCTCCCACTTATATGTGAGAACATATGATATTTTATTTTTCATTCCTGAGTTACTTAGAATAATGGCCTCCAGTTCCATCCAAGTTGCTGTGAAGGCCATTATTTCATTCCATTTTATGGCTGAGTTGTATTCCATGGTGTATGTACTGTGATGTCAAATTCAAGATCTCTTAAACAGAACTGCTTTCCTCTTCCTTTGATAGTTCTTGCATAGGTTTTTTTCTACCATGAAGCTTCCTGTCATGTCATCTTGCTCAAAAGTCTTCAATGGTTCACCGGTGTCTATAACCTGAAATGTAAATTCTCTTCCTGATATTCTAAGTCCTGGCACTCCAGCCAGACTGGTCCATTTAATATTGCCCAAGCCAGCTTTCTGCATAATTCCATCAGACTTTTTGGTCAAATGTTTCCACGTTCTGGAACGTTCCATTTACCTTTTTTTTCATTTTTTTTCTACAAATATTTAAATTGTTCTTCAAATTTAACCCATATGTCTGTATCTGTGTGGCTTTCCTGTAATTTCCTTGAAGTCCCTGCTCAAATGTCACCACATGAATAAGGCTTTTCTTTAACATCTAAATTAATATTGCAACAAACCACCCCTGCCTGCCTCTATACCTCTTATCCCCATTCCCTGTTTTATGTTCTTCCTTGGCACTTATAATTATACATTATTTATCCATGCCTTGTCCATCTGTCTCCATGAGGGTAAGGCTTTTTGTTAGCTTTATTTGTAGCAATATCCTCAGCAACAGGAAAAGGTCTGGCACAGAGTAGGCACATGATACATGTTGAAAGATGGAATAAGTGAATAAATGAACTCTGAAAATATTTAAGCTCACTTAGAATGTGTCAGACACCCTCCTGAGCTCTGGAATGGTGGATACAAGCCAAACAGAGTTCTTTTATTTTATTATATATTTATTTCCACTAAGTACCTTCATCTGTATAGAGTTCTTTTAGAAACTTGCAGTCTCTTGGAGAAAAAAATGTGTTGAAGTGTTTATCAAGTCCAGGTGGAGCATGGCAGAAGGGAGCATGTGCCAGGTGTGTTCACGTATCTGGTCTCATTTAAGCCTCACAATCATATAATCTGCTAGGTTTTAGTCTCAATTTTTTTCAGATAAGAAAATTGAAGCTCAGGAAAGTTATCCAGTCTCTCCCAAAGTTTTATCCAGTAGGTGGTTAAAATCAGAAGGAATCTAAACCCACTTCTTCTGATGCAAAAACTAGTATGCTTTGTACTATACTAGGTTGCCTCTCCAGTCATTAGGAAACAAATATATTTGGCTTAACCTGAGGAAGGCATCATGGAACAAAAGATATTTGAGTAATTAATGAGACGTTCACCAAAGCAGAGAAAAGATAGAGGGATAGTGACCCTCTGTATAAACTTCTCAGCTCACTGCAACCCACAGAGCGCTCTCCCTTCTATACTGTAATACATTCATTCAATAAATATTTGTCAAATACCTACTACATCCCAAGGAATGTTCTATATTCTGGTGTCACAGGGGTGAATAAAACAAGCATTTTTTTCCATGGAGTTCTCAGTGGGATATTGGGAGAAAACAGTATATTTAGATTAGAGTTATGGCTTCATCATAAAGTCTCTAAGGAGGACCTTGGAGAGGTCACTTAGTCTCTGCAAATTTCAATTTTTAAGTTTAGAATAGGAATAACTACCCATCTCTCCAAAGTATGTTGTTGTGAGGATCAAATAAGATGAAAATACTTTGAACTATAAAGCACTTGATATTGTGTTTTAATAAATCTAAGATGTCATTGCTTTTAAGAAGTGCAATTATTTTATGTACCATTAAGAAGGAAAAAATTCTACCAATTATGACATGCCATTGATTTAAGGCCTATCCCAATTTCAGAAATATCAAAATGTGCAAAAAAATCATACATCTTAGAATTGTTGAAATATGGTATAAAAATCTGTTATTATCATTCCCTATGGTGCCTAGCATATGGTATATGTTCAGAGAGGAATGAATTTAGCAGGATACACTGGCATAGATGAATGAGTTGGGGATAGAATATGTTTCTTAGAGATTTTTAAGGCTCTATCTTTTGATATAATATTTTCTTCCTGGATAAAATCATTGTAGGAATTTTTTGTGTTGTGGAATTTTAAAGCTCCAATCACCTTGTTTCCCTTGCAGTTCCTTAAACATACCATCCCAGAGCATTACCTCAAATTACATAAGAAAGTGTCAGACATTTTCACAAAGCGGCCACACCACCAACAGTGTATGAGAGTTCAGGTTGTCCTGTGTTCTCTCAACATGTGGTGTTGTTAGTCTTACCTTTATTTTAGCCATTCATGTGGGCAGTAGTATCACACTGTGGCTTTAATTTGCATTTCCCATAACGTAGTCCATTATGTGAGAGAGAAATGAATTTCTTGCTCGTTTAATTTGTAAAGTCTCCTAATAGAACTGCAGTCTCCTTTTCATGAAAACTTAGTATCAGGAAAAGTGGTGCTTTACTAGAACAACTTTTAAAATCATATGAGCATTGCTAATTATGTAACTGAGCTCTCTCACCCTCCTCTCTCTCTCCTCTCTCTTCATCTTCCTCTTCTGTCCTCCTTTACCCCTTTTGTTTTGGCTCTTAAGAAACGAAAGACAGATCTGTGGTTCTTCATTATCTTCTAATATCAGCTTCATCCTTCTTCTAACTCTTAACCTATTTTTTCCCAACATTTTTAAACTATTCAAAAGAGATAAAATGATTTTATAGTTAATACCCATATACCCACCATCTGCCTCCTGCAATTAACCTTTCTCTGTACTTGCTTTCTCACATAATTATCCATGTAGCCATCCCTCTATTCAATCATCAGCCCAACTTATTTTATTTCACCTATTTATTTATTTTGAAACATAATCTTGTTCTGTTGCCCTCACTGGAACACAATGGCACAATATCGGCTCATTCCCTACCTCAGCCTCCCAAGTGGCTGGGATTAGAGGCACGCGCCACCACACCCAGCTAATTTTTGTATTTTTGGTAGAGATGGGGTTTCACCATGTTGGCCAGGCTGGTCTTGAACTCCTGAGCTCAAGTAATCTGCCTGCCTCGGCCTTCCAAAGTGCTAGGATTATAGGCAAGAGCCACCACACCCAGCCCCATCTTATTTTTTTGATATATTTCAAAGAGAGCAACAAACATCCATATGCTTCACCCCTAAACATTTTAGTGTGCATATTATTAACCAGAGTTCAATATTTGGTTACATAAAGTTCTTTTTTGTTTAGTGAGGTAAAACTGACATACAGCAAAGTACACATACCTTAAGGGTACCATTCAATGATTTTTTTGATTAATGGAAACATTTGTGTAACACAGATCTTTATCAGGACACAGAATATTACTATCATTTCAGAAAGTTTCCTCACATCCCATCTGTCATCCCTATAATGTCAGGGACAACCACTATACTGATTTTTTCCCCACCATAAATCATTTTTGCCTATTTTAGCATTTAATATAAATGAAATCTCTCTCTCTCTCTCTATATATATATATATATATATATGTATATATAGTGTGATTTCAGTATATATGTATATGTATATGTTTAAGACAGAGTCTTGCTGTGTCACCCAGGTTGGAGTGAAGTAGCACAATCTTGGCTCACTGCAATCACTGCCTCCTGGATTCAAGAGATTCTCCTGCCTCAGTCTCCTGTATAGCTGGGGTTATAGACGTGCCACCATGGCAGGCTAATTTTTGTATTTTTACCAGGGATGGGGTTTCCCCATGTTGGCCAGGCTGGTCTTAAACTTCTGGCCTCACGTGATACACCCACCTTGGCCTCCCAAAGTTCTGGGATTACGGGCCTGAGCCACCACTCCCGGCCTACATACAGTATATGCTTTTATATGCCTTCTTTCACTCAGCATGTTTTAAAGATTCATCCAAACTATTATATGTACTAGAATTTGTTTCTTTATATTGTTGAGTAGTATTCTATTACATGAGTATGCCTTAGTCTGTTTAGCAATTAAACCTGCTATGAAGGTTTTTGTGCAAGTCTCTATGTGGAAATGCTTTCATAACTCTTGGTTATCTACCTAGGAGGAGAACTGCTGGGTCATAGGGCAGGTATGTGTTTAGTAACATAAGAAATTGTCAGACCTTTTCACAAAGAGGTTGCACCACCAACAGTGTATGAGAGTTCAGGCTGTCCTGTGTTCTCCCAACATGTAGTGTTATGTGTCTTTCCTTTATTTTAGCATTAACGTGGGAAGTAATATCATGTTGTGGCTTTAATTTGCATTTCCCTAATGATTAACAATGTTGAGCATCTTTTATAGTGGTTATGGGCCATTTATGTATCTTCCTTAATGAACTGTTTGTTAAAGCCAATCCAAATTCTTGTTGTTGTTTTTTAATTTTTGAAATATAGGAGCTCTTTACCTAACCTAGACATGATTTCTTTGTCATATGTTTTGGAAGTATTTTCTATCTGTCTATGGATTGCCTCCGTATTCAAATGTGACCTGTATTTTGATCTGTGTTTCCTTTGGCTTTGGCCTCCTTAGTCATTTTCCTGCCTCCTCAGTACAGTGAAAAGTTGCCATGCACTCACTTGCCCATAATAATGATTAGCTTGTTCCTCCTATTTTCTGGAGATGTGGGAAGAGACAGGAAGATGCTTAGGTGATGGTCTGTGCGTCTGGAGTGGTCTCAGTGGGCTTGATAGGCCTCCAGGTCTCATCTTCAGCACTTTGGAAGCATATCTGTGCTCAACAGCTTTTTGAGGGTGGAGATGTCAGACTGTGATGAGCTCTAGAGACAGCAGAGCTGTGCTCCAGGTCTTTTGGTGAATTTGATTCTGGTGTCTCATTTCTGAATAGGTGCCAGTTGCTAAGAGGAGTCTTTCATTTATTTCCTTCTAAACTGTGTGCCCTCCCTTTCCCCCTCTTTGCTCAGCAAAGAGAATGGGCTTTGGAATCAGACTCTGTATGTATGTATTTAGTACAAATTTATAAGTATTTTTTCTAGTTATGTAGTAATATAAGCTCATTGTCAAACATTTTGATAATACATAAATAGTTTTAGAAAACATACATAGTCTCCCAAGTCTTGACTGTGATGGCAACTATACAAGGATATACAATGGTCAAAGCTCAGCACTATACACTGAAAGGTAAATTTTATTGTATATAAATTGTATTTCAATAAACCTGATTTTTAAAAATGTTCCTTTAAAACAAATTCTTAAATTTCTTCATTGATTTTAGATTAGTCCTTCCAGCTCCTCTCAAGCTTTCTTTTCCAATTTATCTCTTTTCTACATTATTGAGGCTTTTGACCTTCGTGATGCTGTTTTGAAAGCTTGTTTAGCGCTCCTGTAAATTGTCATACTGGATTCTTTGTTCCCATTCTCCCAACTTTGCTGCATATTTTATTCCCTTGAATTGACACTCTGTTGAGCTAGCCTCAGCTGTGCTTAACAAACAAAATGTATGGCTGTTTCACTTGCTCTTTTTGTGTCAGTAGGGGTCTGATCAAGGCAACTAATTGTAGTGAGCAAGATAAGAGAAAAGCTGATCCTGAGTCCGTCATGGTTAAACAGAACTCCTTGAAAATCTTCTAGGTTGTTGCTTCTACCACGAACATAGGACTTGGAACAATTTTTATGTTCAAAAATAAGTGTAACACAAGCCCACAGTGGAACCTGTTATAGCTATTTGTTGCAACTCCTTTAAAAGATGTTCAGCTATTTGAGGATATATGCTGATCACATGTCCCAAATTTTCCAGGACAGTCTGAATTTCAAATATTTCATGCCAAGTTCTCTCTAAGACACTCATATTCAGTATAACAGACAAAGTATCTTAATTTGGGTTATAGTTGATAGATTAACAAATTAAATTTATTCATTTGTTCTTTATCTATTTTTCCATTCTGCAAGTATTTTATGAGCACCTACTAATAAGTGCCAGGCTCTGTAGTAGGCTCTGGAGAGAGATAGACAAAATTACTCTTGAGAAGCTAATATTGGGGATAGATAGACATGCTAAGAAATGAGCTCATTTCCTCCAGGGCATGACTGTACACAGGAAAAGCCCAAATATAAGGCAATTCCTGTACAATACACTGTATTGAGAAAACTTTTCAACATCATCGTGTATTTATATATTTTAATCATATAAGTAATATAAACTTGTTTTCTAACACTAGTATTAGGAAGATCTCATTAGACAACTATCTGTAAAAATATTGAGTATTTACATAAATGTATTATATATACATATATATTTTTTAACATGAGAAATTGCACTGTATTTTCAGTGCTTTCGCTAGTATAGCTGTTGGTTAGAAATCTTCCTCTGACTAGCTTGACAACATTGCAATTACTCTCATTAACAGCTGGTATGTACTGAATTCTGCCAAATGTCAGGTAATTTGCACACACCCTTTCCAATGCTCGTACAATTCAGTGGAGCAGGCATCATTATCTGCATTTTATAGACTAGGTGGAGGTGGGTTTTAGAGAAGGTGAGTGACCTGCTGGAGCCACCAGCTCACTGGCGGTGGCAGGCAATCCAATCTGCCTCTGCCTGACTGAAAGCAGTGTGCTCTTCTGCTCTTCTCTAAACCATACAGTCCTCATTGTTGGCATGCTTTTAACTCTGTATCTGGCATGCATTTATTTAAATCTCTGTGGCCACCGGAAAAGAAAGTGAGAAAGAGGGAAGTAATTAGGATGCAGTTACTGCCAAAGCAACCCTTGTAATCCAATATTCTTGCTGTAGCCAGAGTGCTCCCTTTAAATGCCAGTGGGGCCATGTCTCTCTACTGCTCTGAACTTTTCCAGTGCTCCTATCAGTTTTAGGCACACCAGCCCATTCTTATTTATCCAGCCCCAGGTAGTTGTAGTCTCACCTGGAGCCACCCCAGCCACGCAGGGCTCTTTTCTTCTCCCTCCTACGTGCTCTCTCCCACCCCCAGTCCTTGCTCACACTTCCTTTTGCTTGGAATACTCCCAGACACCCTCCCATCTTCTCACCCATCCATTTAACTCTGCCTCTGGCTCTCAGCACCCTGTGGCCCCCTTTAGAAAGCCTGTCCCTCCTGCACCAACCCTCCTTACATATCCTCACATATGCACCTGCATCCCCCTTCATGTTGTAATTTACAGATAGATGCAATCAGATTCTCTGACAACGTCTCCTCCAGTTCCAGGAAGACAGAAGACAGGGACTCTGCAGCTTTTGCTTACCTTATTCTAGGCCTTAACAATGTTTGGACAAAGGGTAGCACTCAAAAATAATTGTCGAAGGAATGAATCCTTCAGATCTCAATCTTTCCTCTCACCCCCTCTAGGTTAGGACCCCCTGTTTTATTCTCACAGGATCCTGAACTTTTCCTCTCTAGTTTAGTGGTTATATACCTGTCTGATTATTTGCTTATGTGTCTCCTCTCCTGAGGGTCCCATGGAGGCAAGGCCTGTGTTTACTTTCCTCACCATTTGAACTTAGCACAGTGCCTGCAGAAAGTATACCCTCAATAAATGTTTGCTGAATGAATGAGCTTGGGACCGACTGATTTAAAAGGAAGTGAATGAGAAGTCAGGGTGTAAATGTTACAAAAAGTGGCTCACTGTCTAGTAATTCAAACAGTGTTAATTAATCATCTAGTAACATTATTAGCAATTTCTGAGCTGAATAAAACATGATGGCTACAAACAATGCCTAATAAATCTCCTTCCTATGATAGAATAAGCTCTCGACCATGAAGGTAAATTACTTCTGGTCTAGGCAAATGCTGGTTTTCCATAAGAAGTTTAAGTTTCTGGAGTTCTCCCTTGCAGAACCCCTTCCCAGGCCCTTGGAGGGGTCTCTGCAATGTGTACACTGGGTCAGATGTTTTTGTAAAATTGGCAGAAGGGATTTTAAATCACAATTACTTGAGGCCTCTGACTTTCCTTTTGCCATCTTGTCAGGGGGATTACAGTAGCCAAGGGCATCCTGGGGCTCTGGCTAAGGGGGAGTTGTGTTGGGAACATCTTTAGTTTGACTTTAGTGGGATATATTTATGTGATTGAGACACACTTCTTTGTATAGTTAAGTCATTTCTTTTTTTGTCATTAGTTATCATTAGTTTCTTATAAAAGAGAGATAGGGCAATTATTTACATGATGAAAGATTTCAGAACTTCAGTGGAATGGGCAGCTTCACGTTGATGCCATTTCAACAGTGACTTATTTCAGTCTATGTACTTTCCAAGAATGTCACCATCTCTAAATAGGAAATAATCCTTGTCATCTAGAATATCTAGGCACTTTGGTGCCTCCACATTCTGGGAGAAGAAATTTTATCTCCAACTTTCACGCTAACTGGTTGAATCTCTCCACCCTTTCCTTTAGAACCCCATTCAACAGCGCCTGCTGTTGCTTGCAATACTTTTCCTTGAGATTTTTCTGGAAGCATAATGCCTCTGTGGTTGCAGTTTCAGCAGCACTCCTTTCAACCGATACTTGGTCAAAGAGTGGAAGAAATTTTCTAAACGCTTATCCTGCCATGACTCCCTCCACCTCAGACTCATACTCTGCTCTGGCACACAGGCCACAAGGAGAGACCCGCAGTCCGGCCCTCGCAACGCATGAAAATGCCACCCAGCATGCCTAGTTAAGTCATTTCTAGTAGTCCCATTATCAGAAAGGCTTCTGGGAAAACCCCTGCTTTCCACTGTGACAACTCACCTGGGATTGTGACACAAGGTGATGGCCAGTATCAACAAGGATTCGTCTGAATCACATGCTTTGGAGCTGTAAGTGTGGTTCTTGGTGGTGGTTTCTTTATTATCCCTGTACTTCCTGATTTCATCTGAAAATGACCTTTTGATCTTCACATAACCCAGTCCATCCAACAGAAATGTCAGCCTCTGATTCCCTGCCTTATCATTTCTTTCAGTTATTATCTGAAATGCCTGGAGGGACTTCTCCTGTGGATGACAGGGGCACACACGTTTGGCATGTGGCATCAGCACAATCTCCATGGCTGAGCCATCTCGCTGGCACCTTCCATGTCAGTCACCCCTCCCTGTTTCCTGTCCTTCTGATATGACTTGTGGAATATGACTCTTGGAACCCATAGGCTAAAAGGCTTGCTGCTCTCTCATCAAAATTCAAAACATATCTTCAAAATCGTGCCCTAAAAGACATTATAGTAATAAAAGTAAGACAACAGTAGGAAGGAGGCAGAGAGAGAAGAAAGAAGGAAGAATATTAAGCATGGGGTTTAAGCAGATTAAGGAAAGTGATAATGATGGTAGTAGATGGATGGTTGAGAAAGATGCAGAAAAGAAAGCAAACCTGAGCTCTTCCTTTGCTAGCTATGCATGTGTGGAGTCTGGTCACAATGGGAAACTAGTGGGAATCCTTATCCAGAGTTGGTTTCATGTCAGGTGCCAAGGTAAGGACATCGCACACATCATCTCTCACCTGGATCACAGTAGTCGTTTCATAACTGGTTTCCTTATCTCTACCCTTACCCTCCTAAGTGTATCCTCAACCCAGCAGCCAGAGAGAGCCTATTAAAATGTGTGTCATGCCATGCCACTCCTCTGCTCAGAACCCTCCAGTCTCCTACTCTCTGACCTCCTTTTCCTCTACTCTGCTCCACACTCACTTTCCTCAAACATTCAGGATTGCTCCTCCCTCAGGGCCCCTGCACAGACTGTTCCCTCTGTCTGGAAGGCTGTCCCTCTGGCGTCTATCACTTGCATGTCCTTAGAGCCACCTTCTCACTCAGGTTCTTGGTCACTCCATCTAAAATGAAAGCATGGCCTGGCGCAGTGGCTCACGCCTGTAATCCCAGTACTTTTGGGAGGCTGAGATGGACGGATCACCTGAGGTCAGGAGTTCAAGACTAGCCTGGCCAACATGGCGAAACCCTGTCTCTATTAAAAGTACAAAAATTAGCTGGGCGTAGTGGTGGGTGCCTGTAATCCCAGCTACTCGGGAGGCTGAGGCAGGAGAATTGCTTGAATCTGGAAGGCGGAGGTTGCAGTGACCTGAGTCGCTCCACTGCACTCCAGCCTGGGTGACAGAGTGAGACTTTGTCTCAAAAATAAATTAAATAAAAATTTAAAATTAAATGAAAGCCCTCCCAAATGTTGCCTAGATCTTTCCCTTCTAACATGGTATATAATTATATATAATTAAATATATACATGACATGTATTTATTTTTGTTGTCTAT
This sequence comes from Cebus imitator, assembly GCF_001604975.1. Classification (NCBI taxonomy): domain Eukaryota; kingdom Metazoa; phylum Chordata; class Mammalia; order Primates; family Cebidae; genus Cebus; species Cebus imitator. The sequence continues at coordinate 1,493,268 of NW_016107609.1, forward strand.
CTTTTTCCACTGGAATGTAAGCTCTAGGGCAAAGCTTTGTTTGCCCACTGCTGTATCCCCTGTTCAAGGATAGTGCCTGGTACATAGTAACAGTATACTAAATATTTGTTCAACAAATGACCTCATGAGGTAGGTGCTATTATTATTATTTTGAAACAGAGTCTTGCTCTGTCGCCAGGCTGGAGTGCAGTAGCACGATCTTAGCTCACTGCAACCCCCGCCTCCCCAGTCCAAGTGATTCTCCTAGTCAGACTCCAGAGCAGCTAGGGTTACAGGTGCCTGCCACCATGCCTGGCTAATTTTTTTCGTATTTTTAGTAGAGACAGGGTTTCGCCACATTGGGTAGGCTGGTCTTGAACTCCTGACCTCAGGTGATCCACTGCCTCGGTTTCCCAAAGTGCTGGGATTACAGGCGTAAGCTACCATGCCCAGCTGGTGCTGTTATTAAGCACATTCTATAGATGATAAAATTTGGGCTTACAGGTGTAAAGCAACTTGCCCAAGATCATACGGTTAAGTGAAAGAGCAAACGCTGAACTCAGCCGCGGCTGTTTTTAAAGTCTGTGCTCATAAACACCTCACTGTCACGTGGTCTTCCTCTTGCTACAAGCAGCTGAGCTTAGTATAAGGAAATAGCATTTCTCACATCGTCTTTCTTTATGGTTAACCAGACCATTGGATCTTCAGGTGGGCTTCCTGAGTTGCAAGCTGAGTGTTTGTTGACAGAAAGGGATAAAGAACAAAGTCATAACGCATGTGCTATATGAGGAAGTGAAAGAACAACTTTACATCCATTTGGTTAAGAATAGGAATATGGACTTATGAGGTCAACCTCACCTGGGGTTTCTGGTGTGGGAAGGGGCTGCCGCATCAGTGTGGGATCACCCATAAGCAAGCATGAGCACTGGCAGAGAGGGACACCAAGACAATCAGAATAACATTACCTGGGTAATAGTTGGCTATCTGATATTTTCGAAAACATAGAAAAGGTGTCACTGCAGGAAAAACCAGAACTTCGCTGGGCTTCCTTACAGGCATGTGTGTGATGGCATCATTCCCTACATTCAATTACATATGGAGGTACCAGCAACTTTTCAGTGTTCAGAGTCTCTGAAGGTCTTAATCTGGTTCTGCTGATGATGATTGATGAGGCAGTGAACTCATTTCATCTATCATATACTTTCAAATATGTGTGTGTGTGGTGTGGGGATCCCATTACATAATGAGAAGTAAATGGGTAAGAACAGTTTCTACGTAAATCCTTGAGGAATAATAGTGGTGTTTGGGGAAGGCTGGCCTAATCCAGTTATTAACATTGGGGTTGGTGGTCTGAAGAGCTCCTATTCCTCCTTCAGCACCTTCTCTGCTGTTACCTTTGTGAAGTCGTCTTTACCCAGCTCCCTGCTTTTGCCTCCCCTAGCAATTACCCACCCCTCTTCTGTGCCACAGGCATTGTGTTTATCACATTGCATCATGCTCCCCTGTCATCACTTCTGATTCCCTGTGAGGCTTAGCGCTCCTGGAAACATGTCTCTTGTTCATTGTCTTATCTCATTCATCTTTGTATCTAGCACAGTCCCTGGGACCTACTGGAGGCTCCGAGATAATGCTGAAGACAATTAAAACCAGACTCTGGAGGCTAGGGGAGTTTCTAAGAAAAAGATGTCCTTTGGTGACTCCGCTTTGCAGACGTGTCAGCTGTCTAACACTGGCCCCCAGGCAGGACAGATGAGCGTGACTGCCTCTAGAGCTCCTCATTTCTCCGCACAGCTTTCCTGCTAGGCTGCTCAGTGACTCACAGCAGGAAGAGAAGGAATCAGTGCTAAACTGTCCCCTAACACCTCCTTCACCATGCCTCAAAAAACCAAAAATGACAAAAAACAACTGTTGTTACTTTGGGCTGCCGGGCCCATCACTTTCTGCATTTCAGTTCCTTATTCTGTAGAAATCGTGAGTTGAAATGGGAGACCTAAGTTTCCTTCAGTCTCTAAACTTTCTGAGTCTTCGATCCTACTGCTGGGCTATGGTCAGCTCATCCCCCTGCCCTCCTCCCACTCTGCAGAGTAGATCAGGCCTGGTTCCCAAGGAACAAGACCTGCACCCACCCCAGCCCCTGGGGCTGCCCTTCTATAGCATGTGTTTCTTTGTTGTTTACCTCTGTGCTCTCCTGCTGTACCCTTCATTCTGTGGATCAAGCCTGCTCTCAATGGCCATTTTAATCAGATTTTATCTCTGTAAAAATGGTAAGTGATAAATTTAGAACATTACATATGCCATGATGCTATTTATGTGTTTTATTTTAAACTTCATATGCCGGACTTTTGTCTGCTTGCTCTCAGATCTATTCCAGACCATCCTCTATCTGGGCTTTGTATCCTTGGGAACTACATTTTCCAGGCTCATTTCCAGACCGGCTAAAGAGAGCCAGTGATGGACACTGGAGAATGCGGGAAGGGAAGAAGCCAGGTTATGTCTCCCTTTCTCTCTGCTTCACATGTTGTCTGACGGGTCTTGTCCATGATTCCACCTGCTGCCAGATAGCCCCCTCCTCCACTGCTCCAGATTGAGCTGGAGGTGCTGCCATGTTCCCAGATTCTTCCAGGTGACCCAAACTCCTGGCTCTGGTAACTCTGCTTCCTCCCTCTCTCTCTCCAGCCCCATGGTTGATAGTGGCTTCCTGCTGCTCTCTGGCCACTGAACTCCTCCACCATCTGTGTTGAATTCCCTCTGTTTGCAATGTCATATCTGGCATGGCTCTGCCTCCTAATGGTACTCTGACTGAAACACTCTGGAGTTTGTGTCTGGGAAAGGAATGGGACTGGGCTGATGTGGAGTTTTGAAGGGGGACCATGGCTTTTTTAAAAGTAGCTTTATATTGGCATAATTTACATATAAAAGACTGTCGCTTTTATATGTGTTTGAATTTTTTTTGCAATGAACTTATATTCACGTTGCTTATATAATATTAAAAAATAACTAGTTAAAAATATGAACAGCAGGAGCGGGTAATACATCAAGTGCTTTAGCCTAAGCTGTAAGCCGTGTAGGGAAAGCTCTGCAGAGATGCTGACATTCACAAATGTTACTATTTACTGTGTTCCAGGCACTATGCTAGGCCTTGAAGGGCTATCAGTGAACATATATATGGGCATGATTTCTCTCTGTATTATCTGTAATAATTCAGTACACAATTTATGTCAACTGTTATTCATTATGAAGAAGTAAAGAGGGCAACACAAGGCCTATCCTAGTCAGTGTAGGCTTCCTTGAGGCCATGACTCACCAACTAACAACCAAAGCATGGTAAAAACAGCTTAGTTACTGAAGGGACATACACAGGCAGTAGGGGATAGTCAAGCTGAGCTGCCGCTGATTGCTGCCCTGGTTCCTGTGCTCAGGAAAGCTGTTCTAACAAGAAAGAGTTCTTTAGAAGGTGTTTCTCATTGGAACCTGGTGGGGGTGTGGGGGTCACCAGTCCATTGGAAGTGTGTGTAGATTCTGGAAGGAGTCTGTCAGGGCTGTCACCATGTCTCCCAGGGTGCTGAACCCACTGTCTGCAACCCAGGTGGCTCTCACCTGAAAGGAAGAAGCCAGTGCCATGCATCTTGCAGTGGTTGACAAGGCTGTTTGGAGGTGACTCAAAAGCTCAGGACACTCTGGAGTCAACAGTGATGCCAAAGGTGCTGATGTCCATCAACCGCCTCATCCTTTGATAGGAACGGCTGACATTTTTCTCAGTCTTTAGTAGAGTAGAATGTAATGTTCAAGACAAGTCCTCAGTTCATCTTCCATCCATATTTCCAGCCATAAGTTCTTCTTGGAAAGAAATGCTGAAACTTGTGGTTAAAAGGTACCCAGGGAAGCAGGTTTCATTCTTCCAGGGCTTGTGTTTTTCCTCTTTTTTGCATAATCCAATTCAAACGTTCTTTGCTTGAGTCTTGGTTTTTCAAATTCATAGACATTTTGGCTCTGGCCATCATCCCTTTATTTTAATATAAGTCACCAATCTCCTTATTTCATTGTAAGCCACTAATTTTTTTCATGAGATTAGGTTACTTGTAAAGTAACCCATTAATTGCAATTATAGTTTAATTACAGCATGTCGAGGTCTCTCCAGACCATATAAAATCAGGTTACATTTCCTTCTGATGTCCAAATTACGAAGGTAACAACATGCTCTTAGCTTGACCTCAGTGTCCTCCAGCTATTACTGGGCTTCTCTAATGGGGTGTGTCATTCATGCTTACATACCAGCTGCCATAGCCACATGGATCTACCTGGTCCTTTCTCTCCTGCTCTGGTTCCTCCAGGTCTTCAGGGCTACTTGGAAATCCTCAGTGCTGTCACAGCCCTTCATGAAAGCAGTGCTGATTAAGCCAAAAACACAGTCCTGCCCAGTTCTGCCTGGTGGCGGGGGGGAAGCCAGTCCACCGGAAGTGTTTGTAGATTCTGGGAGGAGTCTGTCAGGAATGTCACCATGCCTCCCCCGTGCTGGACCCACTGTCTGTACCCCAGGTGACTTTCACCCGAGAAGAGGAAGCCAGTGCCATGCATCTTGCAGTGGCCTGCCAGCCCAGCCAGTCCTCCGGTTGTTGGAGCAGAGTGGGGTTTTATGCACAAGCAGGGAAAATGGCCTCTCTTCTCAGCTCTAAACTAAACTTTGTCACCTGGAAGCTGAGGCAATGATGCTTGGAACTGAGAACGATAAAGGTTTTTTTGTGGACAGTTTCCCTACTTTCTGGCTCTTATGCATCTAACCATTGGGGTCTAAAACCATAAACAGGAAGGGAATCCATACCATCCTTCCAACTTCCTCCTCCTGGTTCTTAGCTGTCTCAGCAACACTTGGTTCTACTCCCCAAGTCACAAAGCAAAACTTCCCAACCATATCAACAGAGGCAAACAGATACTCTTGTGTCTATGGGAGTGTAGGTGTGCTGATGGGTGTCTACACTAACAGTCTACAATTCGTTTCGACCAGTCAGAATATATTTTATATGCTACTTGGTAGTGTTAATTCACTCTAATAACGGAAATATCTGGTTTTAAGTAGATTCTAAAGAGAAATGCTCCACATTACAATGTCTTTCCGCCAAAAGACAGAGCCTATATACACACTGATGTCATGTAATTTACAGGAGCTCCTTCCCACTTCCTGTGCAGGGCTGGGTTACCTAGCTGCGGTTTAAGAGCAAGGCCTGAGATCTAGCAATGTTCTTGCCCATGTAAGGCCTGGTTTTGCCTGAAAATAGAACTTCTGCAGAAAGTTCCCTTATCCCTCTTGCAGGACATGTGACAGGGGTGTGGCTCACCTCTTCAGTGTCCCACTGCTCAAACCCCTAGGGGGAGCATGCAGACAGCAGGTTATAGGGAGCTTTTTTGGGCCCTGACCTCTTGGCAGCATCTAGGGTTGAGTGTTTACAGCTCCTGAAGCCCCAGGAGGCGTGTGTTACAGTGCGCTCTTTCAGTTTTGACGTCTGCAGGCAGCTTGTGTTAATCAGCTCATTTAGATCCTTGGCCTTGTCACAAGGATGAGGGCTTTCTTATCCTCAGTTCTTGCCCTAGTGTACCAGAAAGAATTGGATAACACTTGGGTTTGGAAGATGGGTGCAAGGTTTTATTGAGCGGTGGAGGTTGCTCTCAGCAAGGTAGATGGGGAGCCAGAAGGGGGATGGAGTGGGAGGCAGTCTTCCCCTGGAGTCAGGCTGTCCAGCGGCTGGACTCTCCTCTGACTGCTCTTGACCAAATTTTCTGCCTCATCCAGCGTCAGTGGCCTGCTGGGCGTCTGCTGGTGCCTGTTGGTGTGCTCTTCTGATCTTCTGCTCCTCTTCACGTCCAACTGCTTGTGTCCATGCCCACTAGGGTCTCAGAGTTTTTATAGGCACAGGATGGGGGGTGTGGCGGGCCAGAGTGGTCTTGGAAAATGCAACATTTGGGCATAAAAACAGGAGTGCCTGTGCTCACTTAGGTCCCTGGGCATAAGCCTGAGGGTGGAGCCCTCTCCAGGAACCCCACCCTTCTCTACCCAGTACTTCCTTGCCCACCTCCCATATCACCTCTACTGTTCCCTGGTGAAAATAGTAATACTGAGAATGAGTTGGGGTGGAATATTGACATCTCAAAACATTTATTATCCTTTCATTTAACAATGACAGTGTCACTTCCTGTTAGAGAGTTTGGGGAATAAAAATATTTTTTAAAAAGTAAAAACATACTCTGGAAATTTACAGTTAAAAAAACTACAATTCTTTAGTGAATACTTATCCAGGCACTATTTAATTTACAATCAACATGGAGCCTCTCAGTCAATCCTCACATAAAGTAGAAGCTACTATAACTTCATTTTACAAACGAGGAAACAGAGCATAGACAGGTTGAACGACTCGCTCAAGGACCCAGCAGAGTCAAGATTCAGGCCTGGCTATCCAGATTCCAGAACCTTTGCTCTCATCTGATACACTGCTCCCCTCACCTCCTTTAACGAAAAATCCTAGGACTGTCACCAGACAGTTCATCAGATTCCCCTCAGTACGTATTTTAACACAGCGCAATCTGTAAGTTGGTGTAAAAGCAGTTTCTTCACTGGCTGGCAAGAATTCTAAGGGTAATCCCATCAAATTATAATGTTCCAGCTTTATGAGTAGAAATTTGGGTTAAAAAGCTTTAAAATTCTTAAAAAGTAATTGAGCATCTAAAAAAAAAAAACCTACCACTGGTTATATTTATATCTACTGTGTTATGATATGGAAACTTAATTTTACAAGTAACTGCCAACCTGTCTTCCAAAGTGGCTGTACCATTTTGCATTCTCACAAGCAATGAATGAGAATTCTTGTTGCTCCTCATCCGTGGCAGCATTTGAGGTTGTCATATTCTGGATTTTGGCCATTCCTATAGGTGCCTGTAGTGGTATCTCATTGTTTTAATTGTTTTAATTCCTGATGACATATGATGTGAAGCATCTTTTCATGTGCTTATTTACTATCTGCATATCTTCTTTGATGATGTGTCTTGTCAAGATCTTTTGCCCACTTTTCAAATGAGTTGTTTTCTTATTGTTGAGTTTCAATAGTTTGAATATAGAAAGAGGAGGTTTGTTTACTAATCAAGATGTATAAGCATTTTAACAGCCAGTTGATAGTAAATATGTTATTTTTTCCAAATTGGTTACATAGAAGTCTATTTCTAAAGCAATAAGATTGTATTCTTGTAGGGAAATTTTTTCTAAAAAGCATGGCAAACTCTTGATGATTCTATAGTAGGCTCAAAGGTTTAGGTTTGTTAGATGTTGATGATGTTGATGGGCTGCTAGATGTTAGATCATGAGTCACGATCTAACATCATCTAACGTGATCATCATCATGACTTATGGTGAGAGAGAGCACAGCCTAGTGGTTAAGAGCATGGATGCTGGAGTTCAGGTCCCAGTATTCCCACTTATTATTTGTGCGACATTGGGCAAATTACTCAACCTGTCTGGCCTCAGTTTCCTAATCTGAAAAATAGGGAGGACAATATTACCTACCATTGTGGACTGAATGTTTGTGTCCCCTAAAATGCATATGTTGAAGCCCTAACCCCCAGTGTAGCTGTATTTGGATATGGTGGCTCTAAGGATGTAATTAAGGCTGAACGAGGTATTAAAGATGGAGCCCTGATCCCATAAATTAGTATCCTTATAAGAAGAGACACCAGAGAGCTCACTCACTCTAAGGAGCACAGAGAAAAGGCCAGGTGAGCACACAGTGAGAGTGTGGCTGTCTGCCACCTATGAAGAGAGCCCTCATCAGACACCAGCTCTGCTGACACCTTGGTCTTGAACTTCCAGTCTCTGGAACTGTGAGAAAATAAATGTTTGTTGTTTAAGCCACCTAGTCCATGGTGTTTTGTTATGGCAGCCCAAGCTGACTAAGATAGCTTCCTTGTAGAGCTGTTGAAGGATGAAATAATTTGATACACATGAAGAGCTTTGCACAGTGCCTGGCACATGGGAAGCACTATATAAAGGTTTGCTGGAATTGCTGACTTCAGATCTGTGGCTCTGGGGTTTGAGAATTGGTGATGTTGTGCACAAGCGTGACATACGTAATTGTAAATGGATACACTGAGTTTTGAAAAACATATTTGAATAACTAATTTTAAATTAATTAAGTGGGGAGGCATTTTCATTCTAAAGTCAACCCAGTCGGATGAGAGTAAACACGCCAGTTGAGGTTAGGGCCAGGATCTCATGCCTTCCTCCCTTCCTCTGCTTCTCAGTCCCCTCTTCCCCAGATATAAACTCCAACCAACAACAAGCAGGTTGTAATGAGTCTCTGGGGAAAGAGAAGACAGAACAGGAAATGTCTGCATAGATAGAGGAAGCCTGTAAAACACAGATGATGGTTGTAATTTTAGGGGTTCAGATATAAGTGGCATCAAGCTGAACTCTAATTTTAAAATAGTAGAGGCTGGAATGCTTAAATGTTAGTCTTTACATGATTATTATTTTTTCCTTTTATTGTATTCAATGTGAACATATTTGTTTCCTTAAGTTTTTTGGTAACTATCATAAAATTCAAGTTAGGATGGAAGAATTATTTTCTATGAAGGCTCAGGGAACCATGGACAAAGAAACAACTGCTTTAGATAAATATTAAACTATATTTTCAGTTCCAAAGCATCACCTTAAAGGGGGAAAAGGAAAAAAGGCTGGACAAGCAGGAAGAAAGAGGGAGCAACGTTAAGAAATAGGAAAAGAGGGGAGAAAAGAAATAGAAAAAGAAGAGAAAAAAGGGAATAGAAGCAAGGGAATAAAAAGAGCATTATAAAATTTGGTTCCATAGGTTTTGAGGGGTTTTTGTCAAGGTCATTTGTAAAGCTCCTCCAGGGGAAAGGAATAACAATTTTCTTCACCCTTTTTAAATGTAGATGAACTCACTGGTCAGCGTTTACACAGCTTCCACTGTCCACACCCTGGGAAGAACAATTTTTGGCCAGTGTGACAGATACCATGGGTCTCCAGGTTTGGAGATGTGGCACTCGGTCTAATTTTAGCAGTAAGATTTAGACTGGTGAATGACTGTCCCACTTCCTCCTTCCCCCAATGCATAGATGGGGAAGACCTTCTCTGAGCTGGAGGATTCTACCTGGCTCACCTTCTTGCTGCCCTGGGATTGAGACTTTACAAGCTGCTGTCTCCACGGGGCTCAAGTCCTGATAGAAGCAACTGAGAGACAGTGGCATTTAGGACTACACATGTGGGGCATATGACAGACACAGAGAATGACTGAGAGAGATATCTTCAGCTCCCTTCCTGTCTTGTTCATGCTCCCATCCAGCAAGAATATACCTTCCAGGTTTTCACAGTTTGGGAGTAGAGAATCAAATTTTTTAATTAGTTCAATCAATATTTATTAAGCATGTACTCTGTGACAGTCAATGTGGATACAGATAGGCACTGGAGAAAGTGTCAAACTCCCTGCCTCCTTGAGTCTGCAGTCAGGAAGGCAATAATTATCCCTTATTTGGGCAATTGTATACTCCTCCAAAATATGACCAAATATGGGCACATCTTCCAAAACACAGACTGACCCCTGTCCCCTTTGGGTAAATAAAGAAATAAATCTTTGATGACCAGGAAATACATAGTCTGAAAGGCAACTGTTGCATGTTCTCATTTGTAAAAAGACTTCTAAGGGGTTGGGTGTGGTGGCACATGCCTGTAATGCCAACACTTTGGGAAGCTGAGGGAGGAGGATTGCTTGAGCCCAGGTGTTCAAGACCAGCCTTGGCAGAGAGACCCTGTCTCTGTTGACCCCAAAAAATGAAAACATAAAATATTTTATTTTAAAAATAATGCTTAAACATTATTTTGTTTTAACTCAACCCTCATGCAGGCAAAACAAAACAAAACAAAACAAAAAATTTGTTAACCTTTAACCCCAGGACAAGATCTTTTACAAGGACAGCCTTTGAAGCCACCTGGGAGAAAGTTCATTCTCTGTGTTTCAGTTATAGCATCCTTTCTCCCTTGCTCCTTACCTAGTTCTGAGTTCCTGGACCAGTGTGGCATGCTGCACCCATTGTCCTCATGGTGTGGAATCAGAAGCAGGCTGTAAAACTGTGTTCCTTCTGGTTGTTCTGGTTGCTGTGGAGTGTACTCCATCTTCATCACCTTCTGAGGTGGCTTGAAGCTTTACCATGGCTCCTTGGTAAGGAATTGCCTATTTATCTCCCCATCTCTGCACTTATTTACCAGCAGAGCACTGATTATGTTCAGGCATAACAACCCTCACCCCTGTTCTCCTCCATCTAAGGATAATGGCAAGCTCTCCCTCCTGGCCAAGTGATCCACTTAAAGAGGTGTTTGTGACTTGTTCCACAATAAAATAAGCGGGTCAAAAGAGTAGCAGAAAGGCCTGCAGGTGTTTCCTTGCCCTTAAAATGAGACTTATGAAAAGAGATACTTTTCACATCTGCATGTAGGACATGGCATGATAGCAGCCACCTTGCAGCTACCTTTGAGCCACCTGGAGGACAAAACTGATAGGCTGAGGATGGCAGGGTAGAAAGCGGAAAAGACTTTGGGCTCTTGATTATGAATCAAGCTGCTGAATCAACTGACCCTAGGACTACCCTACTCAAGATGTCTCATTATATAATACACTATATTTTCCTTTGCTTATATCAATTGAGTTAGTATCTTCCACTATGCGTGACTGGAGGCCCCATGATACACCTGCCTATGTCCGCTAATACGGGCACTGATGAATTCAGCTGGTGGTCATGGGTAGGTTTCTGTTTGGCTATTCTGCAATTTCAGGAGGAGGAAAATGACAGGATAAGAAGTTCATGCTCTGGATTTATTTATTGTTAATTAAATTTTTATTTTGAGACAACTGTAGATTCACATGCTGTTGTAAGAAATAAGACAGAGCTTTCCCTTGTATCCTTCAAGCAGCTCCTCCCAATGCTAACATCTTAGAAAGCTGTAGAACAATATCACAATGTCAATTTCTATACCTCCACCTCACTTCAGACCATATCCACGTATATACATTTTATATTTTAGGCTTCATAAGTTCCCAGTTTAAAAACAGAAAAAAAGAATGGAACTGATAATCTATAGTAAATACATATTTGATATTCAAGTTATGTTACTTGGATTGAGCTTTATACTTTTCCAAGTTACTTTCTAGTCCACTATCTCTCTTAAGGCTTAAAACAGCTCTAATAGTGATCCAACAGATGAACAAATGAAACAAACATCTATACAATCAGTAGTTAAGGGAAGTTCAAAACAGGCACTGCCACAGAGTAACTGTTAGAGAAGGAACCCTGGAGTTCCGTGGTACAAACTCTGCACTCCCCATCTGGGAATGGCGGCAGAGTCCTTGAAGTGTTTCTTCCTCTCTCTAGCCAGTTGCCACCAGAACTGATAATTAAATCCTCCTTGTCAAAGGACAGGATTGGTTCTGGAACATGTGATCTCAGCATCATGGTGAGTAGTATTACAGAAGCTGGCAAGCACTGAATAAGATGGATCCTTTTGTGCTCATCACCTCTCACACAAAAAAGGTTTGTTATTTTGTAATGATTTCCATGAAATCTCATGGGCTCTATTGGAGGAAATTTACAAAGCAAGAATTAACAAATAAAGAGAACAGATGGGCCAAAGTTATATGTTGAATGCACAGTTGGTGGGCATCCCAGGGGAGGGACTTTGTCCCCTTGCTGCTCTCCTTCTTATAAGGCAAGCGTGAGAACAACCTAGTGGGTGGGAGGATAATCAGACTTCTTGAGTAACATCAGTGTGGGGTTAGACACCAGCTCTCTGAGCTGCTTGGGAAAGTCCCCTGTTCAGCACCTAAAGGCATTGGGGTCCATGGAAAGGAGAAACTGGTCTCATGGGCAGTTTGGATGGACCCCTCATGTGGGGATAAGATTGAGGGCCTCAGGTGCCAATTGGCTTGTTATCCAGGCAATGCAGGTGAGCCTCCTAGGCCATTTGCTGCCAATCCTGATTGTGGCAATGTACATTTTACTCATCTTCAGATCCCCGGCTCTTAGCACACAGCCTGGCATATGATAGGTACATGAGCAATGTCTGATAATGTAATGGTTGAATGTGTTTCAACCATTACAAGTAATTTTGTTTTTGCTCATGGAAGGAGAGGAAGGCTAATAATAAACATTGTTGCCTACATTTCTTGAATTCATGCACATTCTGCCCCTACTTTGGTAAAACCTCTCTGAAGAATTCACAACTCTATGAGGAGGCTTCCTGGTTCAAGCAAGATTTTTACTGACTTTTTACTATTTCCGTAAACCACTGGCCAATAAAGCTGGTGTCTGGGATTTGTTTTACCTGCACTTAGACACTCAGTAAAGGAAGGCTCTGCTGGTGGCAGCAACTCTGGAATTTCTCACAACC
>NW_016107609.1:1505720-1512474 GCF_001604975.1 Cebus imitator
TTTGCTCTTGTTGCCCAGGCTGGAGTGCAATGGCACAATCTCAGCTCATGCAAACTCTGCCTCCCAGGTTCAAGCGATTCTCCTGCCTCAGCCTCCCAAGTAGCTGGTATTACAGGCATGTACCACCACACCTGGCTAATTTTGTATTTTTAGCAGAGATGGGGTTTCTCCATGTTGGTCAGGCTGGTCTCAAACTCCCGACCTCAGGTGATCTGCCCACCTTGGCCTCCCAAAGTGCTGGGATTACAGATGTGAGCCACCGCGCATGGCCCACAATCTTTTTAAATCTTCAATATTTTGATTGAATTAGCTACACAGTACAGTGGGAAGTTAGCCACTGTTTGTAAATTTTTCATGAAAACAATTTGGAAAATGATACCCCTTAATTTTCTTTAGGGCAGCGTTTCTTATCACCGCTGAAAAGTCCTTTTAAGACTATTTCCTCCACAGAATCCTGTTCTAAAAGATTTTGTTTATAAATAAATATTTTTATTAAATAACAATCTTCCCAAGAGGAAATCAAAGAGTTAAGAATTTCTTTTAAAACTAAAAGTATTCTTGAGGCTGTATTTTAAGTAAACAAACACTTATCTTTAAGTTCCCTAAAAACTTAAAGTTTCAGGAAGCCTCAGTTTCAGGAAAAACTGAAAATAACTGGAAGAATTCTCATCTTCTTTCTACCCTCGCTTTCCTCCCCACCCTCAGCCCCAGACACTTGTTATTACTTCCTCAACTGGTGGGATTCTGGGTATTCTAAGTTTGAAACTAGGGTTCCAAAAACACCAAGCAGATGGAATAGAATTAACAAAAGCCTGTGGATTCTCCCGGGTTTTTTGCTATCCATTTACCCTCCTTACTGTTAATGGGTCTTTTACTGTGACAGTTATTCCTGGCTCAAAGTCTCCCAAACTAGGGATGACTGGCCCCAGCTTTTTGCTAAGATAACATCAAAAGAGGCAACATGCTAGCTGGCATAGCCAACACCTCTCACCTTAAGGAACTGTCTCCTGAGATGTAGAATAAGTCACTTGTCCTCTTTAAATGAGTCTCTTCACCATGGTTTTGCTTGATTTCCCCATCCTGAAGTTGTTGCTTTAAGATGGGGGGAAAAATTCTCAAGCAAGAGCATAATAAAGCAGCAAGTAACAGCATTTTTTTTTAAACAGAAAAAGGATTATTTTTATTACTTTCATACATTGCCACAGCACTATTTGGGAAAGATTAGAATCAATAGGAGCTTGGAAATCTGACCTTGGCTGCTGGAAGAATAGAAAGAATCTGGTTCTTCTTAATTTCCCATTCAGGTTCTCAGTGTTCCAGGAAGCAGTTTGCTCAAGTTTCTTTTCTCCATTTAGCTCTCCTGAATGCCCAGCTTCAGTGCCTGGGCATTGCTGCCAAGGATCCCGCTGGCGCATTCAGCTGCCATTCAAGGAAACAGCTCTCCACACCGCCTCGCACTTGGAAGTTTGTCTTATAGCAGAAAACAGGTGGAAGGACAGTCTGCCTTTGGAGTTCTGCTGGCATGTCTTACCACTTCTGCTGTCCAATGCCAAGAATGACAAAAATCTTTTGTGTATGTTTGGGGGTGGGAAAGACCAGATATAACTGGAAACAGCAGTAACTTGTCGTTCAGACAAGATTCTCAGGGCAGCTGTTGTAACTCAGGCAGCAATAACTCTTAACACTTGGCTCTGCTGGTAGGATGGATGGATAGAAACTTTGGACAAACCATCAACAAAAATTATGTGCTCATGATACTGTTGAATATACTATGGATCAACCTAAAGATAATCAAATATTCGCTTGAATCACAACAAGGAAATACAATAAGCATATTAATCAACTAGGGTTGTGTTTACACTTTCATTTCTAAACATCTACTTTCAGTGAAGTCATTAGTATATGCTGGCTAAAATGTGAATTGACACAGGACTTGCAATCTGTAACTACAATTGAGACAGGATTACCTTTTTATGTGCTGACACTCATAATCTTCTTTAAACTAACAATTTAGTCAACTTCATGATGGAATTATAAATTCTAATTTGTGAATTTGCCAACTGTTTGTCCTTTGCCAAAGACTTAAGCCAGTGCTTAATTTTTAGTCTTGACACGTATGTGTACACACACACATAAACAATCTTTTTGTATTTTTTATACAAAGAAAAAGATTATGTTAGTGTTCAAATGGCAGTTATTTACACTAAATTGACACTTCCGTAGAAGATAAAAATGTGACTAATTGAAATAAATAATTCCTGGAAAGAGAATTCTCAACATAAATTTATATGAATCTCAACACTGTCAGTTAAATCTCAAGATTTTTTAAATCTTATTTTATTTATTTTTTTATTTTTTTTGAGACGGAGTTTTTTGCTGTTGTTGCCCAGGCTGGAGTGCAATGGCACGATCTCGGCTCACCGCAACCTCCGCCTCCTGGGTTCAAGCAATTCTCCGGCCTCAGCCTCCCGAGTAGCTGGGACCACAGGCATGCACCATCATGCCCAGCTAATTTTTGTATTTTTAGTAGAGACGAGGTTTCACCTTGTTGACCAGGATGGTCTCGATCTCTTGACCTCGTGATCCACCCACCTCGGCCTCCCAAAGTGCTGGGATTACAGGCTTGAGCCACTGCGCCCGGCCTTTTAAATCTTATTAATGTGCATCAGTTAAAAAAATAGTTCAGCTGGGCACAGTGGCTCACGTTGTAATCCCAGCACTTTGGGAGGCCAAGGTGGGCGGATCACGAGGTCCGGAGTTCGAGACCAGCCTGACCAATAAGGTGGCACTCCATCTCTACTAAAAATACAAAATTTAGCCCAGAGTGGTGGTGTGCTCCTGTAACCCCAGTTACACAGGAGGCTGATGCAGGAGAATCGCTTGAACCTGGGAGGAGGAGGTTGCAGTGAGCCAAGATTGCACCACTGCACTCGAGCCTGGTCGGCAGAGCAAGACGCCACCTCAAAAAACAAAAAAAAAGAGTTCCGCCTCACGCGGTGGCTCGTGACTGTAATCCCAGCACTTTGGAAGGCCGAGGCAGGTGAATCACGACGTCAGGAGCTCCAGACCATCCAGGCCAACATGGTGAAAACCTATCTCTACTACAAAATACAAAAATTAGCCGGGCGTGGCGGCGCACACCTGTAGTTCCAGCTACGCTGGAGGCTGAGGCACGAGAATTGCTTGAACCTGGAAGGTGAAGGCTGCAGTGAGCTGAGATTGCACCACTGCACTCCAGCCTGGGTGACAGAGCAAGACTCCGTCTCAAAAAAAAAAAAAAAAAAAGTTCCTTGGTTTTGCCAAAATTACAATTGCCTCCCTTGTAGAATGAGTTGAATGTGTGGGCATTATTGATATAGTTAATGATTGTGTATCACCAGCAAAGTGTAGAATTAAAATTGACCTTGGCTTAAGTGACTTACATTTTAATTTGGCTGTTCAGTTGATGCTGGAAAGTCGGACACACCACTCAGTTAACAGCCATCTGGCCAGCCTGTCTCCTTCGATTCTGACCACTACCTTGACTTACCTACTGTGTCTCATCTTTTCTCTCTCACTATTGCCTCCACCAGGATTCCTGAATTAAAGCCCAATGTGGCCCTCTGCTGTTGTACTGGCCAATCTGGTCTGTCTTGCCCTGCAGCTGCCAGTCTTTGTCACTCCTTGTGCCTCAACAGGCCCAGCAGACACTGCCAGTTCTGCTGTTCACTTCCCAACTGACGCCTCAACAACTCCTGTGGTGTCTTCTTCTGCCATCACATTTCACTTCCAGGCAGGCCCCAAATCTCTGACACACCTGCTTTCTGCCTCTCTTGGCAGCTCTCAGCTCAGCTGTTGGCACTTCCATACACTGACATACAGCCAAACCACAAGGTAAACTCGTGGCCCTACCACACTGACTTTGATCATTTCTCTGACCCCTTGGACATGGCATCGATACTTGATCTTGCTGGGACTCTTCCTTAATTTCCCCTCTTGCTGCTTTGGGGTAGGGAGTACCCCCACTCTTTCCTGCTCTGGGGAGGGACAGCGGATGGGGCCGCTTCCTGCCTCCTGTTGCCTTCTCTTACCACCTCTGAGCCAGGCCAGCCCAGCAGGTTCCCAGCCTGGCTCAGATTCACTAGAATGCTTTCGTTACCACCTGCTTATCTGCCCTCCACCATTGCAGCACTTTTTTTTTCTTTTTTTTCTTTTTTTTTTTTTTACAGGTTGACAGTGTTTGCTTTGCTGGGTTTTGGGTAAAAAAAAATGTCTACAGTTCAGAGTAGATGTAACTAATGTAAGTGGGGAAAATAAAACTTATTGTGAGTCAAGAGGTATGGGAAAGGTCAGATGAGAGAATCTAAATGGAGATATTAGCAGGAGTAAGTAAGAATGAATAGGAGTGAAATGAAAGACTTCAGGGGGATGGGAATATGCGAGAATGAGATTGTGAATGTTAAAGGATTATACTTGACCATGAAATCTAACCTACTCAGAACCTTGACATTCGACTAGTTACATGCCCTATACACTTAATATACTTTAACAACCCATTTTATTTAATAGGTAAATATTCTAGAAAAATTAATGAGAATAAAATTCAGAGAGGAAGTCTTCTAATTCCTCAAATATAATTAGTGAAGTACATGGAGGTAAGGCTGATATGTAGATCAGCAAAAAACAAACAAACAAAAACCTATAGCTTTAACATGAACTTTAAACATTTTATCATATCCCAAATAAATGATACAATTGGTGACCATGAGTGCAAACATCTTGAGAAACTGTGCTAAAATGTTGCAGGCTAGGATGGTTTTTCACAAAAATAAATTGTTTCTTTTTGAAATAAGACAACATAGGACAACTCCCCCAGCAATAAATTAGGATTATTCCCTCCATGACAAAGAAGGGGAAAAGGGTTATTCAAAGGCAAATCAAAACAAATAATCCATTATTCATATGAATTTATATTTTTAGAAAGGAAATACTGGTTAAAAAAGATTTTAAATGCATGGGCAGTCACCAAAATTTATAGCTTTAGCACATGTATTGTCTATCTTCCTGATCACATTTTTAAATTGGCTTCAACATAAATTAAGGTTTAAAAATAATTTTAGGTTGTCTTTTTTGAAATTGTGGACAAGAGTTGGTAACAGTGGGAGGCTTAGGGAGGTGGGTTTGGTGTGGCATTCTTAGTGTTACTGTAAAGCTCTCAATGTTTTAAGGAGCATTATATTTTTGATTATACTCAACTATTTTCCAGACCATTAATTATTTGTATCTGTGATCAGGACTTTAAAAAAAAAAAAAAAAAGCTAAAAATATTAAAAAGATTCTGCAGTTTGCAGTTTTAGTAAATGGTCCTATCCTTATAATTAAAAAAAAAAAAAAAAAGCTAAAAATATTAAAAAGATTCTGCAGTTTGCAGTTTTAGTAAATGGTCCTATCCTTATAACAGAAGGACCCAGGAATAGTAAACAAACAAACAAACAAAAACTACCAAATAATCTGCAGGTGATTCTAACACAGTACGTCCACATTAGTAGTCCTTATCATTCACCTACATAGAGAGTCCCTACAATGTGCTCCTGAATCTCCATCGCACAGATCATGGAAGTGGGTCCTATTTCACCACAAAAGCAATATCATAATCAGGGCAGGGGCCTATCAGCAAGGATTCAGAAGTAAATAAATTATAGATGTGAACAAAATGTGTTATGTAGGCAAAACTATAACTATATGGCTATATAATAAGCTAAATAGTTAAATATATGCTATGTCCTAAAAAATGGGCATTCATACACTATGTACTTTCCTTACCAACATATAATAATGAAAATTTATTTCATACAGAAAATGAAAGCATGTTACCTAGAATAAATTTTTAGTCTTTATGGCTTTTATTTTATGATTTCACAAATCATTGAAAATTAGCACCAAGAGCATTTAGTCCAACTTATTTTATTTTATTTTTTGAGACAGAGTCTCACTCTGTTGCCCAGCCTGGAGTGCAGTGGCACAATCTTGGCTCACTGCAACTTCCACTTCCCATGTTCAAGTGATTCTTCTGCCTCAGCCTCTTGAGTATCTGGTATTACAGGCATGTGCCCCCACCATGCCCGGCTAATTTTTGTATTTTTAGTAGAGATGAGGTTTCACCATGTTGGCCAGGCTGGTCTTAAAACTCCTGACCTCAAGTGATTCACCCACTTCGGCCTCCCAAAGTGCTGTGATTACAAACTTTGGCCACTGCACCCAGCCAATTGATTAATTTTATAGACGAGAAAATTGAGAGCCCAAAGAAGCTAAATAAATTGTGACAGCAGAGTCAGGACTAGACGACAGGACCACTAAATCCTAGCACCAAACCTCTCTCCTCTTACCCTATCTCAGCCTAGCTGGTTAGTAATGCATTTACTGCTCTTCCTAACATACAGAAAAACTTTTGGGTCATTATCTGAATAGCTTAGATTATTTTTATTTTTATTTTACCTTTTTCTTTTTTTAAAAAAAACACCTGTATTTTAGGTTCAGGAATACATGTGCAAGTTTGTTACATAGGTAGACTGTGTGTAACAGGGGTTTTGTGTAGAAATAATTTTGTCACCCAGGTACTAAACATAGTACCCGAAACATAGTACCCGGTCCGTATTCTTTTGTGATGCCCTCCCTCCTCCTCACTCCCCCCTCAAGTAGGCCCCAGTGTCTGTTTTTCCCTTCCTAGTATCCATGTGCTCTTGTTGTTTAGCTCCCACTTATAAGTGGAAACATT
>NW_016107609.1:1512581-1536085 GCF_001604975.1 Cebus imitator
TGCAATGGCGTGATCTCGGCTCACCGCAACCTCCGCCTCCTGGGTTCAGGCAATTCTCCTGCCTCAGCCTCTTGAGTAGCTGGGATTACAGGCATGCGCCACCATGCCCAACTGATTTTTTATATGTTTTAGTAGAGACGGGGTTTCACTATGTTGACCAGGATGGTCTCAATCTCTTGACCTCGTGATCCACCTGTCTCGGCCTCCCAAAGTGCTGGGATTACAGGCGTGAGTCACTGCGCCCGGCCGCCTATTTGGTTTTTTGTTCCTATGTTTTCTCAGGATGATGGCCTCCAGTTCCATCCATGTCCCTGCAAAGGATATGATCTCATTCTTTTTTATGGCTGTATAGAATTCCATAGTGTATATGTGCCACATTTTCTTTATCCAGTCTACCATTGGTGGACATTTAGGTTGATTCCATGTCTCTGCAATAGCAGAGTGAACAGTGCTGTGATGAACATAAACATGCATGGGTCTTTATCTTTTAAAACTATATAATAAATTCTGAAAATATTCCTTTTTTTCTTAATCTGTTTCTTCATGCTAAATAGATGAGATTAAAATCACAGCTGTGTTTCAGTAAATTGTCTGAAATCCTTCATTCTCTCCGGAAGATGTAAATTTTTATGTAGCCAGACTGTCCACTGAACAAGCAAAAGCAGGGAAAATTGAGCTTCAGGTCTAAATTAAAGCAAACGAAGATTGATGGTAAATGTAGCATTACTGTATTTTAAAAATTAAATGTAGCATTACTATATTTAAAAATGAAATGTAGCATTTAATGTTAAAAGTAAAATGTTAAGTAAAAATAGCAAATGGCAGAAGGCTATGTAGTATTTTGTGTGGATTTTTCTTCACGTGGTAGAATGACAGCTGAGATCCACTCTCTCTCCCTGATCACCTATGAGATTTCTTATTCCTTTCCCCTTCTGAAAAGAATTCTGTGAATTAAGTACATGATATTAAATTAATGTCAAATCTGGGATCCATAATCTTATATTACTTCTTCCTCCTCATTTATTTGAATATTTAAAACAATGTATTCTTTAACTCATGACTATATATTTTCCTGATAAGGAAAAATTGATATTTAAATTCTACTTTCCAACTTGAAGTTCTGTTACCTACACCTAGTTCTGTGTTTATTTACTCTATTTATAGTTTGTAGAATGAAAAATATGTTCTCTCTATAACTTCGCTGCTGTTTGAATTCAAAATTTTTTGTTCTGATTCCACCATTCATTAGTTTCCTTAAGTAGATAAGTACATCAGTTATATAACTAATTTATTATATCACAGTGAATACTGGCTGAAGTACACAGTTGTATTTGTGTATAGGGGGCTTTTAAAACTTTGAACCATTTATGTTAAATTTCTAGAATTCCTTTTTTCTGATGGAATGATTTGGGGCTAAAGTAGGATTTTTTAAAAACAATGACTTTCATTCAAAATTTATCTACTCAACCAAGCAAAAAAAAGGGGGCAGCAAAGAAGATAAAAATGGCAATGGTAGATGGCAGAAGAAATTGAGGACATAGAAGAAAGTGGTAGGTCTGGAGTGGAAAAATTAAAAGAAGTCAGGATGAAGAAAAAAATGTACCCTAAATGAACAAATTGTAAATTTAATGGCATCTAGAAATACTAACTGAGGTTAAGTTTCTAAATTATAGTCAGTCCCAAGGTTTAGCTCTGCAACCCCAGGAATGATTAGCGGTTAGCTTTTTTTTTTTTTTTTTTTTTTTTTTTTTTTTTTTCTTTTGAGATAGGCTCTGTCGCCCAGGCTGGAGGTTACAGTGATCACTGTAACCTCAACCTCCTGGGTGCAGGGAATTCTCCCATCTCAGCCTCTTGAATAGCTGGGGCTACAGTAGTGCACCACTGCACCCAGCTAATTTTTGAGTTTTTAGTAGAGATGGGGTTTCACAGGTTGCCCAGGCTGGTCTGGAACTCCTGAGCTCAAGTGATCTGCACACCTCGGCCTCTTAAAGTGCTGGGATTACAGCCACCCCACCCAGTAGAGACTTAGCTTTAAAGATCACTTACCCAGAGGCCAGTTCTACTACTCTGTGGCTGATTCCTGTCTTTTCCTTCTATTCGCTAGCCCTTTTGGGATGCAGTGACATTTCTTAGAGGTAGAAAGCGACTAGCAATGTAGTTTTCTATTTTTCCAAAAGAAAAACATACCATATTCCTGTCTAGTGGTAACTTTTCTTGCTTTTACTGGAGTTATTTCATTATAGAACTCTGAAAATGGTAGCTATGAAAATAGCCAGCATGTCACAAATGAAGAATTTTTATTTCCGTTTTAAAAATTTGAATAGGAAATGATAGGATGTTAAGAAAAATAATAATTGTTTCCCTTCCTCTCCTTGGCAAATCAAATGCCCAATTATCAAAGAACTCAAGAAAATATTGCCTACATGAGCAGAACTGTTTCTAAATAAAATGTCTGGCAAGTAAATGCTGCATCAGTTCCTAATTAAGAATTCTGTAAATAAAGCTATGCTCTTCATCTCCTGTTTTCGTCGGAAACTTCCATCAGAGATAGTGGCTGGTGTGAAGCGGTGGAGACACCCAGTGGCTGCTGTGGTTAACCGCAGCAATGGTACATTTCACGCTGCATTTCCTCCGTATCCTGCTTTACATGTGTCTATTTCCTTTTGAAAATATGACACTAAGTACTTCTAAATAGAAATCTAATAATATAGCAGTTATTGTGAAATTAATGACTTGAGTAGTACTCACAAATTAGGCCTTAATCTAAAAGATGGAAGGATTTGTAAATAAGCAATATTTAAAAAAACAACAAAAAATATTGCCTGATTTGTTTTAAAAAAAAAAATCATAGTTTTTTTCTTTAAAAAACCATAAAGGTAGATCTCTTTTCTTGAAGTACAAACTTTTAATTAGAAAAGAATTTTATATAAAAATTAACACTTGAAACTTGAAATTTAAACTTGAAAAAAAAGTCTCTCTGACTTCACCCAAACTGTCAACAAATAAAATACATCATTTCAAAATGTAAGGGCTATGAAGAGAATCTGGTTGTTCTTGTAAAATGTATATTCTAATTACTATTTTTTAAAAGGGCCAAACTGAGAAATAATGCTAAGACTTGCTACTGAATGAAGAAATAAATGAGCTTACAATTTCTTTTAAATAGCTTTTTTTTCTTATCAAAATAGCAAAATGAGTTCATTCAGAAAAATTGGAAAATATAAACAAAAAGAAATAAAATGCTTACTACAATTTCACTCCATACTTGGGTTTGTATAGCTCTAGAAATTCTTCTTAACACATGGATTATTATAACTTTTTAAGTAAAAGAACTTACTGAACATAGTTTGTGCAATTTTTTCCACTTCATGTTATGAACAGCCTGTATCTCAGTATGTATTTATTTACAGTCATTTTATAAAAGATACATAGTATTACATCATCTGGATATGCTATGCTTTATTTAATCAAACCCTTGCTGTTGTATTTGGTATTTGCTATTATAATCAATGCTTTAAAATCATCACTTACACTCTTTTTAAATGTAGAAAGAATTATTTGAAATAAATAATCAAATGTACATTTTAAAATAATTTTTGAATTGTGAAGTACAACATAACATACAGAAAAGTACATACAATTTACATATATACTGTTTAACAGTTATAAAGTAAAAAACCATGTATCCACCACCTAGGTCAAGAAGCAGAACATTACTGGTCCCCCAGAACACCCTATCCCTTCTTGATTACAGTCCTCTTTTATGAGTTTGATATGTTCTATCAAGTTGTTCCCAAGAAATGTATTCATTTACATTCCTGCAAGCACTACATCAGGTGTCCATCTTAGAGAATTTATAACATTTTTAAGTAAAAAAAGATATTTCAAAGATTTTGTAAACATACTGTTATTACAGTTTTATGAAAACTTTATACATATATATGAATTCATTATGGAAATGTATGCATATATAATTAAAATTAGAAGGCATTGTGAAGAAGTAAGAAAAGTTGGTCCCCTTAAAAAAGGCTTTTAAATAAAATAAAATCATAGCTGATTTTAAAAAACCTATGAAACAGCAATCTAAACATGGTTTTTGTTGATGATACATAAAAATGAGATTATGGATACAAAATGGAGATTTCTAAAGAAAATCTGAAAAGACTGGAAGTTAGTCTGGGTGTGGTGGGTCATGCCTGCAATCCCAGCACTTTGTGGGCTGAGGCAAGTGGATGGCTTGAGCCCAGGAGTTCAAGACCAGCCTGGGCAACATGACAAAACCCCATCTCTACGGGAAAAAAAAAAAAAAAAAAAAATTAGCCAGGCATGGTGGCGTGCACCTGTAGTCCCAGCTACTCAGGAAGCGGAGGTGGGAGGACCACTTGAGCCCAGAAAGATAAGGCTGCAGTGAGCTGTGATCACGACGCTGCACGCCAGCCTGGGTGACAGAGTGAGACTCCATTGAAAGAAAGAGAAAGAAAGAAAAGAAGGAATGAAGGAAGGAAGAAACGGAGAGAGGGAGGAAGGGAGAGAGAAAAAGGAAAGAGGGAAGGGAAGGAAGGAAGAAAGAAAGAGAGAGAAAGAAAAAGAGAAAGGAAGAAAGAAAGAGAAAGAAAAAGAGAAAGGAAGAAAGAAACTAATACATATAAATGGTGGGAAGCAAAAAGGGTCATCTCCCACATGAATCTGAGCAAAACTGAGTGTCAGTCTCAATTTCAGCTGAGACTTTTTTTCTTTCTTTAAGCTTATTTACTGCCATCGATTCCCTGGCATCCTTACAAATATAGGTGGTTTATAAAGAGGACGCCTCAAAATTTTCCCTTCCTGAAGTATTATGCTATGAACTGTAATTTTGGGTGAAAGTGAATAAAAGATGGTTATATTAACCAAAGGATGACTTTCGCAGACACAAGAGGAAAGCTACAAACATATAATAATTATAAGAGATTCTAGTCATATGTGCAATAACAACTAATACATTAAAATACTGAGTTTGGCAGAGAAGGAGTTAGCAGGAAAACGGCCTCTGGCATGGCCAATCATTAAATGAGAGATGACAGGTACAATGCTGAAATTCCTATGGGTTTTCTCTGTTTTGCTGAGTAGATAACAAACAAGTTTATCAGGGATGCTGCTTTTAGCTGCATGAGATTCCTAACAGTAAAGACTGATGTTCCCCCATCACTTCTAAACTTTGTTCCCATGACGCTTCTATGGCTTTTTCCTTAACTGTTTTTGCGAAATGTCCTCAATGTGGCCCAGACTCTCCCAGACACACTACTGCCTGTTACTGCTCAGAAGACAGAGGACGTAAAATGGTCACACAAAATCCTACAGAACTGCAGCTAGGATGGTGTTAAACAGAAACACTGTGAATAAAAGTGAAGGGCAGCTGAGTGTGATGGCTTATGCCTATATTCTCAGGACTTTGGGAGGCTGAGGCTGGCGGATTGCTTGAGGCCAGGAGTTTGAGACCAGCCTAGTCAAATGCTGAAACCCCGTCTCTACTAAAAATACAAAAAAAATTAGCCAGGCGGGAGGCGCACACATGTGGTCCTAGTTACTTGGGAGGCTGAGACATGACAATTGCTTGAACCCGGGAGCAGAGTTGCAATGAGCTGAGATCTCCCCACTACACTCCAGCCTGGGTGACAGAGGGAGACCCTGTTTCAAAAAAAAAAAAAACCAAAAAAAAACCGTTAAGGGCTTTTGTATTAACAGCTCTATCAAATACTAACTGGTGAACTTAGGCGGATAACTTCCAGCTCATTTACCTCTGTAAAATAAGTGTTATAATTTAGTCCATAATATTTATTGTTACTATGCAAAAAGGATTGTGCTAGGCAAAAATACAAAAAAAATTAAGATGGAGAAAAAATGCGAACTCAGCCAAGATTTTTCTCAGGAACTTTGACCTTTTCTCTTGACCAGTTATGTAACTATGTAAAATGTGTTATGCATGTTCTTGGAAATTTTTTCGAGATAAGACAGGAAATATAAAAGTTTGTAACTCTGGAGTGCTAAATCCTTAGAATGAACGAATGAAGTGGGTTTCTAGCCTGTAGTATTTGAAGTACTTGACTCAGCTGTCATTTCCCCGTTCCTTACCCTTGTCAGTCAAACTAACCAATTATCCTGCTGATCTTAGATCTGGCCTCAGAACTTTAACAAAATTAGGAAGTTACTACTAACATAAGAAGTTGCTGTAGATACTGGAAGTGACATGGGAGGAGACAGTGGAGAGTGTGATGAAAAAGAATGAGGTTGTTGTCAATAATGGCAGTGGGGACCCAGACATCAATAAGGGGGACGTAGATACGTATGCCTGGTTGTGTGGGGTCCATCTTATTTCCTGGGGCACAGCTGGGTCTCTTTTCCCAGTTGTCAAACTGAAAGAGTCTCAGCTGGGCCTGAGGAAGAGCAGTAAATGAGGTTTTAAGGAAGGTATGCTCAGGGAAAACGTAAGGAAAAGTTGGAAAAAACTGAGGAAAGGAAGAATCATGTCAAAGTACTGTTTCCATTTTGCGTCTTGCCCCGGCTTTCTTTGATATAGCAGATCAGACCCTTTCCTTCCTCTTCCACTTTTGGCTGAGACTTATGGTGGCTGGTGTACAGAAGGGCCTGGGATTCCTCCTTTGCTATTTTGTTTTATGGTCACTTGCATGCGTCTTATTTTCTCTTGCCAGTTTGCAAACGCTTTGAAGGCAAGTATATCTCACTATCCTTTGTGTCCTCTATAATAGTGACTGGTACAAATATTAATGTAAATAATGGACATTAAATATTTTTTCAGTTGAGCTTGAATCTGCATGCCCCTCTGCATATAATGGCCTTGAAATCAAAGAATATACTTCTTCCTGTAAAACATATCCCCAGCCTTCCATAGTGCTGCCTCTCAAGTGGCACAACTAGGAGGTTCATCTAAATGGCAGTATTCCCACACTCCCACCTGATCTACAAAGAGCAACCACGGAGGTTTACAAAAATGCAGGTGCTCCCCCTTACTGATGTACCTCTCAATGCCTTAGTGAAGAGAGGGTCTAATGGGCCTTCTCATGGAATGGTGGAGGGGGAAGGGTGTGCCGGTAACACATGATACAGTTTAACATTCCTGTCTCCCTAAGTCCTTGGATTGCTTTCTCCACATGATGCCAGAAAAGCTTTGGCATCTCAGCTGTATTAAACATAGGCTGCCTTTGAGTCCAAGTTTCAGTCAATGAGCCAATAAATTGTAAGAGCAACCTTCAGCTGCATGAGCTAACACATCAAATCTGGAATCTCTAGCAGGCACAAGCATAGCAGGCTGGCTCTATATTTTACCCTTCTTGGTCTAACACCCTTAGGATACACTCATACACATATTCCCCAGACTTCTGCCTATATATTAGCAAAGTCTTACAATTCTTTTGGAGTGTAAGCTAGTTGGGTCATGGTGTATAGCTGTCCCTGTGGGGTATGCTGAGATGTAACTGTAGTTATAGGTCTATTGGCAATAGGAAGTGGTTATGATAGGTCTTGCAAAGGAACATCCTCTTTTAGGAACTCTGTCCCAAGTGAGGTTATCACAGATTTTTCAGGCAAAGAAAGGTTAGTCTCCAGAGGGCAAGCTACTTTCACTAATAGGCAAAGCTTAGAGAGACTTGGAGTTTCAAGATTGTCAGCATCATCTGGGTCCAAGGAGATGGCCTCATTCCAATTTACAGGTCTTCATTCTTTTCCAGTCAATGGCCTTTAATATATATATACACACATCTGTGCGTATATGTATATTACATATATACACATACATAGTGATGTGACTGTGAATTTAACTATTACTATATTCAGCAACCGTTAAAATAAAATTTACTGCTTGATTTTCAACAGTATCACCACTATGTCTACAAGATCTAAAAGGTTCTTTGTAGTTTTGATCTTAGTCTGTGACTTGAGCTGAGAGTTGAAAGACATAAGGTTGTCATTTTCTATCTCTAAGTGCTTAAGGGCACTCAGAAAGATCTATCCCATACCACTGTCCTTATTGTCATCTAATTGTCAAATGCATCAACTGCTGAGGCAGTCACTTGCTTCAGCTGGCAGGTCATCACAATCAACCACAGACAATAGTCTGATCAATTGTAATGCCCCTGCATGCCATATAGATTTCTAGCATCTCATTTTCCTCTGAGGAAGAACTCAGCCAAAGGGAATGACCAAACCAATTCTTAAATTTTATCTTCATTGTCCATCTCCTGGGACCACTTCTGATACCAATTCTGTATCAACCAGCGTCCAACAATGAGACAGAAATCACACCATGTTTTGAACATGGAAGGTAAAGTGCAAAGAATTATCACTTATAGGCTGGGCATGGTGGTTCACGCCTGTAATCCTAGCACTTTGGGAGGCCAAGGCAAGCAGGTCACCTGAGGTCAGGAGTTCAAGACCAGCCTGACCAACATGGTGAAACCCTTTCTCTACTAAAAATACAAAAATTAGTCGGGTGTGGTGGCACATGCCTGTAATCCCAGCTACTGAGAGGCTGAGACAGGAGAATCACTGGAACCTGGGAGGCGCAGGCTGCAGTGAGCTGAGATTGTGCCACTGCACTCCAGCCTGGGTGACAGAGTGAGACTCTGTCAAAAAAAAAAAAAAAAAAAAAAAAAAAAAAAAGAATTATCACACATAACAGAGAATAGAGTAATAAGGAGATGGCTACTGAGAAGCAAAGCAAATTCTGAAGAATACAGGAGTAGCAGATACAGGGGTAAGCCACTGCCCTCAGGGATGAGAGACTCACTGACGAAATTTGGTGACTGGGGCTCATGAATGTCAGAGACATTTGCTGAGGGTGCGAAGCTGGCCAAGGGGTGTGAGGGGAAGCCATTCGTGGAGGGTGCTGTACCAGTGGTTCTAGTGGTATTAGTGGTACTCCACTGCAAAGCCACTTGAAGGGTGCCAGGGGAAAGCTCTTCATAGCAGTTGCCTGCAAAGTTACCTGAGAGGGTTCCTGGAGAAGTTGTTCATGGGAGGTGCTACACACTGTTGGCCACTGGGCACTTCTGGAACTGGGTGCGACAGAAGCCAAATGTACTGTAAGAACCTGCCTACAGGAGCCCCCTACACTGTACAGATAGAGAAATTTCTTCTAGTGTCCCTCCAATGCTCTCCACTGACAAAGCTTTGTCATGCCTGCTGGAAAAGGAGAACTTTTATAGAATTTATCTATATCACAAAGCAGACAATGATGGGTATATTCGGAGCCTTGAGGGCATAATCTGGTAATTGGCTCAGTATCCCATTTCCTTTAACTGGAAAAACCTCAGTAAGGACCGGATTTCATTGGGGCTCTGAAAGTCACTACACTCTGAAGGCCTCTTTGAGAAGCTGATACAAGCTATGGGCTCTCCTTTAGATAAATGCCACGTGTATACACACACAGAGTACTATAGACAATTCAGGGGTATACGCATCTTGGCCATCTATCTCTGAACCCAGATTGAAAACTCCTAGGGTAGGCCAATGACTTCTCCGGGTTCATTTCAATTTAGTGATTGTTTTCTTAACTTTGTTTGAATGTAGTAGCAAATGTTTCTCCAAACTCTGTTAAACTCTATTTGCTTTTTAGCAATAACGACTAACATTTGAGAAATATAGAATAGTGTTTATATAGTTCTAAATTTGGAGATTGATAAAAGGCCTTTAGAAAGAGAGAATGCTGAATGCCAGCAGAAGGGCAAGCAACTGTCAAACAATCGCAACATTGGTATTGGGGTTTGAAATTGGATAGTAGTATATAGAAGGAAAGAGGTATCTATTAGGCCTGCTGTGCTTTGGTAAAGTACATTTGGAAAGCTGGCCTCCAATATGAGACTAGTGATCCTTACCTTCCTATTAGGCCTACTATGCTTTGGTAAAGTACATTTGGTAAACTGGCCTCAAATATGAGACCACTGGGTGTTATCTTCAGGTATTCATGCCCATATTTATTCTCTTCCCAAACTGACTCAGGGCTGGCCTATGTGACTGAAGAACACGATGCAGGTGACGGTATGTGATTTCCAAGATTAAGTCATAAAAGGCATTGCAGCTTTTGCATTGGTCTTTTAGATCTCTCATTCTGGAGGACTCCAGCTGCCATGTTTTGAGGATGCTCAGGCAGTCCTAAAGAGAGGCCCACATGGGGAGGAACTGAGGCTTCACACTAATAACCAGCACCAGCATGCCAGCCTTGTGAGACACCTGGAAAGTAAGTCTTCCAGTCCCAATCAAGTCTCCAGATGACTGAATGCCCTCTGAAATCTTGACTGCAATGCCATAAGAGCCTCAAACCAGAACTCTCAGTTAAGCTGCTCCCAAATTTCTGACTGACAGTTTTGGAGGTAATTTGTTTTACAGCAATAGACAACTAACATATACACTTAGGAAAAAACTCTCAGAGGGTGAACAATGTAAGTGATTTGCCCTCTTTCCCCCACTACTTCTCTGGTCACCTAAAACAGCCTCAGTGAGATGGTGTTTAGCTACAATATTCTCCAATTGCTATCCTAAATAAGTCACTAGCAGTACCTAGAAGACTGATCTAATGACCTCTAAGATGTTCCTGAAAGCCTTTTCCTCCTGAATGTGTCTTGTTACCCATGATTATCTTGAAGAAATAAAAGTTCTGTGTATTGGAAAGAGCGTGCATTACACCGGAGACAGAACTCTATTTAAAACTTACTGTGTGCTTTTGGGTAAGATCTTGACCCTTTCTGAGCTTCACTATCTCTCAGGGCTGTTCTGAGAATTCATTAGATGACACATAATAATTTAAAACACCCATTTGGCATTTAATGAATGATTTTGTTTCATTTCCTACAAGATGACTTATGATCAAACATCTGGGATGAATCACGATTTTTAAAGTGCAGTGTTGAAATGAGCTAATTTTCCTAGGCTTCCAGTGTAGGTTTTCATTTTTTAAAAACAATAAACTTGATTAAGATTTGATTAGATGCTTTGTGACACAGCCTCTTTAAAAAAAATGACAAGGATGGTGAAAGTGGAAATGAATGGATTCAGAAGCCAGATGGCCAACATCATCTCTGAAACTTGCAACCGCAAGAGCATCACTTGACTGAAGTCTTTCCTTCCAAGAGAGCTATCAAACAAACTCAAACTACACTATTCAACATAATAAAAGTACTTTAGCTTCCTAGAAGGTACTCCAAATTTTGGTAAGAAAAGCTCAATGACAAGCACTTTCTTTGAATTTTTAAAAGAACCTGGTATCTTACTGAATGAATCAATGTTTTCTTCTTTTTTTTTTTTTTTTCTGAGATGGAGTCTCACTCTGTTGCCCAGGCTGGAGTGCAGTGGTGTGATCTCAGCTCACTGCAACCTCCACCTCTTGTGTTCAAGAGACTCTCCTGCCTCAGCCTCCTGAGTAGCTGGGACTACAGGTGCATGCCACCACGCCCAGCTAATTTTAGTATTTTTAGTAGAGACAGGGTTTCACCATGTTGGCCAGGTTGGTCTCAAACTCCTGACCTCAAGCGATCCGCTTGCCTCGGCCTCCCAAAATGCTGGGATTACAGGTGTAAGCCACGTGTCCAGCTGCAATATGTTTTCTAGCTATCCTCTTTTCCACCTCAAAGAAGTGGAAGTAGACAAACATCCCATAAATACATAGAAATCAATTTTTATTATTTACAAATAATTTTCTTCAAATTTACATTTTCTTTGTTAACAAAGAGAGCTACCTCACAGTCCGAAATCACTGAATTGCTACTTACTTAGTGTACTGAATAGTTAATATCATTAAAGCAGAGAAGTATTAATTTTTTATTTCCATAATTTTTTTTGGGAAAAGGTAGTATTTAGTTACATAAATTCTTTAGTGATTTGTAAGATTTTGGTGCACCCAGCACCCGAGCAGTATACACTGAAACTAATTTGTAGTCTTTTATCCCTTCCCTCCTTCCCACCCTTTCCCTCCAAGTCCCTAAAGTCCATTGTATCATTCTTATGCCTTTGCATCTTCATAGCTTAGGGACTTATGAGAACATATGATATTTATTCAACATATTCCTCAGTTGAAGTATTATATTTATTATTAATGATCACAGCTCTTTTCTTATCGATTACCTTGGTACTCTTGAGAATTCTCATTTTATCAGCTTTTTTTTCTTTTTTTTTTTGAGACAGAGTTTTGCTCTTGTTACCCAGGCTGGAGTGCAATGGCGCAATCTCGGCTCACCGCAACCTCCGCCTCCTGGGTTCAGGCAATTCTCCTGCCTCTGCCTCCTGACTAGCTGGGATTACAGGCATGTGCCACTATGCCCAGTTGATTTTTTGTATTTTTAGTAGAGACGGGGTTTCACCATGTTGACTAGGATGGTCTCGGTCTCTTGACCTCGTGATCCACACACCTCGGCCTCCCAAAGTTCTGGGATTACAGGCGTGAGCCACCGTGCCCGGCCAGCTTTTTTTTCTTTTGAGACTGAGTCTGGCTTTGTCGATCAGGCTGGAGTACAGTGACACAATCTCAGCTCACTACTATCTCTGTACCCTGGGTTCAAGCAATTCTCCTGCCTCAGCCTCCCCAGTAGCTGGGATTACAGGCATGCACTACCACGCCTAGCTAATTTTTTGCATTTTTAGTAAAGATGGGTTTCACCATGTTGGCCAGGCTGGTCTCAAATTCCTGACCTCAGGTGATCCACTCGCATCAGCCTCCCAAAGTGTTGGGATTACAGGCGTGAGCCACCATGCCTGGCCTGGGCTGTCTTTAGTAACAAATGGTAACTGAGCTGGGCAACTGTTCTTTGACATTTCCAGTTCTTATCTGTTAACATGTACAGTGATTTAAACAGGCTGCTCCATGGACAGCCTCTCCCTAACTGCTGCTGTCTTGTATCTCCTCATTGGTAATTATTTTTTCTAGCCCAAATTCCAGGTAAAACACTATCAATATTCTGGGGACCATCCTTTCATACACTGCTCTGTACACACAGCTGTTCACACATATTTAAACAAAAGTGGGATATTTACATACTGTTGTTATCATGGCCAAGTTCAACAGCATCAAAAGCATTTTCAGGTACTTAATTCAAGTGGCTGTAAAGTTAAAAAAAAGTCATTTTTTTCCTGATACAGTATCATCTTTGTACTCACATATTTCAATTTCTTGAATGTTCATTACAATTTTGTTTTTCCTTTTTATTATTTTTTGAGACAGAGTCTCACTAACACCCAGGCTGGAGTGCACGGTGCAGTCTCAGCTCACCGCAACCTCTGCCTTCTGGGTTCAAGCAATCCTCCCACCTCAGCCTCCAGAGTAGCTGGAACCACAAGCATGCACCACCACGCCTGACTGATTTTTGTGTTTTTTGTAGAGACAGGGTTTCTCCATGATGCCCAGGCTTGTCTTGAACTTTTGAGCTCAAGCAATCTGCCTGCCTCAGCCTCCTGAAGTGCTAGGATTACAGGCAAGCCACTGCGCCCAGCCTTTATTACAATTTTCAATGTTTTACCCTATGTTAGCAAACCTTTCATAGACTCAGTTTTAAACAGTATTCATCACTGTGAAATGCATTGTCTTAATATTTATAATTAGGGTACCTTCATTAATAATGTACATTTCATAGTGCCAAACAACATTGCCACATCACTTCTAAAGGACTCCTGGAAGTCTGAGTCACAAGTATGTGACAACAGCTGCAGAACTGGGTGGTGAAAGTTGTGAAAACTTTCTGGCTTAAACAGGAATTGGATCAAAAACAAGAAGTCTTAGGGAAGACAGCCTAGGGCTGGTCTGGTGGCACAACAATGCCATCAAGTACCCAGCCTCTTTACATTTTTCTGCTCTGCCATCCTTGGCATGCAGGCCATTGTTCTCCTGTTTGTTGCTTCATGAGTGAACTATGCGTGCTGTGGCTCTTCACATTCCTCCAGGAAGGAAGACAGGTGTAGGGCAAAGACGAGCTCTGATTCGCAGAGCCTGTCCATCTAAACGCTTTCCTAGAAGCTTCAGTAGTAACTTCAGCTCTCAACTCATTGGCTACAAGTGTGTCAAATGGCAGCCCCTTGCTGCAAGGGAGTCTCAGAAAATAACTTTGGCTAGAATTAAAGTTTCATTAGCGTGACTGGGTAGATAAAGAAGAGCCTGCTACAGGAAGCCAGTATCACTGCAAGTTGTTATTCTATGACTGGAAACAAAGGACACTTCACTCTTAACGTCAGATGTGCAGCTGATAGAGTACAGCTAATATATGGTATGTGTTTTACCATGAACAGCAGGGTAAGGGAGGGTGAGGTGTAAGAGATGCTACTGCATTAGCAGTTGAGAGGGAGAATTTCCCCCAGTCACAAATTCAGTGGTAGGTACCTCGAAGTCCTTCTCAAGCTAAGAAGGAAAGAGACCAGCTCGCAATGTCCCTTGTATTATCTATTCCTTAGTGGAAGTCGGGAGCTGTGACAATGCACATCTAACAACCCTTAACTTACTATACAGACTCCTAAACCTCAGCAGAAACTGAAGAAAGGTTGGCTGTGGGCAATAGATTTAACCTTTCGTTCTTACGTCTAAGTTACAAAATAGAAAATAATACTGTCATCCCTCATCTCCCACAGTACTGAACACGCAGTAGGTGCTCAATGAATACTTGTCGATTTTTGTGACGATTAAGGGGAATGAGACGGAAACTGACACTTGAGAGACTGGCACACGCGAGAACTGCACCACGCTTTGCACTCATAGCTCATTTACTCATCAGCGTGCGGTCAGGTAGGCATTACTGTCCCCATTAGAGAAGTCAACGGAGGCCCAGCAAGGACCGCCAGGGTCCCCCAGAAAGTAGAGGAAGACTTCAAGTTTAACCAAAAGCCTGTATTCCTTACTCATTGTACCCCACAGCTTCTCTGCCAAAGCTCCTGGCACCGTGCTTTGCAGACAGACGACGCTCAACACGTTTTCAGAGTGTGGTTCAGCACCAGGAAGGACATCAACTTTTGCAGAGACGACTCTTGGGATGGAGAAAGACTTCCTAAATTTTCAGGGTGCGGTCGAGACAGGGTAGGCTAGCGCCAGCGGAGGTAGTGGCTAGGCCTTAGGGCAGCTGGGGCCGAGGCCGAGCGAACGGCCAGGAGGCAGAGGCTCCGAGGAGCCTGAGCTGCCGCCGGGCGGCGAGAGTGCCGGGCAGCCCGAGCGCGGCGGGCGGGAAGGGGGCGGAGGCAGGACTGGCCGGGCCACGTGTAGGGGCGTGCCGCCGGTGACGCACTTCCGCTCTGCGCGTTCCGGCTTAAAGGGGCCCCAGCATTTCCTCACAACAACAACAAAACCAGCGCGCCCGCGGCCGGCTCCACGGCTCTCGTCCCCGCCCTCCTGCCACCTGCAGTTGCCTCGGCCGCACCCGCCCGGCCCTGCTTTGCGCCACCCTGAGCTGTCCAGCCTGAGGGGTCGGGCGGAGAGCCGGGCCGCGCCCGTCGGCCAACTTCTCTCACTGCCACCCGCGCCGCCTAGCGAGACCCTGGGCTGGGCCGTGCCCGCCGCCGCGCAGCAGGAAGGGAGCGGCTGCCGCGGAGAACGCCCCGCCGGACTGTGTGGCTGGCGGCCCTGCCTGGGCGCGGAGGGCGGCGGTGGCTGGCCCCGCGGCCTTCTTTCAGGTACCCCAGTCCCGGCTGACCGCCCTGAGCCGCCAAGCCCCTTCCCCGACCCGCACCGCGGGGCCGTGGCGTAGGGGCCTTGTTGCGTTTAAGCTTGGGGGTCGCGGCGGGGCGGGGCGGTGACCCCGGGCCGGCAGTCGTGGCCTCACCCCTCCCACCCTTCCTTCTCAGCGCTTCCTCCCTCCTCGCGACTGCCTCCACAGTTCGGAGCCCGGCGGAGCCCGAACCTGGCGGGGAGAGCTGCCTCCACGGCCCGGCACCCAGACCCCGCCGCCGCCGCCACCACCTCAGGCCATCCTTGGTACCAGCATGGCCTTTGTATCGCCCAGTGCACTTGTGACTGACTTGGACCCGGAATACTAAGAACTGATTTCTCTCCGCATCCCAGCCGCGCGGGCGGTGACCACCTCGGCTCTTTTGGGCTTAACTGCCGCTCCTCTTGACTCTGTCCGACTTTGGGGCAACATGGACCAAAGTGGGATGGAGATTCCTGTGACCCTCATCATTAAAGCACCGAATCAGAAATACAGTGACCAGACTATTAGCTGCTTCTTGAACTGGACCGTGGGGAAACTAAAAACGCATCTCTCAAATGTTTACCCTAGCAAACCAGTAAGTGTGTAAAAGCTGGGCGCAGCTGCTGTGATGAGCAGCTGCGTACCCTCCTTTCTCCTGCTCTTCCCCTCCAGTCTTGAATCACATACGTCTCTCTTCGTAGACCGCGAGGTATTTTGAGTTCTGAGGTTGTATCTCCTGAGTGTTTGAACCATCGTTAATATTTTCAGTTAATTAGTAAGGGGATACAGAAATATCAAGAGACTTTAAGAATTGGCGGGCAAAGCCAAGCGTGGTGGCTCACCCCTGTAATCCCAGCACTTTGGGAGGCTGAGGCGGGCGGATCACGGTATCAGGAGTTCGAGACCAGCCTGATCAACATGGTGAAACCCCGTTTCTACTAAAAATACAAAAATTAGCCGGGCGTAGTGGTGCGTGCCTGTAACCCCAGAGGCTGAGGCAGGAGAATTGCTTGAAGCCGGGAGGTGGAGGTTGCGTGAGCAGAGATCTCGCCACTGCACTCCAGCCTGGGTGACAGAGCCGGAAACTCTGTCTCAAAAAAAAAAAAGAATTGGCAGGCATGGAAAAGGGACCATTTTCCTTGGACTTAAAGTCATCAACCTAATTCGCGAAAGAAAGATGTATCCTTTCTTTGTTTTTTAGAAAAGATAAAGCACTACAACCCGTATCAGAACTTTTATTGCTTATTAGACTAAAATTCCATTTTACTTTCAGCACTTGGCCCAGAAATTTGAACAGAAGTTTAAGATAATTTTTTTTTCCTGGAAATAAGTATGTGGTCCCTATAAAAATTATACTTTCAGGATTACTATATATGATTCAAGGAGCAAAGAATTTTAAGTTGTAGATTCACTTTCACCAGCACCCCTTTCACATTTTTCTCCTGTGGAGGATACATGGACATTAATTGAAAAGAGGACTGCCCTCCACCCCGCCATCATATGGTGCATCGTTTTAGTTTTCTCATATGGCTTTTCCACTCTGTGTTCCATTCTATATCATATCTGGATATTGCAAAGATAATAAAATATAGATAGTACGGCTCCATCTGTCCCCAAAGTCAGATTTGAAAGGACGTAGTTGGTAATCAAAGAGTCTTGGAATAGTTTAGAACATAAGTGTACTGTCGTGTACACTTATGTTCTAAACTTATGTATACAGTATACATAAGAATACTGTATATGAAAGTGAAGCTTTCACATTCTCCATTGTATACATTTTTTATTCTTGAATAAGTAGTGTTTAATTACTAAAACTTTTGTTTAAATGAAGAGGATTGGATTTTAGGGTGGGAAATACTTTTGGCATCAGGCACATTTAAGCATGGATCCGCTGGAAGGTAACTATGCTTTCTACGCTTAACACTTGTTTTATGCACCTAAGTAAGGAAGACACTTGGTCTATATTACGATACTTATGAAGACTATTTCAGTGTTGTAGTATTAAATTTAGTTAGGCTTTTAGACTTGCAGAGGAACCACAGAAATAGGGCGGTTATTGCAAAAACAGGAGGTTTAGAAAAGCAATTCTTAGTTGGCATTAGCTGTGTTTATCAGTACTTTGTGATACAAATATTTTTGGAGAGGAAAAAACCCCTGAGGAATTTAGATACTTGAAACAAGCTAGTTAGAGCTTCTATTTATTCACATCTTTTGTTTGAAAGTTAAGATTTACACAGGGAGTAACAATTTGTTTGAATATGTCTTGATTTAAAAGAATTCCTGTTGTGTATGATTAAACATTTTTGAAATGGAAAGTAGATTTTTAGAATAGTCAGTTGAAAGTCATAGACTTCCTTAATACTGTTCATAACAAATATTTGCTCTGGTATGTACATAGGTAAGAGCTTTATATTGTGCTATTAAACCAAAAGGGACTTAGTCTGCAGTGTATAGACCAATTTATCACTTTTCTAACGCTTTGTTTTTTGAAAAAGTACTTGAGATGGGAGTGGGAAGCTTGTCTGCCTTATCTACCCCTGCGGAGGCCTGCTTCTGGCAGGAGGTCTGCCTGTGTAACACAGTCACTAGTGGAAGATGTCAGTGCCCCTGTGCATAGTTAGCTGTCTGAGGATGAGATCTGTTGTAGAACTTCTCTCCTCCTTCCCAACCCACCTGTCTCTTGTAGCCACATTGGAGACACTTTTGGAGGCTAAACCAAACACTATACAGCCTATTAATCGCTAATGTGGCAGACTTTTTTTTCTCCTTTGGCAAGTTTTCGTTAAGTGAAATGTAATTATCTAACTTTCATTTCTAGGTTGAGAGTGGGTGGAGCTTGGGAGCGGGGATGTGTGTGTTTATTGTCTTAAAACTTTTTTTTCTTGTTTGGCAAGTTTTCTTTAAGTGAATTGTAGTGTCTAACTTTCATTTCTAGATTGAGAGTGGGTGGAGCTTGGGAGTGGGGGTATGTGTGTTTATCATCATAGAATTTCACTGAAAACTTTATATAGTTATTAGATTTAGTAAGTTTACATTCTCATCACATGAGAATTGATTTGAAGCATCACAGTTGTTGAGCAGCAGTTTAATGGTATTCCAAAGTCATAGGTAGTCCTCGATGTAGGAAATGGAGTCTAAAAGTTTACTTTGTAAGGTCATTATTTAGAATTCAGAACAGTTTGTTATTAAGCAACATTATAAAGGAAGTTTACGTTCTTCTGACCAACTGCAATGACTAAACATTGATTCTGTGTTTTCATATTTTAAGTGCTGTTATGTTTAACAGAGATAATTTCTGGTGGCTTTTCCTTGCACATATGCCTCCTTTGATTATCAGTGTGTGGACTTGGCAGAGTAGGACTCCAGTGCCTTGTGGGAACAGCAGTGCCCCAGTAAGTAAAAAGTTGACGGCTCTCATCAACATTGCTCTAATTGGATCTGATGGGTTAGGGGTAGGTGGAGGGCCTTTGTCCCTGGAAAGTAAATCACTGCTGCTAGAGGGGAAAGAATGGGAATTTGAGGTTGTTCTTTTAGGATCCTCCAAGGATAGGTCATATATGTACATGCTGTTAATGAAATTCTGGCTGAACTCAGTGAAGTTGTAAAATCTTAGGATCCTAGCTTCATGGTCACATACTGATTTCACTAATCACAGTCTCCATATGGATATGTTAAATTCACTTCTCCCTTCCCTAGCCAACTTAGAACAAATGTACCCCTCCCATTCAAGGCACTTTTTTTTTTTTTTTTTCATTGATTTATTTAACTAGCATTTTATTGGCCTAGCATTTGAATATTTATGCTAAGTGTGAAGATGATGGTAAGAGTCCTTTTGTTTTATGAAGCTCAGGTCCAGTGACATGTGATAAATAACTGTAATAGTATGTGACTAATGTTATACAGGAGGGATGTTCTGTGTGCTACACAGGAGTACAGGAAAGGAATGGTCAGCTCAAGTCAGGGTTCGGGGATTGTGTCGCTGTTTCAAGAAAAGATTCGTGGGGACATTTAAGTTTTCTTAAAGAGTTGATTACAGTTTTAAGCAGACAAGAATCAGAATCTGATAGCTTCCTTTAGAAGGAGAGGAAACATTAACTTCTTTTGGAGTTAATGTTTGCACTGATGACCTTGTTTTATATTAGTGTATTAGTAATATAATATTGGGGAAAACGATGACAGATCCTTAATCTGATCTATAAAGGGAGAGGTGTTTTCTAGTTAAAAATTTAGGCAGTTGACATATTTATGAAAATGTTCACAAAGTCATAATTAAAAACCTTGGATGTGGAGTTGAGCTCTTTTGGAGTTTAGTTAACTTTGAATGATATTGATAACTGGTTTAGGACTTGGTTTAGAAACTGGAAAGTATACTAGTTTATATTAATAGACTATATAGATAATTTTGAGTTGTATTTTAATATGACAGTTGTCATCACTTAATGACTAGTTTTTCAGGTCCTGAAGTTGGCCTGCACTGTGAAGTAATTCTAAAATTTAGGTAATTGCTGTTTGGTGGTCAAGATACTTGACAAGGAGACTACTTTTACTTGAGTTTCAGACTTTAATCTGAGTTTAGACTTAGTTATTAGAGATGTAAATATCAAAGTGGTTGATAATAGATGGATCATCCTAGAGAAATTTTTAAAAAATTTTAAAAATAGGAATATCTAAGTCCAGTTAGGCACCTTTATCATTCTCTCTTCTTACTATATCTGTTCTTATAAACAAGCAGTCACTAAGATGGACGTGACTCACTCTGAATTCAATTTTGAAGGTAAACCTTTTTGGGATTTGCATGGTTTGGCTGTCCGTTTTTCAGTCTTGGCGTCAAAATACCTCTTGATTGTGTCCTTCAGTTCTGGGTAGATTTCCTCTGTCTTTGCTGTTTGTATTGTTTAAACTAAAGCAGTCATTTTCATATCTAGTTCTCCTGATCAGCTAGGCAGGTTTGTGCTGTTTTTTCAAACTGTCCCTTTACTTTCAGATTCTGTTAGAATTAAAGAAGCAAGAATAGAACCAGTTGTATATATAAGTTCTGTTATGAGATTATGACACTTCATAACCAACTTGCCTGCAATCAGAAGTCTTATTTTCATTATTGGTGGGATAGCTTATATCAATTGAAAATTACATTTCTCTTAGTTTTGTAATTTCCTATTACTTTACTTAGGCAGGACATTTAAAAAATCTACTTGTTTAACCACTTTGGAATTGTTGATTTAAATGGGCTATAATCCATAAACAAAATGATTTTTGTTTTATAAAACTATTGTCTTATAAGATTTTAATACATTTAAGAGGGTTTCATGTCACCTGGGAATGTAGATCAATATTTTAAAACCTCTTTTGAACAAAGGGTACTATCAAATTGAATGTGAAAGTTGATGAAAAACTGACTAAAAGTTTTGACTGACTGCTCACTGATGTTTTATTGCTTGATATTCTTTGTAGCCATATGTCTTTTTGGAAAATATAATAACATCATTACGAAGGTAATATTTTGTTTAATCATCAATGCTTTTCAGATAGGATTTTTGTAGAACTTTTAGCCTAAGTTTTTTTTCTTAACATAATAAATTCTGCTTTGATTGTCTAGATGTTTTTATTTAACTGCTTCGACTTTAAATTGCCATTTACTAAGTGTTTGCCATTGGTACCAGGCATTTTCGTAAGTATTTGATATGATGTATCACATATATTCATCCTAGGCTTCTTATAATGTAAGCTTTATAATTAGCTCTACTTTTTATAGATGAAGAAACTGAGGCTTGGTGATTCTTTTTGCTTAGGTCAGACTCTAAGTAGTAGAATTAGAATTTGAACCCAGGTTGGATGTAGTGTACACATTATATATGTTGGTTATATATAATAAGATGAAGAAAGGCGTTAGGGACTTGGCCATCTCAGTTTTATATTCGTAAACTAAAAAGAACCAGTTCAGCTATAGAAATAATTGTTTATGTTTGGCTGGTTTGTTGTCTGAAGGCTTCAGATAAGTGGATAACAGCCTTACTATTGTGCTAACATTTAGCTTAATGTGTGGTTATTTCTCTTTATTCTTTAAATTATAGGAAGGGTATGGATGCATAATATCCTGAGACTGCAGTGCACATGTCTTTGTCCTGTCTTCACAATCTACCAGTTTGTGTGAACCATAGCAGTCATGTATTTTGACGTGCTCTATTGTACATCAGAGGTGTACATCACCTGCTGTGTGAATATCATATATCTCCACCCATGAGTGGAAGCAGCCAAGCTGGGAATGTGTCTTGGGAGTTCCAGAGAATATTACTCTGTAATATTCTGTATGACAGTTTTGCTTACTGTTACTGCAAGGAGATAAGGAGTAGAGGCCGTGACTCTTATTTATAGTGTTTCTGAATTTTCAGGGCTTTTAGATTGGATGCTTTTAGTGGGAAACAGGGCGGAGATGTGTTCCAGTACAAATTTACAGACTTCATTTCCCACAGAAATGATAACTTTGTGCACTTGCTGGGACCTAGCTCTTTAAAGCTATTTGATGTTTGTGGCTGAACTATGTATAAGTACTTAGTAGTTACTACTTTCAAAGGACTAGATTTTAGTTCATTGAACTGGATTATAGTTCACTGAACTAACCTGTAAGTTGAAGATTGCTTTTACTGAGCTATTAAGATGATAGATATTTAAAAAATTTTTAAATTAATGTTTTTAAATTAGCATATGAAATTTGATTATGCTGAAGCTGGATATACTAGGAACATGATTTTTAAGCCATACATAATTGAAAGACCCATTTAATCCTTGACATAAAAAATTTAATCTTTTATCCGGGTGCAGTGGCTCATGGCTGTAATCCCAACACTTTGGGAGGCCGAGGTGAGTGGATCACCAGGTCAGGAGGTCAAGACCGTCCTGGCCAACATGGTGAAACCCCATCTCTACTACAATTCAAAAAATTAGCTGAGCGTGGTGACACATGCCTGTAGTCCTAGCTACTCAGGAGGCTGAGGGAGGGGAATCATTTAAACCTGGGAGGCAGAGGTTGCAGTGAGTGGAGATTGCACCACTGTACTCCAGCCTGGCAACAGAGCGAGACTCCATTAAAAAAAAAATTATCTTTTGATACTAACTAGGTGACTTCTTGAAATATAAAAGTATTGTTGGCTTTAAACTCATTTATTAGACTCCAGTAAATATTTTAAATGTGTTAGGGATGTATGATGTATGAGCCGTTTCTGATATTTGGTTAAACATTAAAGGGTCAGACACTTTTGATAATGGTATACACATAAACCTTTTAGAAACAATGAAAAAGTCCATATTAGACTTATTTTCACTCTTTATACCAGCAAGTGAGCTTTCCTCACCTTGGTTTTTAGCAGTGTCTATTAAGTGGGTAGCAGAGCTTTTTATGGCCAGCTAATTAAGCAGCTGTTATTTGGAGTGGGATAGTTCTATTTCTGGGCCACTT
Source organism: Cebus imitator (assembly GCF_001604975.1). Classification (NCBI taxonomy): domain Eukaryota; kingdom Metazoa; phylum Chordata; class Mammalia; order Primates; family Cebidae; genus Cebus; species Cebus imitator. Next base: position 1,535,679 of record NW_016107609.1, read on the forward strand.
AGAGTACGTTAGGGTGTTTCCAACTTGTTCTTTGTCTTATTATTTAGCTGACTGTGCACTGCCGTGTGTGACCAGGCTTCCTCTAGGGTGGTAGGGTGGAGAGGTATTGGTGGTGAAAGTAGTGAACCTGATAGAATTTGCTGACTATTGGATGTAGGGGTGAGTACTAGGAAGAATGGTGGTCATGTTAATAGAGAGGTCAATTATATTTATATGTTGTTTTCTGCGGAGCCAGTATCTTATCAGTAGAATCTTTAAATTGACCATTTAAGTAGTACTTTTAGATTTGTCAACCCTAAACCCTCTAAATTCTTGGATTAGAAGGATACCATGTAATTTTTTTTTTTAATTGAGAAACTTATGACCTTTTATTGTGTTAAGTGACTGAGGTCTTAGGATTTGTTATA
>NW_016107609.1:1536760-1581839 GCF_001604975.1 Cebus imitator
CAGGGTTTCCACCATGTTGGCCAGGCTTGTCTCGAACTCCTGACCTCAAGTGATCCGCCTGCCTGGGCCTCCCAAGGTGGTGGGATTACACGCGTGAGCCATTGCACCCAGCCCTGATATTTAAATTAAATTCATTGATATTTAAACTGAAAAGGCAATTTTTTTTAATGGCATAAAAAATTTCCGGCCAGTTGCAGTGGCTAACGTCTGTAATCCAGCACTTTGGGAGGCTGAGGCGGGCAGATCACCTGAGGTCAGGAGTTTGAGACCAGCCTGCTCAACATGTTGAAACCTTGTCTCTACTAAAAATACGAAACAATTAGCTGGACATAGTGGCACATGCCTGTAGTCCCAGCTACTCAGATGGCTGAGGCATGAGAATTGCTTGAGCCTGGAAGGCGAGGCGGAGGTTGCAGTGAGCCAAGATTGTGCCACTATACTTCAGTCTGGGCGACAGAGCAGGGGACTCTATTAAAAAAAAAAAAAAAATTCCAAGTCTTACTTTTTACCTAGTTTAGGCACATGAAAAAAATAAGTTAATTTTTCTGTTTTCTTTTTTTTTTTTTTTTTGAGACAGTCTCTTCCTCTGTTGCCCAGGTTGGAGTACAGCGGCACAACCATGGTTCACCTCTGCCTTTTGGGCTAAAGTGATCCTTTTACCCCAGCCTCCCAAGTAATTGGGACTACAGGCATGCACCACCATGCCCAGCTAACTTTAGTATATATTGTAGAGATAGGGTCTCATTGTGTTGCCCAGGATGGTCTTCAACTCCTGGGCTCTAGCTATTCATCCGCCTTGGCCTCCCAAAGTGCTCGGATTATAGGCATGAGAAACCATGCCTGGCCAGTTTTTCCATTTTCAATTACTGTAAAGTGAAAGAATACCTTTCCTTTTATTTTATTTCATTTCCATAGGTTATTGGGTAACAGGTGGTGTTTGGTTACATGAGTAAGTTCTTTTGAGGTGATTTGGGAGATTTTGGTGCACCCATCACCCAGGCAGTATACACTACACCCTATTTGTGGTCTTTTATCCTTTACCCCCTTCCCATCCTTTCCCCTGAGTCCCCAAAGTCCATTGCGTTGTTCTTATGCCTTTGCATTCTCATAGCTTTAGCTCCCACTTACTAACGAGAACATACGTTGTTTGGTTTTCCATTTCTGAGTACTTCACTTAGACTAGTAGTCTCCAGTCTTATCCAGGTCACTGCAGATGCCATTAATTCATTCTTTTTTATGGCTGAGTAGTTCTTTCACAGTTTCTTTATCCATTCGTTGATCGATGGGCCTTTGGGTTGGTTCCATGTTATTGCAGATGCAAATTGTGCTGCTGTAAATGTGTGTGCAAGTATCTTTTTTGTATAATGACTTCTTTTCCTCTGTAGTTACCTAGTAGTGGGATTGCTGGATCAAATGGTAGTTCTACTTTTAGTTCTTTAAGGAATCTCCACGCTATTTTCCATAGTGGTTGTACTAGTTTACATTCCCACCAGCAGTGTAGAAGTGTTCCCTGTTCACCGCAACCATGCCACATCTATTTTTTGATTTTTTTGATTATGGCCATTCTTGTAGGAGTAAGGTGGTATCACATTTTGGTTTTGATTTGCATTTCCCTGATCATTAGTGATGTTGAGCATCTTTTCATATGTTTGTTGGTCATTTGTGTATCTTTTGAGAATTATCAGATGTATAGATTGTGAAGATTTTTTTCACTCTGTGGATTGTCTGTTTACTCTGCTGACTGTTCCTTTTACTGTGTACCAGTTTAATTAAGTCCCAGCAATTTATCTTTGTTTTTATTGCATTTGCTTTTGGGTTCTTGTTCGTAAAATCGTTGCTTAAGTCAGAGTCTAGCAATCATCTATAATTTTTATAGTTTTGGGTCTTAGTTTAAGTCCTTAATCCACCTTGAGTTGATTTTTGTATAAGGTGAAAGATGAGGATCCAGTTTTATTCTCCTACATGTGGCTGGCCGGTTATCCCAGTACGATTTGTTGAAAAGGGTGTCATTTTCCCACTTGTTTTTGTCTGCTTTGTCAAAGATCAGTTGTCGGTATTTGGGTTTATTTTTGGGTTCTCTATTTTCTTCCATTGGTCTGTGTGCTTGTTTTTATATCAGTACCATGCTTTTTTGGTGACTATGGCCTTATAGTACAGTTTGAAACTAGGTAATGTGATGCCTCCAGATTTGTTCTTTTTGTTTAGTCTTGCTTTGGCTGTACAGGGTATTTTTTGGTTCCATATGAATTTTAGAATTTTTTTTTTCTAATTCTGTGAAGAATGATGGTGGCATTTTGCTGGGAATTGTGTTGAATTTGTAGATTGCTTTTGGCATTATGGTCATTTTTACAATGTTGATGCTACCCATCCATGAGCATGGGATGTGCTTCCATTTGTTTGTGTTGTCTATGAGTTCTTTCAGCAGTGTTTTGTAGTTTTCCTTGTATAGGTCTTTTGCCTCCTTGGTTAGGTATATTCCTAAGTATTTTATTTTTTTGCAGCTATTGTAAAAGCGGTTGAGTTCTTGTTTTGATTTTCTGCTTGGTCACTGTTGGTGTATAGAAGAGCCGCTGATTCGTGTACATTAATTTTTTATCTGGAAACTTTGCTGAATTCTTTTATTGGTTCTAGGAATTTTCTGGAGGAATCTTTGGGTTTTCTAGGGAAACGATCATATCATCGTCAAACAGCGACAGTGTGACTTCCTCTTTACTGATTTGGATGCCTTTTATTTCTTTCTCTTGTCTGTTTGGTCTGGCTAGGACTTCCAGTACTATGTTGAAAAGGAGTGGTGAGAGTGGACGTCCTTGTCTTGTTCCAGTTCTCAGAGGGAATGCTTTCAACTTTTCCCCATTCGGTATTATGTTGGCTGTGGGTTTGTCATTGATAGCTGTTGTTATGTTGAGGTATGTCTCTTGTATGCTGATTTTGCTGAGAGTTTTAATTATAAAGCGATGCTGGATTTAGTCCACTGCTTTTTCTCCATCTATTGAGATGATCATGTGATTTTTGTTTTTAATTCTGTTTATGTGGTGTATCACATTTATTAACTTGCATATATTAAACCATCCCTGCATCCCTGGTATGAAACCCACTTGATCATGGTAGATTATCTTTTTGATATGTTGTTGGATTTGGTTAGCTAGTATTTTGTTAAGAATACCTTTCCTTTTAAGACTTCATAGTGGCTGGACATGGTGGCTCATACCTGTAATCCTAGTACTTTGTGAGGCCGAGACAGGTGGATCACTGGAGTCTGGGAATTCTAGACCAACCTGGGTAACATGGCAAAACCCTGTCTCAACCAAAAATATATACAAAAATTAGCCAGGCATGCCTGTAGTTCCAGCTACTCAGGAGGCTGGGGTAGGAGGATCACTTGAGCCTCAGGAGGCAGAGGTTGCAGTGAGCTGATAACATGCTACTGCACTCCAGCCTAGGTGACAAAAAGCCAAAAACTTCAGACTATTTGAAGACATTTGAATAGTCAATTGAAAGTAACAGTTTTTCTTAATTCAGATAGAATTCACATACTGTAAAATTTGCCCTTTAAAGTATATGACCTAGTGATTTTTAGTACTTCACAAAGTTTTGCTGTCATAATCACTGTCTAATTCTGGAGTATTTTCATCACTCCAGAAAATCCATATCTATTAGCAGTCACTCCCTATTCTTTATTCTTCCAGTCCTTGGTAACCACTAATCTGCCTTCTGTTTCTATGGATTTGCATAGTCTAGACATTTCATATAAATGGAATCATGTGGATTTTTGTGCCTGCTATCTTTAACTTAGCATGATGTTTACAAGGCACATCTACATCATAACGTGTATTTCATTCCTTTTTATGCTGAATAATCTTTCTCTGTATATATGTTTATATACATCATATTTTGTTTATCCATTTGTCAGCTTATAGACATTTTGGGTTGTTTCTCCTTTTTTTTTTTTGACTATTATGAATCATGTTGCTGTGAACATGCTTGTACAGGTTTTTATGTGCACATATATTTTTCATCCTTTTTGGTACATACCTAGCAATGGAACTGGGCATATACTGTGTCATGGGATAACTGTATGTTTAACTTTCTGAGACACTCCAAATTGTTTTCCACAGTGGCTGCACCCTTTCACATTCCTACCAACAATGTATGAAGGATCTAGTTTCTCTACATCCTTGCCAATACTTGGTTTTGCTTTATGTATTTTGGGGGGTACTATATAATTTTATTATATTTTTATGTTTTATATTTCTGAAAATCGATGTTCCCTTGCTGTGGAAAGATAAAACCATTTGTTCAAAGTTGACTAGTAATTTAAAGAAAACATACTACAGTGCTAATATATGATTGCTTCTTTATCATAATTTGCTAGTATCAGTATCATTTGTAGAAATGAATCAGATGAATTTAGCACCAGCAAGTGTTTTAAATTAGTGTTGTGATTCATAGACTGAATATTTCATTTCTGTTTTAAGTGATTACATGTAAAATAACTAACAAATTAGGTGGTTTCTCCAAGTCGGTATAAAACAGTTTTGGACTCATAACACCTCAATTAGCAAATCTGCATTTAGCATATAATCTGTGAGGCACAGTAATGGGCTATGGGAACACAGTGATGAGCAAGATGGCTATGGACCCTTTGTTCTTGGCACTTTTATTTAAGGAAAAAAACACATGTTGACATAATTACAGGTTGTGGTTTGTGTTATGACGGAGATAAACAGGGTGTGTGAGAGGGCATACTCTACTGTAGATTTGTAAGTCGAGGAAGACCTCGCTGAGGAGGTGATTTTAAAACTGAGATCTAAAAGGTGATTAAAAGTCAGGTATACAAGAGCTGGGAGAGAATACTGCAGGCAGGGAGTCTGAATTGGGAAAGAACTTGGGATCTAAGTGAATACCAGCTTGGCTAGTGAGAAAGGAGGAAAGAATGCTATCAGGGGAATTTGGAGAGAGACAGAAGCCAGATCTGGCCGTGGAAAGGAATCAGAATTAAATCCATTGTAGTGGGAATCCATCAGAGAGTCACAGGATTGATCTAAGTTTTTTTGTTTGTTTATTTTGTTGTTTTTGTTTTTTGTTTCTTTGAGATAGGGTCTTTCTCTGTAACCCAGACTGGAGTGCAGTGGAACTGATCATAGCTCACTGCAGCCTCGAACTCCTGAGCTCAAGTGATCCTCTTACCTCAGCCTACCAAGTAGTTGGAGCTACAAGCATGCCCTGTTACACCTGGCTGTATTAAAAATTTTTTTTGAGGAGATGGGGTCTTGCTATGTTGCCCAGGCTGATCTTGAACTCCTGGGATCAAGCAGTACTTCTGCCTCGGCCTCCCAAAGTTCTGGATTGCAGGTGTGAGCCACCATGCCTGGCTGATTTAAGTTTTTCTTTTTTTTTTTTTTTTTTCTTGAGATGGAGTCTTGCTCTGTTGTTCAGGCTGGTGTGCAGTGGCCTGATCTCGGCTCACTGCAATCTCTGCCTCCCGGCTTCCAGCGATTCTCTTGCGTAGCTGGGACTACAGGTATGCGCCACCACGCCCAGCTAATTTTTATATTTTTGAGTAGAGATGGGTTTTCACCATATTGGCCATGCTGGTCTTGAACTCCTGACTTTGGCCTGCCTTGGCCTCTCAAAGTGCTGTGATTACAGGCATGAGCCACTGTGCCCGGCCCAGTTTTTTCCTTTCTGTTGAATTACTCTTACTGGCATACAAACACATTATTTCTCTCTTGAAGAAACAAAAGCACACAATAATACACACCAAAAGCCAGACCCTGTCTTGATCCCATTTCCCTTCTAGCTATTGTCCTATTTCTTCCTTTAAGTGTAGCACTTTTATCAGTTATATATATTTGCTATCTCTATGTGTCTCTCCTTTTCTTTTGAATCAGTTCCAATTAGGTTTTTATCCTGCTACACCACTAAGATTACTTTTATCAATGTCATTAATGGTCTTCTTGTTGCAGGATACTGTGGGGAAATATAGAGATAAATAGAATAATATGAAGGGAGGACACTATGCATAGTAACAAAAGCCTAGAAACGCTCAAATATTCATTAACAAACTATAGTACTTTCCTATAATGGAGCATTATGCATTTGTTAAAAAGTATGAAGAAGATATTTTTATGCTGCTAAGCAGTGGTATCTCTGATTTATTAAGTGAGAAAACAAGATGCAATAGAAAGTGTATTGTACTACTTTTTATGTAAGAAAAGGAGGAAAATAGGAATATGTGTGTATTCAGCTTTGTTATATTGTAAAGCATTGTAAGGCTAATCCAAAATCATAGAGGGGATAAGGACAGAACTAAAACCTCTTTGAATGTACCTTATTTATAGTTTTTACCTTATCATCATTTTTTGTTATATATAATTATAAAAAATCCCTAAATGGAAACACAAGAATTAAAAAATGTCAGGATGGTGACACAGTTCCAAGAATTATTATTTCAAGTAACTTTGAAACACTGTATTTTGACTGTGTATCCCTAGTGGCTTATATCCTAAGGACAGAGAAGATCAATAAGAAATCTTAAACTTAGTTCATTATTGTTAATAGCAATCTTGTTATTGTTATTTTGAGATTACATGTAGTAGGCTAAAACAAATAGGTACATTTCCTAATGGCATGTATTTATTAGTGTCATTAGCAAGAAAGATTTTCAGGGTGAGAGAAGATACAAATAAAATGAGTGAATACTGTTTAATTTAATGGGAAATGTCAAAATGAACTCAGGATTTAAATTTCTGTTTATAAAAATGTATATTTTCTGGCTCTGCTTACTGAAGAAGTAACGACAAATAAAAGTCAGTATTCCTAGCTCCCAGATTTTGGTCTTCAGATACCATTTCCCATTAAAATGAGTCATGGATCCTGGAGCAGTGGCTGAAGACAGGTCTGGGGCCTGAAATGTGTAAGATGAACTTCTGGGGCATTTTGTCCCTGAGAGCAGGGAAGCTACTATTAGAGATGACAGAGATCATGTTAAAATGATGCAGGAGCCACCTAGCAGGAACTCCTACTGGTCAAAAATGGTGCAATTTGAGGTCTCCCTTATTAAAAGCCCTCTTGTCAAAGAAAAAGGAATTGGAATCTGATCAGCCCTCTAGAGCTAACTACATTGTACAGGAACTATAGGAACATGCTGTACAGTACCAGGAGGATACAGTTTGTGTAATCAGACTGGAAAGTTCTATGAGACAAATAATTTCTTCAACAAATAAATAGCATCGGAAAAATTTTTAAAAACTAGAAATTGTTAAAAGATTAAAAGAGGCATAACAGCCAAAATCTCTGTGTGAACCTTGTTTGGATTCTGATTCAAACTGTATTTAAAAGACATTTTTGGGCAAGTGGGCAGAGTTGGGCTGTACTGGATATTACATATTAAGGAATTATTATTTGTTGAATGTGGTAACATGGTTATCATATAACTTACTAAATCTGTACAGGTTAAAAGAAGTGATGTGTAATATTGCTTTAAAATACAGTACTCAGCTGGGTGGAGTGGCATATATCTGAGTCCCAGCTACTCCAGAGGCTGAGGCAGGAGGATTATTTGAGCCCAGGAGATTGGGACTGCAGTATGTACCATGATCGCACCTGTGAATAGCCACTGCACTTCAGTCTAGAAAACAGAGTGAGATCCTGTCTATATATATATTTTTAAAGATTAAAGTACAGTATTCTCTTTAAAGAAAAAATTGAGGGATGGGTGAGAACACAATAGCAGAATATTGGTAGTTGTTGAAGCTGGGTACTTGGGAGTTCTTGAAGATGGTGCCCGGGGGTTCATTTTTTTTCCCTCCACTGTATGTATGTTTGATAATTTTTATAAAGGAAAAAAATTCATAAGAAGAGACTGATGTCCTTTATATAGAGTGATGATATGACATAAAAGTATTAATTAAATGTTTGGTCTGGTAAAAAAGCGACAGTTTATGATGACTGTAATACTTATTGAAAAAACTTCTTTAGGTTCCAATTGTAATCAGTACATTATAGAGATTTATAAAGCATTATTAGATAATTCATTTTGGCTAGAAATTAAATAATTGATTATATACTTAGCATTCAACTTTACGGTCATAAAGTTTGCCATTCAGTGCCTATAAGGATATAGGAAAAAAACAAACTTAGTTTCTCCTATAATGCTCTCACAACGCTCAATACAGAATACTTCTGTAATGTCTAGTCACCAAAATGCGTGGGGATTTCTCTCCAACAACAAGCAGTTCTGCAGATAATTCTCCAGTGGACACCAGCTGAATGTCCTTTTAATTCAGTTCTGACACTATCTACCTGGACATAGATTCTACAGGTTGAGGGCTCAATCCCAAAAGACTGCCCCCCTTCATATGTGGTCCCAAGCACAGGTTGTGGGCTGTGTTTTTGACCAACTGATTATAAATTGAGGTTCCTGTGACCCCCCTTCTGGGATTCAATTAATTTGCTAGTGCAGCTCACAGAACTCAAGGAAACATGTTGCTTATATTTGCGCCCTTATAAAGGATATTATTACAAAGGATACAAATGGAAGAGAGATGCAGAGGACAAGGTCTGGGAGAAAGGACTTAGAGTTTCTGTGTCCTTTCTGGGCCCATCCACTCTGGAGGAACTTCAACTTACTCCACTATTCTGGAGCCCTCAGAACTCAGTCCTTTTGGGTTTTCGTTAGGTAGGCATGATTGATTAAATAATTAGCCATTGGTTTATCAACTCAACCTTAAGCAACTCTCCCTCTCTGGAGATTGGAGGTGGGCGTGGGACTGAAAATTCCAACCTTCTAATCTTTGGTTGGTTCTCCTGGCAGCCAGCCACCGTCCTGAGGCAACGTAGGGGACCCCAGCAACATTTATCTTATTAGCACGCAAAAGATACTCATCTTTCTGAAGATTCCAAGGATTTTAGGAGCTATTCAGCAGGAAGCAGCGTGAAAACCAAATATATTTTATAGTACCACAGTGCTCCACTCTCTCTCTATATATATGTTGTAAGACTTATATATTTTTAAAAACCTTCTGTGCATTGTATTTGATTATTCATATATAGGAGTTTGTACATGTGAATTTGAGGAATGGCACACTCCAAAATGCTTCCAGGAGAAACTGGAGTATGTGTAATGTTAAGTATCTTGGAAGGATAGCTATGCCTTTTGTGTGTAAGGATGCCTGAACCACAGATCTTAGTATGATAGTTTCTGTTATGGCTACTTTTAATATAAGAAGACCCTTTTGTAGTAGCCATGGTGAGTCTTAAAAATTGTTGTAGTTGTGGCTTGGATTTGGCATATTTAACAGTTGTTGATATAGCTAGTATTTGCTTTGATAAAATTCAAAGAACATTGACTTGTTTTGCAGTTATGAAATAGGCCTTATGTGGAATATGTGCAAATGCTTTAATTTTAAATAATTTTATATTCTGGATGCACATAGAGATGGTGTCTGACTCTCCATGCACTTGTGTTGATTTTTCTTTAGTCTTGTGTTTTTGAAAACCATACAAAGGTATTTGGGAGAGTGGCAGGAATAATAACTAGAATAGTAAGTAAATTTATAACTAAATCTAAATGGCTCTTGAATTAAAACCAATAAATGGTTCTGCATATTAGTAAAGAACAAGATGAGTCTTATGTATCATTTAGATGAAAAATTGACAAAATAAGGCAAAATGATTCTGATGACCTCGAAATTGTATGTTACTATTGACGATTAATATAAGGCCAACCATTTTCTCATTTATATAGTCTTGAAGATTTTTTAATGATAGTCATATATGCATTGCATTATGCTTGAAAAGACAGACTTCCAATTTACCTACATTTCCCCCTACTTAGGTTTTTTTAAATGTATTAATTAATCTGTATTTTATTGTAGCGACAATAGATATGCTACCATTTGCTGAACTCCTCAGTGTTTTTTCTTAAGTAGAATTTGGAAAATGAAAAATTCTTAAATTGTGTCAATTTTCTGCTTACATGTGCCTAAAGGGAGTTTTATTTTACCCATAATTAGGCATGTTATTCCCAACCTTCAATTTGTATAATTAGAAAAGTTGAATTCTTGTCTTTGTCCCATTTCTTAGTTGACGAAGGATCAAAGATTGGTGTATTCGGGCAGACTGCTTCCCGATCATCTGCAGCTGAAAGACATTCTCAGAAAAGTAAGCTTTTCTACCACTATTTGATACCAGATACATTCAGAATGTGAGAGGAGATATGTTCTGAAGTTTTATTCAACCAGTTCAGGTTTTAGATACTTAAAATCGATCCCTTTGGGTAACATAAGTGAAGATAAATTAGAAAGTAACATGATAGTTTCTTATTAGTTTACGTAACAGTTCTGTATATCCATCTGATAGCTAAGTCTGAAGTAGGATTATGTATTTGTGTTGAGGTATTTGTCATTTTTTTTGTAAGAAAATGCTGTTGACATCGTTAGTGCAAGAGGAGAATGTTAGTAGTGGTGATGGATTTTCATTGATAACAATCTTTCGTCTAAATTTCCTTTTAGCCAGTTGCATAATATTTTTATACAAATTGCTTGAGTTGAGAGTTTAATTTCAGGAGGAAATTAACTGGTCCATCAGTTAGCAAACTTTGTGGGTGCTCAGAGCTAAAATATATTTCAATACAGTTTTTTCAATAAAATCAGCCTGAAGGCTAGTTATTTTAGTGGTAGCTTTTAGCTCATGTTCATTTGTGGAATTTATACTTATAGAGCTTTTCAGCATTTGAAATATTGCTTTTTGTTGGTGAGTATAGCAGAATTGAATAGCTTCTATGTTTTGCCTTAGATCTTTGACTTAACTATTGTTGTGGATATTCCTTATCTAATTTAGAAGATCTGTATCTTCTCCTGTATGTTTTATGATCACCTGTGGAAAACTTTAAAAAATATTAGTATTTTCCTTCTGCTTAGACAGTTGACATTTTAGCTTTGCCAATGTAACTTCTTGCTGTTATTTTAATTACATAGTTTCAAATTACTAACATAGTGTAATACCCATTCCCCCAAAAATAGTGGAATTAATGCAGCAGATTATTATTTTTTCTTTCTTTCCTCTCTTTTTTAAACAAGTTTTTAGAGCTATTTTAGGTTCATAGCAAAATTGAACAGAAGGTACAGCAATTTCTCATACATTCCCTGACCCCACATAATCACAGCCTGCCCCACTGTCAGCATCCCACACCAAAGTGGTACATTTGTTACAATCAGTGAGCCTACGATGACATACATTATCACCCAAAGTCTGTAGTTTATATTAGGGTTCACTGTTGGTGTACATTCTATGGGTTTTGGCAAATATGTAATGACATGTCTCCACCAGCCTAGTGTCATTCAGAATAGCCCTAAAAACCTCTGTGTTCTGGCTATCTTTTTTTTCTTGTTTTTATGCTGGTGCTCAGAACTAAAATATATTTCAATATAGTCCTTTCTGCTATGTGTTCTTTGAAATACAGATATATTAGATATTTTGCCCCAAAGATAGCTTAAATTTGCACATGAAGACTTTTGAAAGATTTTTGCTGTCAGAAATGGTTTCAGGCCAGACAACTTAAAATAAAAAACTGCTTCAGTCAAAGAACTATTGTGCGCCTATATAAAACATTTTGAGTAGTAAGTTTATATTTTGAATAGTTCTTTCAATTGTTTTTGTTAAAGTTAGTGTACCCTTTTTTCAGTTTAAATGCTGCCATTAGCTTTACCTATTTAGTATAAAATGTTTTATAGAAACATTCCCAAGATAAATTCTGTGAATTAATTGTGATTAATAATGACCTTTTGAAGCTAGGTTTCTAAGGATCAACGTCTTATACTTGTATGCTTTTTAATATTCTGTATTCAGAAGCTAAGGGGGACATTGTAAATTAGGAGTGTCTTCAGCCTGCTTTGCTAGGTTTACCTTCTGTTGTGCTGTCTTTGAAACCTTTCTTTAGCATTCTATCCCTTAGTAACTTCTTCCTCCAAACTTCTAAAGCAGTTAAGGTTGGGCTTCTCAGTTTCATGCAAAAGACTGTTCTCTATGTTTCTGTAATTGTGCTGTAGTGTACTAGTCTAATGTCTTAACAATATCATGAGCCTCTTTAAGGAAGGGCCTTGTACCCTTACTTGAATTTGCCTTCAAATTAAGTACAATTATAGGTTCATGGTAGGCAAGTGATACATTCATAGTTTCTAGTAGCTTTGTTTCCCTTTCTCATCATTTGGGTATCTTTCTTCCTACTCCTTTTCCTTTGTTATTTGGTTCTTTTTTTTTTTTTTTTTTTAATTGCTAACTCACCCTTCATTGTTCTCTGTCCTCCTTCATTCCTTCTTTACTTTTCCCATCTTACTAGCTTTATGTCTAAGTATATGCTCATGATCTCACTGAGCTAAAATGCCAACCCTAATCGTTATTTAGAATATTTTTCTTCAGTCCTATCTGTAGGTTTATAGAAAAACATGAGATATTTACAGAATATAGTTTAAATGTATGCTTTATATCTGCATATAGGTGTTATAGATAAAAATAGTTTTTGACTCAAAAAAGAGTAAAAAAACATCAACTTTGCTAAAATTAAGGCAAATGAGATTATGATGAAGTTGAGTTTCTTTTATAGTTGCCAAGTCTCAAGTGATGGAAATATGTAAACTGTACAAAGTTTAAGGTGCTAGATGTTTTTGTGCTGAAATGATAGATTGTGCTGATACAACTTTAACAACATTGTTTGCTTTAAGACTGCTTCGTATGCAAAATAATTTTTTAATACAGCAATTGCAGAATATTTAGATCATTTTCCAAGCATGGAGAAAATACTGAATTCAGAAGGGTCCCAAATAAAATGACAAACTTACCTTCAAATCACTAATAGAATGGGTAGGCTAGAAAGGGACCTACGTTTTAAGTATTTCACTTTACTGACTTTTTGAACTGTACAGCTTCTAGTACTACCCTTTAAATGTAATCTTCTTTAATTTTAGCAAGATGAGTATCATATGGTTCATCTAGTATGTACTTCTCGGACTCCTCCCAGTTCTCCAAAATCCAGCACCAATAGAGAAAGTCGTGAAGCATTGGCATCCAGCAGCAATTCTGTGAGTTGTTTTGGGAGGAGTAAACGCTGAAGTTTTCTGACTATTATTATTATTATTATTATTATTATTATTATTATCTACCTCTAAAAAATGAAAAACAACGATTGGAGCTTGTGGATTTTGAGATTGTGTTTTGAATTAAAGTTAGGCATTTTGTAAAATTTACCATTTTGAAAGGTCTAATATCCCTTGAAGTCTATTCAACATGAGTTATAATTTGCTGTATGGCAGGTCAGTAATAGATTTAATTTTCAAATATTTAATTACTGGAGTACTCAGAAAACAGAATTATGTTTATGGTTATATAATATAAACTCTTAGGCCAATGATGTTTCAGAAATATGTGAGGTATTTAAAGTAGTATATTTGATTCAAGGTGGATTAGATTGTTTAAAATTTAAGTACCCTAAATCTTCTTGAAGTAGATGGGTTGGTCAAGGATTTTGTTTTTAGAATGACTGGATTTGCGCATACATTCCACCTGCTGGGGGAGGAAATACTTAATGTACTAATGTCTTTCCAACTTGGGTATTCATTCCTCCATCCTTATTTTTCCATCTGCCTAAAATTGTTTTGGAAATGTTTTGTAGTAGTCAATCTTCTCAATTTAGACATTTTCAACACATTTCAAAGACATTGTTCCCAATCCAAAAATTGTGTTATTTTTGATTTCCCTTAAGAGCTTTCTGTGACACCTTTGCAGGTGTGAGGATTGGATGAGTGGAAGCTTGCTTTCAACTTCTTGAGCAGGCAGGGAACTTTTATACTGCTAAGTATGCTTTCCTTTTTAAAAATCCAGCCAAAGCTTGAAAGAGGGCACGAGTGACAGGGTTGGGAACTAGTTGATTGCTCTCTCCATAGATACCAGTTAACTGCTGCTTCAAGAAACTAGCTCCCACAATTGCTGTATTTCATTAGTATTCCCTTAATGGTAAGTATTTTCTAGTACCAGTCATGGGAAATTAGCTTATATTAAACTAAATCAAATATGCTTTATCAAAACACCCAAGGGTCTTTATATGTTTTCTGCCTCGGCATGGAAAGCCACAGACATTGGCATTGGCACAGAGTATTTTTTTGTAGTCGATGGACACAGTTGCATTGCTCCAATTTTTGTTGGGAAAGAACCCTCTGACTTTGGCTTGTCCAGTGGGTTCCTCAGCCATGATTTTGTGTCATTAGCGTGTGTATTTGTTTTTTTCAGTGTTACGAAAGTCTGAAAAGTATCAAAGGAATGTTAAGTTGAATTCACCTTAATTTTTCATGGCTCAGAAATTTCAAGGGATTTAAATGTTTTAAAGATCTAATCATAAAATAATTACCTAATAAGGTCAGAAATCATTAGTTCTAGAGAAATTAGGTTGTGCTGCCAAATGACTAGGCTTTTCTTCTAATAGTTATATTAATGAACACCATATTATGATGGCCCATTTAATGAGAAATCTTGCTGAAAAAGAAGCCTTTCCCAGTTTCTATTCCTAAGAATCAGACTCCTTAGTAAGATATTTGTTGTCTATTGTGTGTGAAGTAACATTTTAAAGAAAGTTTTTGTTAGTTTTGCAAAAGACTGCTATGCTTTGGACCTTTCACATGGCAGGACTTAGTGGAAGACTTGCAAAAAGACATCCTGTTAATAAGAAGGCAGTACAGGTCAAATACAATTTAACAAATAAAATAATACTATATCCAGCTTTTCAAAGTGGAAGAACCGTCATTTATGTAAAATGTAATTATGTTTTAAATGTACATGAAACACTTGACAAACTGTTTTCAAACAAACTGGGATGGTCTTCAGGGAGTTATATTGTTTAAAGGTTACTGAATCCATGAGTTACTGACATCATTTGAGAATGAGAATAAAAAAATCCTGATTAACACCTTGATTCTAGTAGTTCATTTTCTAGAAAAGCAGTATTTGTTGGTGATTTCTATAAATTAATAGAATTTTAGAACTGAAAGGAATCTTGAAAATTTAGTCCAATCTCATTTTCTGTAGGAAAGTGGAGACTCTGAGAGGTTAAGTGAACCTTTAAGCTTATACTTGTCAATGTCAGAGGTAACACTAGGTTTTAGATCTTTTGATTTTTAGCCTGTTTCTCATTATTTTAAACCAATGTGCTACCAATAGCATGTTATAAAGTACTTGGAACATAGTAACTGTTTAAATGACTCAGTAATTAGTACCATTTATTGAGCGCTTTCTATGTGTTAGGCATCATGAAAGGCGTTTTGCATGCATTAATTTAATCATGTGAAAAGAGCTTTTTATGCATTAGTTTAATCCTCAGAATTTAATATGCTGTTTATATATATATATTGTTATTCTCCTCAGCCATTTCTAGTTGAAAAAATGAAATACTGTAATTTAATTAAGTAGTTTTGATAAGCTTTGACTTATCAAAATTAAAATATCTATTATGCTGGACACAAGATTTAAAACAGTAAATTTCTGAAATTTAGTTATTTTACAGAGGGATTTCATGAATACATTTTTAGTAATGTGCCTGTAATTTTGTAAAGAACTAAATCTCCTTTTAAAAATTACATTTTGTTTGTAGAGTTCAGATCATTCAGGATCAACAACTCCATCATCCAGTCAAGAAACCTCGTCCTTAGCTGCGAGTTCTTCCTCGGAAGGATTGAGGCAGCGTACCCTTCCACAAGTACAAACTGACCCAGCACAGAGTCACCAGTTTCCATACGTAATGCAAGGGTAAGTAAAATTATGGTAGCTACGGAACATGATTGGGACCCCCTAAAAATGAATTGCTTTTGATTTTCACCTTAGCCTCTTTGCAATAATTAAAGGACATTTTACCTGTATTCATATACTTGATTTTATATTTTGAGAACTAGAGGGTTAAGAAGAGCACTGCTTTTGAAACTTGGCTACACATTAGAATCATGTAGGGCAGTTCTTTCAAATCTTGAATGTTTGTATTAATCACTTGGAGACCTTGTTGAGCTGCAGGTTTGTATTCAGTAGGTATGATGGGACCTGAGAATCTGCGTTTCTAATAAGCTCCCAATTAATGCTGATGCTTCTGATACTTGGACCACATTTTGAATAGCAAGGATCTAGGTAATTTTTTTTTTTTTTTTTTTTTACTCAGCCTCACTATAGACCTACTCAGTTAGTCTTCAGGGGAGTGTGGCTGAGTGAAGGTATACTTGGAAGAGCACAGAGCCCAGCAAACTCTTTTTAAAAGTTCCACCAGTGTTTCTAATCAACTTGGTAACAACTGTGCTAGAGTAAAACCATGATATATTATAGGGATATGCTAACCCCTGCATGTTATCTAGAATCTTTGCTGTTTTGAGAGTCCTATAAAGCAGTTTTCTCAAGAAGCTTGCTGTAGCCACCCTGTATTTAGCAATTATAGCAGGCCGCTTGGGTTAGGCAATTCCAGAGGAAATACAGCCACAGGTAAAGCAGCTCAGAGAGTAGGATCTTGGAGAACATGGTTTGGACTACGGTTGTGTCTGAAAACAGAAATGTTTTACTGGAGTACTATTATTTTTTATTTTGAAGTAAAGGAAACTTGAGTAGCAGGTAGTGATAATCTTTCTGTGTTGCATATCAGGTCATGGGGCTGCAGTGTGTGGCACTGCTCTAGCTATTTTGAAATTTACAACATTGTTGCTAACTATAGTCAGCCTACTCTGCTATATTTATAACCCATTCACCAACCTCTCTTCCCCTCACCACCTCACCCCCACCACTCCCAGCACCCTTCCTAGACACTTGTATCTATCAATCTACCCTACCTCCATGAGATGAACTTATTTAGCTTCCATATATGAATGAGTAGTGTAAATTGGAAAAAAAAACCTTAGATTTTAACTTAGCAATTATGTTACCTGCCCAGTGTAATACTATATTGCAAAGATTATGTTACAGAAGTATATATATTGATATTTAAGGTTGTTTAAATTGCATTGTTAGGGACAAATGCAGATTTTGTACGTGTATATATGTATGCCTGTATATATAATCCTATGTTTTAAAACACTTATTTCTGGCCGAGTGTGCTGGCTCACGCCTGTAATCCCAGCACTTTGGGAGCCCGAGGTGGGTGGATCACCTGAGGTCAGGAGTTTGAGACCGGCCTGGCCAACATGGTGAAATCCTATCTCTGCCAAAAATACAAAAATTAGCTGGGCGTCATGGTGCATGCCTATAATCCCAGCAACTTGGGAGGCTGAGGCAGGAGAATCAGTTGAACCCGGGAGGTGGAGATTACAGTGAACTAAGATTGCACCACTGCACTTCAGCGTGGGCAACAGAGTGAGATTCCATCTCAAAACAAACAACAACAACAACAACAACAACAACAAAACCCACACAAAACCCACAAAAATTAGCTGGGCATGGTAGTATATGCCTGTAATACCAGCTGTTCGGTTAGTTGAAGCATGAGAATCACTTGGACCCAGGAGGTAGAGGATGCAGTCAGGCAAGATCGTGCCACTGCACTGCAGCCTGGGCAACAGAGCATGACTCTGTCTTTAAAAACAAAACAAAAAAAAGTTTGGTCAAATTTGACAATGAAGCCATCCAATCCTGAACTTTTCTTTGTTGGGAGATTTCTTTTTTAAATTACTGATTCAATCTTATTACTCATTATTGGTCTGTTCAGGTTTTCTGTTTCTTCTTGATTCAGTCATGGCAGGCTGTGTATGTCTAATAATTTATCCATTTTCTCTAGGTTTTCTAGTGTATTAGTGTATAGTTGTTCATAATAACTTGATGGGTTTTTTTTTGTATTTTTGTGGCATTAGTTGTAATGTTTCCTTTTTCATTTCTGACTTCATTTATTTGGGTCTTCTTTTTTTCATTGGTTACCTTAACCACTACCTTGGTTAACCAAGGTAGTGGTTTATTGATTTGTTCTTTTCAAAAATCCAAGTTTTAATTTTGTTGATCCTTTGTATTGTTTTTCTTTTTCAGTCTAGCCTGATCTTTATTATTTCTTTCCCTCTACTAATTTTGGGTTAGGTTATTCTTGGTTTTCTAGTTTGTTGAGCTGTATTGTTAGATTGTTTATTTGAAATCTTTCTATTTTTTTGATGTGGGCATTTATTAGTATAAACTTCTCAGCACTGCTTTTGTCATATTCCATAGGTTTTGGTATATTGCTTTTTGACTTTCATTTGTTTCAAGAACTTTTCATTGTTGTTTTAGAGACAGTTTCACTCTGTTAACCAGGCTGGAGTGTGGTGGTGTGATCCTAGCTCACTGCAGAACTCCTGGGCTGAAACGATTGTCCTGCCTCAGCCTCCTGAGTAGCTGGGATTATAGGCACATGTCCCCACACCTGGCTTCAAGAACATTTTTGATTTCCTCCTTAATTTTTTCCTTGACCCATTTAATTTCCATGTATTTTGTACGGTTTCCAAAGTTTTTTTTGTTACTGATTTTTTTTTTTCTTTTTTTGAGACAGAATCTTGTTCTGTCACCCAGGTTGGAGTGCAGTAGCTCAGTTTCGGCTCACTGTAACTAACCTCTGCTTCCTGGGTTCAAGCAGTTACTCTGCCTCAGCCTCCCGAGCAGCTGGGATTATATGCGTGTGCCACCCCGCCTGGCTAATTTTTGTATTTTTAGTAGAGACTTACTAATTTCTAGTGTCATTCCATTGTGGTCAGAAAAGATACTTGATAGATTTTGAATTTAAAAAATTTGTTGATTTTTAAAAGTTTTTAAAATTTATAATGAGAAGAGTGTGTATTCTTACCTGTTTCATCCCAACAGGTTATGCCCATTTGGTCTAAAGTGCAGTTTGAATCCAGTGTTTCTTTTTTCTTTTTTTTTTTTTCTGAGACAAAGTTTCGCTCTTGTTACCCAGGCTGGAGTGCAATGGCGCGATCTCGGCTCACTGCAACCTCCGCCTCCTGGTTCAGGCAATTCTCCTGCCTCAGCCTCCTGAGTAGCTGGGATTACAGGCATGTGCCACCATGCCCTGCTAATTTTTTGTATTTTTAGTAGAGACGGGGTTTCACCCTGTTGACCAGGATGGTCTCGATCTCTTGACCTCGTGATCCACACGCCTCGGCCTCCCATGAATCCAGTGTTTCTATGTTAATTTTCTGTCTAGATGATCTGTGTAATACTGAGAATTGGGTGTTGATGTCCCTAGCGCTTTCTGTATTGGATTCTGTCCCTCCCTTTAGGTCTGATTATGTTTGCTTGATAGAACTGAGTGGTCTGGTGTTGGGATCATATATGTTTAGAAAAAGATATGTTATATCTTTTTGTTGAGTTGATCTTTTTATCAGTTTATAATGACCTTGTTGTTATTATTTTTAAATTAAAGTCTGTTTAATCTGTTATAAGGATAGATGTTCTTGTTTGCTTTTGATTTTTGTTCACTTGGAATATCTTTTTCTATCACTTACTTTCAGTCTGTCTTTACAAATGAGATGAATTTCTTGTAGGCAGCATATAGTTGGATCATTTAAAAAAATTTATTCAGCCCTTCTGTATCTTTTAAGTGGAAAGTTTAATTCATTTATATTCAGGGTTATTATTGATATGACAGGCTTATTCCTGTCATTTTAGTAATTGATTTCTAGTTTTTGAGTAGCGTTTCTTCCTTTGTTTCTCTCATATTATTTTTCATTGTGGTTGGTTTTTTTCTGTAGTGGTAACATTTAAATCTTTTCTCTTTTTTATTTGTGTATTTGCTCTACCAGTGGGTTTATACTTTGATGTGTTTTCATGGTGGTAGATATTTATCTTTTGCTACTAGGTATAGGGCTCTCTTAGTTATTTCTTGAAGGGTCAGCCTGGTGGTGATAGATTCCTTCAGCTTTTGCTTGTTTGAGAAAGACTTTATTTCTCCTTCATTTATGAAGAATAACTTTGCTGGGTATAGTATCATCCTATTCTCTCCTGGCCTGTAAGGTTTCTTTGAGAAATCTGCTTGTAGTCTGCTGGGGATTCTAAGCATCTAAGTGACTAGATGCTTTTCTCTTGTTTTTAGAATTCTGTCTTTGCCTTTGATGTTTGATTGTAATGTGCTGTGGAGAATACCTTTTTCAAGTGTGTCTATTTGGGGATTGCTGGGCAAGGTGTCAGAGCCCTGGCACCAGGAAGTGGTCAACTCATGGGTTGGTAAAAAGAATTTACTGACAACAGTTAAGTTTGAAAAAGGAAAGTTTATTAGAAAGGAAGAACTCTGCAAAAGGGTACAGCAGGGTGCCTCAGTGAGAGAGCAGTGCACTGTGGTGGATTTTCCTTAGGAGCATTTATAGGCCTTAGGATGGTAGCTTAGGGTTATAACACTATTTTCAGCATGGGATATATAGAAATTTTAGTTACAAAAATTGAAAGAGGACTGGAATCAGATGCCAACTTCAGATACTACGGAGGTTTGATTACCTCTAAATTCCCCAGATAAGGGGTTTTGCCTCTGGATGGCCTATTTGGTGGTTGCCAGGTAGTCTTTGCTCCATTCTAAATTGCTCAGATAAGAAGTTTTTGTCTCCGGGTCTGTTGAGTGGTCACCAGGTGACTTTCACTCTCCTTAGGTACTTTTTAATGATATCTATGTCTTTGGTACAAATTTCTTATTTATATCCTGAATTGTTTTTCAAATTTTTAAATATTGTTTATCTGAAACCTCTTATATTGAGCTTCTTTAATGTCAGTATTTTGAATTCATTTTCTGGATTTCACAAATTTGTTTTTCACTGGAATCCATTGCTGGAGAATTACATTCTTTTGGAAGTGTCATATCTACCTGCTTTTTCATGTTTTTTTTTCTTTCCTTATGTTGATATCTGTGCATGTGGTGTAACAGTCCCTTCTTTAGTTTTTTTAATTTGCTCCTGTAGAATGGCACTTCTTCCTAAAGATGTGTCTGTGGTGTTGTTTGGGTAGGCCACTTTGGCTTTGATTCTGTATGTATACCATAGTGTGGTCTCTGTATGAATTTTGTCAGGAACAGTGTCAGTAGTGTCTGATTTCCTCAGTGTCTTCGTGTGCAGTTTTTAGTGGAGGCTGTGGTGAAGTTTTGCTGGGGACGGGGTGTCAGGTGGGTCAATCTTTAGGCCCCAGTGATGGCAATGGGAGGCTGAGCATGCCTGTCCTTAGGCTCTGGTGTGGCATATGCTGGCACCAGTGTTGGCTCGTCCAGGTGGGTCAATTCTTATGGGGGGTGTCTCCAGCCAGCATGTTTGGATGCCATCAGTGACAGTGATGGGCTGGGCAGTTTGGCATGTCATCAGGCCCCTAAGCAGTGGATATGCTATGGATTATGGCAGTAGTAGTGGTGGGACAAACTTTTAGCTCCCAAGTGGTCTGTGGTGGTGTTGATTATGACTGCAGTGGGTTGGGTGGGCCAGTTCCCAAGCCCACACGTGGTGCATGCACATGGGTATCTGCTGTGGTAGTAGTGGCAGATTGGGTCCTCAGGCCTCTGGGAGGAGTACTCAGGTGCTAACAGTTGTGGATGGTGCAGTCCACAGCCCCTGGATGGCATGCTCAGCCACTGGAGGCGGGTGGAACTGGGCTAGGCTGGCCTGACCTCAGGCCCCCTGGTGGTTGTGCAGCTGCTGGTTCTGGTAGGCGAGAATGGAATGATCCCCAGACTCCCAGCACAGTGGTCAGGAGATGCACTGCAGCCTGTTACTGGGAGGGCTGGGTTGCTTTCAGTAACAACAAACATAAACTGGGAGGGGGAGCGGTACATATTGGCTCCAGATGGTGGCTGCAAGCTGGTAGCCTGTCCTCAGGGTGCTCATAAATGCACTGTAGTGCCATTTACAGGAGTGGGGTTGCTGACAACGTCTTGCTCTTTGGCCCAAGATACATTAGCTAGCAGCACCACCTGGGAATGTCCAGGGGATGTCAGTGAAGCTTCAGAGATGTGAGATGCAGGGCTTCTTGGGCCCCAGGGCAGGATGCAGCCTGCTGGGCATTAGACTCTGAAAATGGTACCTTACTGTAGCTACTTAGGAGGTGTGCGGGACCCATTGTGAACTCCCCTTGAGCAGTGCGTTTGCATGGTCTCCAGGCAGCTCGCTGTTAGTCTTGGGGCCCATGTGCGTTAAAGGTCTCTCTTGTGGCTAGGATTACAGAGTGTGCAGTGGGAATGTAGACTGCTGGGGGTCCCCACTTAACCTTTCCCTGTGCTGGGGAGGCTCTGTAGGCTCCCAGCCCATCTAATGCAACAGGTTGTCTTGCTTCCCTCTCTTAACTTGCCTTAGGTGTGTCCTGTCATTTCTCTATTGAATTCCAGTTGTCTTCTTTAGGAGATCTACTGGAAGTGTGATTATCTACTCAATATTTTTGTTCTCTTTTTTGGAAGAGGTGAGTTGCCTCTAGTCAGCCTTCTTGAAGCCCCTCTTAGAACCTCTATTGTCTGACTTTTTTTTTTCCTGCCTCAGGTTTGTTTGTACAAATAGCACAGGAGGACCCCATGCAGATGGCAGCCCTGGTGGGGGGGTGGCACCAGTCCTTCTGTCCTCACGTTGGCAGACAGAGATACCTACTCTGAAGCCTTTATAGGGACCTGGGCACCTTTGGGAGCCTGAGCTGGAACTGAAGCTGGAGCTGCAGCCTGGGCCTTGGTTTGATCCTTCGCCTTGGCCTTGACCTTTGGCCGGAAGAGCCTGAGCCCCTTGGCAATGCGTGCACGAGCACGCTTCCCAAGCTTGGGGTGAGCAACGTAGGCAAGTTGATTGAGCTTGTGGCTGACACCCTTTGGGATCTTGGGCTTAACCTCTTTGGGCTTTACGAGGGCCTTGATGGCATCGGCATGTGCACTCATGGCCTTGGCATTGTTGGCCTGCATCTTCTTTAGGTCCTTCTTGTTGTGCTTATTGGCAAAGCTCATGTTCCTCAGGAACTGGGGGTCCACCCCCTTAAGAGATTCGTATCTTTGTGATTGGGGTTTCTTGGTACCCTTTCTGTGCCATTTTCGGGACTGGTTGTGTGTGGTGTGGTTATTGGGAGTTGGCCATGTCTGCACCTAAGCCACAGTTCCCCTGACTTTTTTTAAACATAAAAATTTCTTGCAGCCTGCCACTCAGAAATAATGATATAAACCAAAAATAAAATTCTCAAGTCCCTCAACCATCTGAGTGGACCTCTCCTTTTAGCTGGGCACTCCAAAGTTAACCTGAAAAACTGGTTCAGGCTATGATAGTAAGGGAGGGTCAGACATCCCTTTTTATACCCTCCTCCCTTTTGGAATTCAGGAAAAGCTGACCAACATTTAACATCAACACAGACCTTAAGTCTGGTAAGAAACATTTACAGTCTATTCTCTCTGAAGGCTGCCACCTGGAGCTTCATCTGTGTGGTAAAACTGTGGTCTCTACAACTCCTTATAGAAAATCAGACTTCCCTTTCTAGTGATAATAATTCTTTCATCCAATTGCCAATAACGTAAAAAAAACCATCTACCTATAACCTGGGAGCCCCCGCTTTGAGTTATCCTGCCTTTCTGGACCAAACCAGTATATATCTTACATGTATTTGATGTTTCATGTCTCCCTAAAATGTATAAAACTAGGGTATGCCCTGACCACCTTGGGCACATGTTCTCAGGATCTGCTGAGGGCTGTGTCACAGGCCATTGGTCACTCATATTTGGCTCAGAATAAATCTCTTCAAGTATTTTACACAGTTTGGCATTTTTTGTTGACAACAACCATTACTAACATTTTAACAACTATCCTTCTAAACACTTTTCTATGTATACTTTTAAAATAGAAACATACTGTTTATTTTGTAAACTTAAAAAAAATGTGATATAACTTGGACATATTTCCAGATCAAATATAAATCCACAACATTTAAAGTCTGTATGATTATTTATGTAGATTTACAAATTTGTTCACACATCTGTTGATGGAGAACGTATGAGTTGGTTTTGCTGCATAACCTCAAAATCTCAGTGGCTTACAATATATTTTATTTTTCTTGCTCACAGGTCTTTTAGTCATTGGTAAAGCTCTGCCTTGGGTTGTAGATTGAGTTCAGATCTGTTTGGAGTTTCTCATTCTCTGCAGATCAGTAATGCCCCAGCACACGTTCTTCTCATGACAAATGACAGGAAAACAAGAGGGCAAGCTAACGATTGAGCACATTTGAAGCCTTCTATCTGTCACATTTACTAATACTATGCTGACCAAAGCAAATCACATGGCCATTCTCAACAGCTCAGCAGTATTGAAGGGGGGAGGTATTGCAAAGTTACATCCAGTGCTGTGTTGGTAAATGTTTAACAGCTGCTTTTGTGGGGTGAGGAAAATAAAGCCCTAGATTTGTCATATTTGTTGATTTCTGTGTTGTAAATACTCCCATCATGGCTCAGCAGTCTGCTTTTGTGAGCCAGCATAAACCAGCTTTGCCACTGCATGGTAGGTAGTACAAGTATATGATCCTGTTATAGAAGACTAAAGAATTGGGGCAATCTTTTACCATAAATGTTTGGGTCTGTTTTTTCCTCCACAAAATATTACCATAATCATTATTAAATGTGTGTACTTACATATTAGCAGTTATTATTTTAGGATACATTGTGAGAAGGGCAATTCCTGAGTCAAAGTGTTCTTAAGACTTTTTGAGGATCTTAAAGACTTCTGCAAAATTGCAGTAAAGTTGTACCAGTTACTTTCTCAGTAAACATTAAAGTGCCTGAATATCTTTACTTGTACAGATATGTACTTGCTAAATAAATTGGAATGTCCTTATTTTAATTTGAGATGTGATAAAGATGTATTCTTTTTGTTTTATTTGTGAGTTGCTTATTTTGTTGATGTGTTGGTATCTTTAAAAATTCACTTGCCACACTTTAACCAAAAGGATATTAATAACTAATGCTTATTGAGCATTAGCAGAAGCAGGCATTGTACTAAGAACTTATATGTGCCTTACTTCACTACATTTTATAGCAACTCTGGTCTAGGCACTGTTTTCTGCCACTTACGGGTGAGGAGAATGAGACTGAAAGGCTATGCAGCTTGCCTAAGTTCACAGAGATTGTCAGTAGCAGAATTAGAATTCAAATCCATTTTAACTTGGAGGGTGGTATTCTTAACAGTGTTGCTGAAGTGACTATTTTGTCTATCATTTGTTTCAGTATTTTTTCCTAGGTTATCATTTGTATTTTGACTTCATTCGTAATGAAGTGGTATCCTACCTCAACCCCAATTCAAAATTATTTTCTGGTGAAATCTATCAGTCAGATTTTAAGTATTGGTGACTGTGTGAGCAAATCTATTTGCATGAAGACCCTGTGACTTCATTCAGTAAATGTTTACTTTAGAATCTACTGTGTGCTAGGCACTCAGGAGAGGAAAATGAATTCTATACTTGGGCTCACTGGAAGTAGGTCAGATAGGCAAATGAATTACCATCTGCTGATGGCCTGTCATGGCCTCGAAAAAAGTGCTGAGGGAGCCTGGAGGAGGGAGGGACTATCTCTGCTTGGAGAAGTGTGAAGGGCTTCTGAGGTGTTAACATTTGAGCTGTCTTTAAGGGGGTTAATAGGGAGAACAAAGCAAGTGCTGCAGAGTTTTGAAAAGGATGATTTTGGGAACACAGTGGGGATTCCCTGAGGTTTCTGTGTGGTCACTTGTATGGAGTAGTGGGGGAAGCAAGGCTAATTTAAAAAGTTTTCTGTGAAAGAGTTTGTTCTTGAAGTTTCCAGTTCCTTTCATCTCCTTTTCTCTGTAATTTTAACTTATTAAAACCTATGATGAGTGTCTTTTGGTATAGCTTTCAAGTACATAATTGTGAATGACAGTATTTCTACTTCTTGGTTTTTTTCATAATTTCTATTGTACTCTACCAATTTTATGTGTTGCAGTGAGTTTGCCTTGCTCCCTTTTTTT
This sequence comes from Cebus imitator, assembly GCF_001604975.1. Lineage (NCBI taxonomy): Eukaryota > Metazoa > Chordata > Mammalia > Primates > Cebidae > Cebus > Cebus imitator. Next base: position 1,562,686 of record NW_016107609.1, read on the forward strand.
CTGTGTTCAGTTATTATCCTTCAGTCCTAACTAGTATAGCCTATCCGAAAAGAAAAAAAAAGTTTTTAGAACATCTGTCACCAGTTGTGATTTCCTCTAGCTTGTTTCTTTCAGCTTTTTTCCTCATTGTTACTTTCCTAGGGGCAGAGGGAGAAACCAGGTTTATCATCTTACTCAGTTTTCCTTGCATAAAGAATATGACATTTTCTATGGAGACAGGCATATTACACATTCCGGATAGTTCCCATGTTTCTGCTATTTTATTTTGCTTTTTGCCAAAAAGAGAAGACAACTAAGTTAACATTTCATATTTTCTTCCAGTATCCTTTCTTTCTCTCTTCTTCTTTTTTAAATAGATGGGGTCTCGCTCTGTCACCCACGCTGGAGTGTGGTGGTGCCATCATAGCTCACTGCAGCCTTGAACTTTAGGGCTCAAGTGATCCTCCCACCTGAGCTTTCTGAGTAGCTGGGACTACAGACCTGTGCCACCATGCCCAGCTAATTGAAATTTTTTTTTTAAGGGATAGGGCCTTGTTATGTTGCTCAGGCTAGTCTCAAACTTCTGGCTTCAAGCAATCCTTCCCTCTCAGCCTCTCGAGTAACTAGGATTATAGGCTTGAATCACTGTGCCCAGCTCAGTATCCTTTACTTTGCACATGTTTTTATTTAATATACTTTGCAAATGCATTTATTTATTTATTTTGTTATAAAATAAATTTGTAATTTTTACTGTGTTGGCAGCCTTCCATGTTTTCATTTAGTGTTGAAGAATTAAGTGGAATTTACAAGTTGCTAGATTAGTTGCTTATAATCAGTACTTTCAATATTTTTTTGATGCTCATATGAAGTAGTTCAACACATATTTATTGTGCCAGATGCTAGAGATATAGTAATAATGGATAAAGGCCATTCCCTGTTCTTAGGACCACAGGGACGAGTCAGAGAGACAGTAGCTTAAACAGGAAATTTATTTTTAAAGCTGTTTTCTAAGAGGGAATACAAGTGAGTGGTACCATGTTAAAAACATATATGTATTTTTGAGCCCAGGAGTTCAGGCCAGTCTGGACAACATACTGACACCCAATCGCTAACAAAATTAAAAAATATAAATAAATATATATGAGTTTTATTTCTATGTCTTTTACCACTTGCCCTTTTTAGAGGCAGCCATTATTAGCTGTTTCCCCTGTATTATTCTAGAGATAAAATGTGCTTACACAAGTATGTGTGTATGTGCATGCATATCTACATGCGTGTGTATTTTAACACATAATAGCATACTTTCTATGCAGTAAGTCCTCACTTAACATCGTGATAGGTTCTTGGAAACACCAACTTTAAGTGAAACAGTGTTAACAAAACCAACTTTTTCCTCATTAATGTTATAACAAAATGACATTATTCAAGGACCTGTTATACATCGTTTTGTTTAAAGTCAGTTTCCAAGAACCTATTGACAATGAAAGTGAGGACTTATTGTACATACTAGCCTATATCTTGCTTCTTTCATTACATGTATTACAATTGTATTAACAATTAACATGTATTAACATTACATGTATTAACATGTATAACCACATTAATACACAAGAGCTGTCCCATTATTTATATAATATATATATTTTAGTTTTTATTTTTATTTTGTTAGAGATGAGGTCTTAGTATGTTGCCCAGACTGGCCTGAACTCCTGGGCTCAAACAATCCTCCTCCCTGAGCCTCCTGAGTAGTTGGGACTACAGGCAAGTCCAGCTGTCTCATTCTTTATTAATTGCACAGCATTCCATTACATAGATTACTATATTTAATGAACCATTCCCTGTTGATGGATATTTAGGTTAAACAGTCAGTATTTTTATATACTGCTTTTAAAAAATTTTTTTAAATACTTTTTTTATTTTTAAAGAGTTTCTCTTGTTGCTCAGGCTGGAGTGCAATGGAGAGATCTTGGCTTACTGCAACCTCTGCCTCCCCGGTTCAAGCCATTCTCCTGCGCCATTCTCCTGCCTCAGCCTCCCGAGTAGCTGGGATTATAGGCATGCACCACCACGCCCAGCTAATCAAGTATTTTTAGTAGAGATGGGGTTTCTCCATGTTGGTCAGGCTGGTCTCAAACTCCCGACCTCAGGTGATCCGCCTGCCTTGGCCTTTCGAAGTGCTGGGATTGTTATACTTTTTAAACATTCATAAAGTACAGAAGATATTGTAATGAACCAACAATCAACAAACTATCATTGTTCATCTAGTTCACCTTCTGTTTCCTTTTTTATCCTTGGGCTGGAGTTTAAAACAAAACTTAAGACATTATAATTTTGTCTTTAAACTGAATCTATAATAGATATGGTAGCTATGGGCTCCCACTAATAAGTGAGAAATGTGGTATTTGGTTTTCTGTTCCTGTAGTTTGCTAAGGATAATGGCCTCCAGCTCCATCCATGTTCCTGCAAAAGACATGATCTTATTCTCTTTTATAGCTGCACTGTATATATGTATGGTGTTTATGTACTTTTCTTTATCTAGTCCGTCATTGATGAGCATTTAGGTTGATTCTATGTCTTTGCTGTTGTGAATAGTGCTGCATGAACATTCACGTGCATATTAGAATGATTTTATGTTTCTTTGGGTATATACCCAGTAATGGGATTGCTGGGTCAAATGATAGTTCTGTTTTTAGCTCTTTGAGGAATCACCACTCTGCTTTCCGCAATGGTTGAACTAACTTACACTCCCACCAACAGTGTATAGGTGTTCCCTTTTCTCTGCTACCTTGCGAGCATCTGTTATTTTTTAACTTTTTAATAGTAGTCATTCTGACTGGTGTGAGATGGTATCTCATTATGGTTTTGATTTGCATTTCTGTAATTATCAATGATGTTGAGCTTTTTTTCATTTGCATGTTGGCTGGATGTATGTCTTTTGAAAAGTGTGTGTTTATGTTTTTTGCCCACTTTTTAATGTTTTTCTTTAAAAAAAATTGTTTAAGTTCTTTATAGATGCTAGATATTAGACCTTTGTCTGATGTGTAGTTTTCATATGTTTTCTCCCATTCAGTAGAATGTCTGTTTACTCTGCTGATAGTTTCTTTTGCTGTGCAGAAGCTCTTAAGTTTAGTGAGATCCCATTTATCAGTTTTTGCTTTTGTTGCCCTTGCTTTTGGCATCTTTGTCATGAAATCTTTGCCCATTCCTGTGTCCAGAATGTTATCACCTAGGTTGTTTTCTAGGATTTTTATAGTCTTGAGTTTTACATGTAAGTCTTTAAATCGTCTTGAGTTGATTTTCGTATATGATATAAGGAAGTTGGGTCCAGTTTCAATCTTGTGCGTATGGCTACCCAGTTATCCCAGCACCATTTATTGAATAGTTTTCCCCATTGCTTGTTTTTGTCAGCTTTATCAAAGATCAGGTGGTTGTAGGTGTGTAACCTTATTTCTGGACTCTCTATTCTGTTCCATTGGTGTGTGTCTGTTTTTATGACAGTACTGTGCTGGTTTGGTTACTGTAGCCCTGCAGTAGTTTGAAGTCCAGTAACATGATGCCTCCATCTTTGTTCCTTTTGCCTAGGATTGCCTTGGCTATGCAGGCTCTTTTTTGGTTCCATATGGATTTTAAAAAGTTTTTTTTTCTAGTTCCGTGAAGAATGTCATTGGCAGTTTGATAGGGATTGGATTGAATCTACAAAGTGCTTTGGATCATATGGCCATTTTAATGATATTGATTCTTTTTATTCATGGGCATATAATTTCTTTCCATAGAGCAAAACATTTTTAAAGGTCTTTAATTGTGTAATTGTGTTTTAAAGGCTTATTCAAATTCATACTACCATTAGCAATGAAAAGAGTTAGTCTTTACTTGTCCCTTTTGCCAATAATGGATATTTTTATTCAGTCTTTTCTACCTTGGCAAACAAACTTAAAAAAAGTTATCTTTGCTTTAATTCGTATTTGGTATCCTAATGATTACTTCTGTTTCTATAACTTCTTTTTTTTTTTTTTTCTGAGATGGAGTTTTACTCTTGTTGCCAAGACTGGAGTACAATAGTGCTATCTTGGCTCACTGCAACCTCTGCTTCCCAGGTTCAAGAGATTCTCCTGCCTCAGCCTCCTGAGTAGCTGGAATTACAGGCATGCACCATCACGCCCTGCGAATTTTGTATTTTTAGTAGAGATGGGGGTTTCTCCATGTTGGTCAGGCTGGTCTTGAACTCCTGATCTCAGGTGATCTGCCTGCCTCGGCCTCCCAAAGTGCTGGGATTACAGGCATCAGCCACTGTGCTGGTATGCTAACATTTCTTTCTAAGCCATTTCTCTTTAAATTTTGTTTTCAAATATGTTGGGTTTTTTTCCTGCTTTCTTCTGTTACTTAAGTTAGGAAAGTCCTTCCTACAAAGGGTTGGTAAATAATTCTAGTTTCTTCTAGGTTATTTGTGGTTTAATTCTTAATAGTTTATTTTAATTCTCTTATTTGAATATATAGAATGAGATGAAGCTTTTAAACTCCCTTACTCTACAAATTTGGTAATCTTTTTTCTCAGCACCAAATAACAATTCTCTTTAACTTGTTTAATGATGCATCCTCTAAAACAGATTAAGTTCTTAAGTAATGTGTTTCATTGGATCTATTCCCATATATTTTATTAATAAATTTATAATTTAGCATCAAATCCTTTATTCCTTGTTTCTGGGGAATATCAAATGCATACCACCTTGTCTGAGGGTAATGAACACAACCAAAAATTATAGTATGTCATCTTGGGCCTGGGATGTATTTAGCAATTATATAATCCAGTAGTTTTCTAACTTATTGGAGAAAAAGGGAAGAATACTTTGGGGAGGTTATTTATTTACTTATTTTGGCAACATATTTTCAGTAGTCACCATACATTCTCCTTTTGTTTTGGGCAGCATGCAGTAGGGTGAGGTGGGAAGCCATAACTTTTTAAAAGTATTTGTTAGTGGCTTCTTTTTCTCCTTTGAGCTTTAAAAACAATGACAATGTCCAACCTTCCCATTTTACAGTTGAAGTAACAGATTTATTTGACATTCTTATTAATGGTAGAGATTGGTGGAGATTTACTTTCGGGGGATGGGTTTTTTCATAATGGGGAATACTAATAAAAGTTAAAATATACACATGGATACAACATATTGCTATAATACTTTATTCAGGTAGTTTTATGGATTTGCTCAGAGATGCATCAGCTCCTTGGTATAAATGCTGAGTTGTATAAAACAAATGTTTTTGTAGTACTTCACTGCCTCAGTGGTATGGCTTTCTCTCCAGAGTTGATCACTAACTGACATCTTTTTAAAGGAATAGCTGGGTTGAGGTTTGCTTTTTTTGAGAAGAGAAGGGCTGTCTGTCATCTGTTGTCCTGTGTCCAAGAGAGTTGAAGTTTTCTCCCCTTTATACAGGACCCTATTTGAAGGGGATATATATATATATATATATATATAAAAGGGCACTGGCCAAGCTTTACCCCCACTTTACATATATATATATATGTAAAGCTTGGGAGTAAAAAATATATATATATATATTATATATATATAAAATGGGGGTAAAGCTTTATATATACAGGTATTGATCGACTTACGACTGATGCAACTTACGACCATTCGACTTTACGACCACAATCGCTAGCCACGACTGCCCCGCGTCTGGCAGCACAAACGTTGCCCAGCTGGGCGTACGACAGTGCGGACCAGCTTCCGGCAGCACTACCATCTCCGCGTGCATATAGCCTACTCAACTTGCGACCAAATCGTGTTATGACCGGTCTGTCGGACCCAATCGTGGTTGTAAGTCGAGCACTAGCTGTATATATAAAATACTGGGAGGTTGAAGGGTCTTTTGAGGATGGGACACTATATGGTTCCCAGTGCTCCACCAAGAATAAGGAAATAAGGAATGAGGAAAGTTCAGGTAATATGTGGGGAAGGTGATGCCTTACCTAGCACCCGGTTTTCTTAAATACAGCCTATTGATAAGCCTTAGCTCCCCAAGCTCTTCTAAGTTAGGTTTTTATAATTATTACCAATTGTATGTATAAACAGTCTTTAGAATATAAAATTACAGTTAATGAATTTAATCATTCTTGTCTCACTCTGGATAGACCAAACTAGTATCAGCTAAAGATAAAATTCAAGTAATGTGAAAAAGAGTTAGCAAATTCACAAATAATTCTGCATTTACTTATCTGTTTATCTCTGTAGTTGCCTTGTGATTTTCTACAAATGATATATGTGATACATTTACAAGTGATATATGTGATTTTCTACAAATCTCACATTGTACACTTTGGCATCATGTTCAGTGTTGGAATGGGGAAAAGTAAAAATAAAACTAACATTTCCTGAATACAGGGTAAGAATCCTGTGAGGAAGATTCTATTATTAGGTCCATTTTAGAAGTGAGAAAACCGAAGTATAGAGAAGTTAGGTGTGACCTTCCACAAGTTTTATTGAAATAATATAATTTGGCCAGGTGCGATGGCGTATGCCTTTAATCCTAGCACTTTGGGAGGCCGAGGTGGGTGGATCACCTAAGGTCAGGAGTTTGAGACCAGCCTGACCAACACAATGAAACCCTGTCTCTACTAAAAGTACAAAAAAATTAGCCAAGTGTCGTGGTGCATACCTGTAGTCCCAGCTACTTGTGGGTCTGAGGCAGGAGAATTGCTTGAATCCAGGAGGCAGAGGTTGCAGTGAGCTGAGATCATGCCACTATACTCCAGCCTGGGCAATAAAGCGAGATTCCATCTCAAGAAAAAAAAAAATAAATTAAATAAATAAAAAGAAATACTGTAAAATTTTAACCTACTTTAAGAATGTATACATGAACATATTCTGCTAATCTTGTATCTTTAAAGAATATTTTACAGGTTTTTGTAATGTCCATTTTTTATTTTACAGCTAATAGCTGCTATATTTTAATAACATTTTATTATATAAAATATCATTTGTCTATTTCCCCATTCCGCAAAATATTTTGTCATGAAATTTATTTTAGGGCTTTGTTTCTTAGGAGAATGTACTTAAAATGAAGGTAATTTTGGCTTTCTGTGCTGAAATGAGAAGATAATAAATGTTCAGATTGGCTTTACATTTTGTGAGTGTCTCTCTTTGTTTTCCCTTTAAAACTGGGCTGAAACGTTAGTTATTCTATGTAGTTGGGCCCAGGGTCAACCTATAAAAGATATAGTGTCTTGTTTGAAGAATTGTTGAAAATAAGTTTTTTTTTTTTTTTTTTCAGTGAGATTTAAATATATTCTGTCAATGGTTGACTTGGGGTTGAGAAATGAAAATTTAGAATAACACTTTTAATTGCTAGAGCATTGAAAGAGCTCATTATTTTTTTCTTGCAGAAATGTAGACAACCAGTTTCCTGGGCAAGCTGCTCCACCTGGATTCCCAGTGTACCCCGCATTTAGCCCACTGCAGATGCTGTGGTGGCAACAGATGTATGCTCATCAGTATTATATGCAGTAGTAAGTTAATCTGAGCTCATTTTTTTGAGTGTGTTATTTGCTTTTTTTTTTAATCCTAAGTAAATTGATTTGGGATTTCATTTGCTTATGTATTTAATGTTGTTTGAAATTATCATGAGAAGGAATTCACAAACATTTTAGCAGATACTTTATTTTAAATTATTTGACCAAAGGAAAAAGGGCTCACCTCCAGTTCACATGGACTAACCCTGTTCTTGGTTCCTCCTTCTCTTCCCTAATTATATTTAGCAGTATTCAGATTCTTTAATATAACATTTTATAAATTCAGGAGCAGAAAACTTAATGTTCTACTGAAAGGCAGCAAATCTATATGAAGAGTTAGCTGAATGAAAAAAGGAATAGAATCATGTCAGGGAGGCCATAGCTTATATAGGACTCAAGAGTGGCTGATATGCTTACTGGACTCTCAGTATTTAGTCCGTTTTGATTCTGGTCAGCATGGGACAGTCCTAGCGTTGAGAACAGTTTCTGAGTCTTCATCCTCCTGGACTCATTCTTCTGCATTCGTTTACCATTGATTAGCTTCTCTTTACCATTCTCCTCTCCTTGTTTCTGTGGTTCTTTTTGTCTTTTGTATCTTTTTTTTATCTTTCTGGTCACTCTTTTTGCATCCTTTAATAGCTCATTTTATTAACATTTCTTTCCCAGTTCATCATGTATTTGTTACTATGTGCTTCTCAGCACTCATAGTTGGTAGGGAGGATGGGATTTAGTTGTGGGGGCAGTTCTCTTGGATTTCTTTTTTTCCATGGCTTTAGTTGTTAGCTCTCTGTGGATGAATCCCAGTTCTTCATATCCTGTAATTCATTCTGTGTCTCTGCTTTATTGTTGGAAGATTTCCATAGGGGAATGAGCCTTTACCTCAAATTTCAGTACATCTAAAATTAGATGCCTCTGCTCTTTAAGTGCCTTCTTTTTTTCTCACTTCTTTGTCAGTGATACTATCTCTCCTTAATTGTTACCCAAGCTCTTAGCCATAAGCAGCTTTGATTCTGGCTTCTGCTATCTCTGAAAGCAGTAATTTATAAAGATGAGTTAATAGAGCTTTTGTCCAATGTTTCACCTAGATCTTTTCTCATTCTAAGTCCACTTGACTTCAATAGCTCTTTCTCCTTTTAGCCTTTTTACTATAGTTTCTTATACTTCTATGGGTTACATTTCTTTCTTTTCTTTTCTTTTCTTTTTTTTTTTTTTTTTTTNGTCTCGCTCTGTCGCCTTGAGTGCAGCGGTGCAATCTTGGCTCATTCCAGTGTTTTCCTCCTGGGTTCAAGCAATTCTCGTGCCTTAGCCTCCAAGTAGCTGAGATTACAAAAGTGTGCCACCACACCTGGGTAATTTTTGTATTTTTAGTAGAGATGGGGGTTTTGCCACATTGGCTGGGCTGATGTTGAACTCCTGATTTCCAGTGATCCATCCACCTGCCTCAGCCACCCAAAGTGCTGGGATTACAGGTGTGAGCCACCATGCCCGGTTTGCCAGGTTGCATTTCTTAACACATAATTAAGTCAGTTATTCCCACAGCCACCCAGATATCCTCTGATTCTCTTGCTTACTGTGAAGTCTACATCCTTGTTCTTCCTCCAGACCTTTCCCCGTAAAGCTACACTGCTTTATGAACCTCGTATCCTATAAGCCCTTGGCTCCAGGCAGGATGTTTGTACCTTACATGTTGCCATGGTAATGATTATCATTTGAGTGACTGCTTTGTGCTCAGTACTCTGCTGGATGCTGTACCCCACCTTGTCTCTTTTGTGAACCTCACAAGAACTGTGTAAGATTAGGGGTGCTTATTATGCTTGCTGCTAAATAATATGCTCTGTGTACATCATTTAACTTTGGAGCCTCAGATTCTCCTCTTTAAGATAAAGTAACTCACCTGTGTATCAGAATATCCATGAAGTAGGAATTGTGTTTTCTAAACCAAAAAGCCTTGTACAGATAAATGTTACTATCATACTGGCTTAAATAGGATTTTGTAGCCTGGGAACCATTTATTTAACTTTCCTTTGCTATCCTGATTGTTAACTTATTGTAGAAAAATTTAAAAACATAACAAGGTAGAGTAGTAAAAGGAATCCATGTATACCCATCACCCAGCTTTCACATTTATCAATTGATGTCAGTCTTATTTTATAACTTTTCCCCTTCTGTTGGATAATTTAAAGCAAATCTAAGGTTTATTATCACTTTACTGGGAAATTTATTCTTTACTGGGAAAATTTAAGCAATCAAATTATAAGCAAATCTGAGGATCACAATTCTTTCTAACTTGACAGGGACCAGTGGTCTCCAGTTGGAGTTCTTTCAAATCAGTATTGGGGTGAAAGAGTGGTTGTCTGAGATGTAGTTAGAATTTTAGAATACTCATACAAATCATTTATCATTGACAGTTGACACATAGGATAATAATAGTATATATTTTTAGACAAGTCTTTCAGAACATGGGTCTGACAAAGAAGTAGGTGATGGGCTTGAGAATTTTCATCCCATGTAGAACACCAAAAGGGGTCATTCATGAAAAGGTTTGGACATCGCATTAGCTTATAAGGTAATTGATTGAAAGAGAGGCAAGAGTGGTTAACATGGCTGCTCTCATGTCTTCGCCTTTCCCCTGTCATCTTACAGTACCAGGCTAAGAGAACATCCTTTCCTGTGTGACATCTACCATCAACCTTGGCTCCACTTTTCCACTGGAATTTGCACTTACCTAAGAAATGTGGTGCAGGAGTTGGGATATTTCATATTAGGTTTATGAAAAATACATATAGCTCCCCAAGAAGTTTAAAAAATATGGTATAGTAAAGTTTTTTTTTTTCTTTTTAATATTTATTTTGGTGACTATTTCAGTCAAGCAGCAGTTTCAGCTCAGGCCACATCAAATGTCAACCCAACCCAGCCTACTGCTTCACAGCCTCTAAATTTGGCACATGTTCCTGGAGAAGAACCCCCACCAGCTCCAAACCTAGTGGCCCAAGAAAATCAACCCATGAATGAAAATGTTCAAATGAATGCACAGGGAGGCCCAGTACTAAATGAAGAAGACTTCAATCGAGACTGGCTAGACTGGATGTACACGTTCTCACGAGCTGCGATTCTCCTTAGCATTGTATACTTCTATTCTTCTTTTAGTCGGTTTATCATGGTAATGGGAGCCATGCTACTGGTTTATTTGTGAGTGATGTTTATTAACTTTTTGTGGTTTCTTTTAATTTCTGCAACTGTTCAGCACAGAATCTGGTCTGTTGTGAATTTTGAGTGAAGGAATATGAATGCTGGGCTTTAGATATCTAGCATGTTTTTGATACCAAAAGTAAGGGCAGGTTTTGTTGAGTGAGAATATTTATCAGAATTATTTAGAAGCAGAATTTTTGTTTACTGCATTTTATAAAAATTGTTTATTCAGTGAGACATACTCTATCCATTACTTAGAATTTAAGAAATATATGATGCACTACTGCATAAAGCCATCCTCTTTGATTAGAATTGCCAACAGTAAGCCCTATAGGTATAAACCAGATTTTTTTTCATAGCTAGACTATTTTTCCCCTGCTCCCTTCTCTCCAAGGGGCAAACAAATATCTAAGTTGTATTTCATTTTGAAAAATACTAGAAAAGATTTATGATTCCTGATATGTCTTAATAACTAGCATAGAGCCAATGAAGTCCATGATAGACTTAGAGATTTGGGTTGGTTTTGTTTTGCTGTCATTGCTTTGACAAGGGTATTTCACTGGCCTGAAGTGGGAGATTTGGTCTTTTTATTTATTATAGTTCTAATCATTTTTCTCTTGTAGGACACTAATTTAAACATTTTATAGTATTACAAATAAAAAGAACTGTGACTTATTTTATTTTCTCTTTATTTTACTGAACAGACACCAAGCTGGATGGTTCCCTTTTAGGCAAGAAGGAGGTCATCAGCAGGCTCCCAACAATAATCCCGAAGTTAACAATGATGGGCAAAATGCAAACAACTTGGAACTTGAAGAAATGGTATGTAATTGAAACTTTTTTATACTTTAGATACAGAGATTTTCCCAGCACTGCATGGCACCAACATGATGAAAGAATATTGGATGGTTGTTCCATAAGTATTTGTGAAATGGCACATCAAAGCAAGTTAACATAAATTGTGGTGGTTTCATCTGGGATAACTTAGAATATAATACCGAATCAGTCATATATTAGAACTAAATGGGAAGAACTAACATTTTTTTTCCTGAAAATAGCCTAGAAATAAAATTATACACATGGTGAGCATTTATTGTATTGCATTGGCAGTTGTCCCCTTTATACTGGATCACTGAGGAATTTATCAGTTTTGGCCTTAAAGATTTCTAATGACCACATGCATAGCACTTCATATTCCTTTGTTCTACAAAGAAGAATTTAACTCTCTTCTATCATGAACTAATACTTGTTCACGTTATGTTTCTCGTTTTGCTTGAAAGGAGCGTCTTATGGATGATGGGCTTGAAGATGAAAGTGGAGAAGATGCAGGTGAAGATGCCAGTGCAATTCAGAGGCCTGGATTAATGGCTTCAGCTTGGTCTTTCATCACCACCTTCTTTACTTCACTAATACCAGAGGGGCCTCCCCAGGTTGCCAATTGACCTGAAAAACTGTGCCAGCTACAAGGAGGGTCTGACTTTAGGAAAGAGGTTTAAATAACAGTGCAATTTCAAAAAAATTTATAACTTTCTTTTGATCATCATGTACAGAGGTGTTTTTTTCTTTAGGCTTCTCATGCATATGAATATTTTAAGCACAAAAGGACTACTAAATGTTTGATTTTTTTTTTAAGATCCTAACAGAACATAGTGTAACAATATTGGTCTTCCAGGTGTTACTCATTTCAATTATGTATAGTATACCAAGACAGACCTATTTTTGTGTCTTATTCTTTAAAGAGCTGCTTTATTGGCCGGGCGCCATGGCTCACGTCTGTAATTCCAGCACTTTGGGAGGCCGAGGTGGGTGGATCATCTGAGGTCAGGAGTTTGAGACAAGCCTGACAAACATGGTAAAACCCCGCCTCTACTAAAAATACAAAAAAATTAGCCAGGTGTGGTGGCACTCGCCTGTAATCGCAGCTACTCAGGAGGCTGAGGCAGGAGAATTGCTTGAATCCAGGAGGCAGAGGTTGCAGTGAGCCGAGATTGGGCCATTGCACTCCAGCCTGGGCAACAGAGTGAGATTCAGTCTCAAAAACAAAAAAAGAGCTGCTTCACATATAAATGTCTATAGCTAGTAGCCCAGCCCTTTAATGTTTAATTTGAATAAATATATCTATTTTCTGTGAATTATCTTGAAAGTTTTAAACAGAATGACCTCATAGTTTTTAATAAAGGATATTATTTACCTAAAATGTGCTAGTAGCATCTTGCCCAGCCATAAAGCAATAAACTTCTCAATAATCTTAATTTTGACATTTGAATAAGTAATGGAAACTTTCTATTTTAAGGGCATGTATCCCATCAATTGGAATCAGTACCTTAACAGAAAAAGGCAGCTCTTCAATGGAATTAAAGTGATATAAAATGTTTGATACAGGCAGTACTTTTATAACATAAGATATGCTGGAAGTTGCTCCCTGTAATTTTTTAAATAAAAAGTCAATTATGGTAAACATTCTTATGGGATATTTGTTCAAACTCTTCCCCCATTACATGCAAAAATTTATGTGAATTTTAGTAGTTGTTTTGAAGGGTTGAAGTCTTAAAGGTCATTTACACCTCTTTCCATTCCAGATGGATATCTCCTAGATTGTCTGAAACCTCATTAATTGATTTAAAAATCCCTGTGCAAGCCAATTTAATATGTCATAAGAAGGCAGTTTCTTATTAGATAGCTAAGTAAAACAAATATGGATGGGAGAACTTTATCTCACATGAAATGCACTATTGAATTATGAGTGTGGTACTGGCCCAGGAGTATATGATTAGGTAGCAGAACAGAGTAGAAGATTAAGAAAACATCCATAAATTATTTTCTGATTTGTTTGCTTATAATGATAAAAGTGACATTTTCAAGGGATGACTGGTTAGTTAACCCTTTGAAAAGTAAAGTTAGATTTCTATTTATAAATGTTAAGAGGTCATGACTGAATATGAACAATCAAATCGTGGGAATAATAAGAATATATAGGTGAAAATTTATATAACATTGGAATGAGAGAATGGCAGAATCTTTAAAGATTGCTAAGTATATAATGTTTTGACATAAGTAATTTAAAGGCAAATAATTGGAAAAAAGATAGAAAAAGTGATAAATGAAGTCTTAAATTCAGTCCAGTAAAAAAAAAAAAAAATTGTATCTAGTAAAAAAATAATCACTCCAATAGGAAATGGGTAATAAATATGAAAAAAAGTAGTATCTAGTAGTTAAAACTACCAGATTCATAAGATGAAATTCAGTGTTGGTGAAACTGTAGGGGAACATAAAATAGAATATAGCCTTTCCAGCAAGTATCAGATTTTCAAGTTGTGCACAGAATCATTCAGTGTCATCCTGTTATTCCCAGAATACAGATGAGACTAATGAACATGGCTTACAAAAATCTCGAAAGGTTGTGCCCTCGCTTCCTGTCAGTTTGAGCTCCCCTTAATTCCTGTTTTAACTAGGCTGCTCTTCCAGCCACAGAACTTTTAAAATAGCTGTTCTTTTGCTGCAAACATATGCAGTTTCTTTTCCTTCTTTACCTCACTAACACTAATCACTCATCAGATCTCGGCATAAGTGCCAATTCTTTGGGAGGCTTTTCCTTGGAAGCACAGTTTATTATTTTGCCTTTAAAACTGTTGCAGTTTACATTTATTTCCTTGTTTCTCTCACTATATAGAATGGATGAAGTTGGGGAGAACCTGGAATTTAGTTCAGTCCTGGATAAGTGCCAGCAGAAGTTTGAAAGGATGTCATTCATGTGTGAGATTCAGCTTTCCAGATAATCATTGCATTGTTTGCAATAGGAAAAAAACAGAATTGGCAGACGTTCAGCAGAGTGACCTATGGCACATTTGAACAGTTTGGATCCATGATTAGGGATGGCTGGTTTCAAGACTGATGCAATTATTCCATCCAGAAGAAGGGTCTGGATTTTAACCTGGGAGCTAAATAAATGAACTATCAAAGCTGGTAGAAATGCTCCGTGGGTCAGAGCCTAATGCAGGTACAGGGTGGGGAGACAATGCAGCGATAATTATGAGACTGATCAGTTTCATTTCTTTTGGGAGCTGGAGAGTAGAGAATTGGAGCTGTAGAATTCAGTGGGGATGGTCAGCATTGTGGGACCACCCCTCTGGAGGAAATGAGCAGGTCCCTGCCTCCTAGCAGCAGGCTGGGGCCTAAGGAGAAAGATCCTGGTTATAAACTCCTGTGAAGGGTTCTAAGAACACTGGAATGCATGAGCCACTGTTAATTATTTTTCCTGCATTGTTAATTCCCATGTGTTAGCCTCACATTCAGTAAGTCTTTGTCAAAAACTGCAGCCTAGTGTCAGCCGTGTTTTGGATGATTTAGGAAGGGGCTGTGTCCATACTGGGGCCAGACGGTACCTAGGTGGCTGAGGTAATCAGACACTGGTCTCAAGGCCAGATGTTGACTAGTAACAACCAGGATATATGTTTCTGGAATATAAACACTTTTAGGACTTCTTACATTGCTATACATTACCGTAAAGACTAGATCTTCAGTGAGAGGATCAGATCATGTTAGGTGAGTAAAAGAAAAGGGTCATCTGGAGGGCTGGAGAATTGGAGACATTCATACCATACTTTGGTGACATAATTAGATGCCATAGCTTACCAGCATACTAACTAGTTTCTCTGGCTGTTTGTACCATCACTGTTGAAATAAGGCTTTGCAAATTACTGGGAGGAAAGGTCATATTTGGAGCCCCAAATGTATAGTCCTAGTGGCAGTTTTGCTGTTGAAATAAAGCTTTGTAAATTAGTGGGAGGAAAGGTCGTATTTGGAGCCTCAAATGTACAGTCCCAGTGGCTGTTTTGCCTCACTGTTGAATGACTGTAATGTGATACATCAGCTTTTTTGAAGTCTGGTGTAAGTCATACCCTAAGGTCTATGGTATCTGGAATGGTGCTGCTGGATGTGCAGGACTGCCAAGCTCTGGCGTGTGGTGGTCTCATCTACCAGATCATTCCTGGGAGGCCCAGTTTGGCCAGCTGGCTCACATCTGCGGGTGGTATTGCTAGCATTGCACATTGGAACTGCAACCTGGGAAAGTGATAGAAACCTACCTCGTGGTGAGTACAAAGGATGTTTGTTGTATTTTATACACATTAATATTTTGGATGTTTTAATAGCTAAACATTTTAAAACAAAGCAAAATCAATAATAATCCTTTTTGAATATATTGTGAACAATGCAAGCCTTTTATTAAAAATTACTATGGAATATTCAAAAGAAAGGTTTTTTCTTACAGAGAGCAGAGAATAATTACTAAGGGTTCCTGTTTCAAAGCCTCTAGGGCCCTTTTACTGTCCAGAATTCTTAGTAAGTGGAAAACATTTCCCAAGCATACTGAAGTCTCAGCCCTGATATGGGCAGGACAGCAAAAGACCTGTCTCCTTCCAGAGCAAACCTCAGTGGTTGCACCTGTCCTTCCATTACACTTTGGGGATAAACCCTGGAGGCCCTAGTTTAGGGGACCAATTTCATGGGCCTTCTTGACAAAGCTTACTTTCTTGATCCTGCTGCTAAATTTAGACCTTTCCTCCAATTGATCATCTTTCCAAAATGAGCATAGCAACACCTGCACAAACCATTTCATGTCATGCAGTAAGCTGTTTCATCCAAGTGTTCCAAAGCCATAAGATGAACAAGTGGAAAAAACGTAGAGCTGTGTAGGATGTTTCCCAAGTTACTCTTTCACAGAGGATGTATGGGAGACAGGCTGCTATTGTGCCATCCTTTCCATTACATAGTGATAACAGCTGTTACTTGGAATGCTTTAAAACTTGGTATTATTTACGTTTAAGTATTTGCTGTATTCCTGGCTCTGTGCTAAATGCTATGCCTGCATCTTAAAAAATCCTTAAAATAAGTCAAGGCAGGTACCACTGTTACTTCTGTTTTCCAGATGGGGACACTAAGACTTTAAGAAGTTAAATAGCTCACCGAAAGACACACAGCTAGTAAGTAACACAATGGTGACCTGAACCCAAGTCTATTCTACTCTAGACCATGGACTCCAAAATTAATTATGCATATAAGGAATGTGGAGAGTTTAGCCTTGAACAAAGGGAGATGAGCTTGTTTTGTACCAACCCTTCTGCTGAGGAAAAGAGAAAACCTATCTATTTAGGCACCAGAGGCCTATTGAGAAAGCAAGGGCTAATATTCTGAGAGGTGAGACCTACATTTGTTACTATTCATTTCCCCCTCAAGGGACTTGCTAATTCAAGGGCAGGGGCTGAGAAACTGAGCAGAAGTTTTAGAAGACTAATGGAGAACAAAAATTAGAGTTGGGGATCTAAGTAGAAGTGGCCCTGGAAAATGCCCCAGGCTTTCTTTTGGGACCCCAAAGGGCTTCTCTTTGATTAAAGGTGAACTGGATATGGACCTGTCCTCACAAGGACTGAAGCCCAGCCTTAGATCTAGTGGATGGCCAGAAGCAAAAATCACCTCTGAGCGAGGAGAACATGGTCTAATTTCTCAAATTTTCTCTATTAATTGTTGACAAATCCTGTTTAAAAATTAGGAATGCAAAAACACAATTTGACTAACATTGAGAAAGTGAACAATAGAAACAGATAGACCTCCAGGAAATTTAGATAGTTCACATTATCTGATGGGTACCTTACAGTAACTGATTAAAATGTTCATGAATTAAATGACCAAATGGAACAACTTCAGGAGAGAACTGGAAAATAATATAACAATTTAAGAAATCAGTAGATGGCTCTGATAGACACAACTTAAGAGACAGGTAATTACATGAAAAATAAGAAAATATCCAGACTGGTGCTGGGGGTAGATAGGGCAGACAACTATTCAAAGAGTCAAGGATGTCCCCAAATTGATGAAAGACATTAAGCCACATAAGTAAGAAATTCTGTTGACCTCTAAGCATGATAAGTTACAAAGAAAATTATACCTAATTATAGTAAAACTGAAAAACAAAGACTAATTTTAAAAGTAGCCAGAGGAAAAGTATATATTACTATCAAAGGACCAATAGCAAGCCTTGATAGGGGGATTTCAGCAGAAGTAATGATAGAGAAAAATGGAATGGTGTCTTCAAAGTGTCAGGTTGGCTGAGAGAAAGGAGAATAGACCCGAAGTCAGGCAAGCAAGTTTTATTAACCTGCCAGGCTGCTCCATAACAATCAGAGGAGGCAGACCCGAGCTTACAAAATGAGGGATTTACATGGGGTGATAGGGGCATAAGGGAGTTTCAGGACTGAGGTATCTATCTACTGGTAACAGGCACAGAAATAGTTTGTCAACTTGTAACAGACCTACAATACATCTGTGACTTTTGTGGTGGCAGTTTTAAAAAAGAGAAACGAGGACTTTTTACAGATAATGTGTCAAACAGGAATTTACAAGTATGGATAACAAACATTTATTTTCTCTGTCCTCCCTCGAGCTGCCTGGATGGCTGTAATCAGGCTTTGCTTAATTGTAGCACACCTGGCAGCCTTAATGAGACACCTAGGTATGGGTTCAGGAATGCAGCAGCAGAGCAATCAGAGTGGGGGGAAGGGGTCAGCTTGTGTGGAGGGAGTTTTCTAAGGCAGCTTGTTCCTAACACAAAGAGCTTCAAGAAAATTAATAGCCAACCTGGAAGACCATCAGGTAAAACTATCCTTCCAAAGACATGTCCAGACAAAGGAAAATAGAATTTACCACCAATGAAAAGTACCAGAAGTATGAAAGGAAAGTACTAAAGGGTGTTCTTGGAGCAGAAGGAAAATGATCACAAAACACAGCTTGGAGGTCCAGAAAGGATTTGAAAGGCAATGGAAAAGGTAAGTATGTGTATAAAACTAAATAAATATTGAATGAATGAAGCAACTTTTACTTTATGGGGTCTTAAATATATAAAGAACTAAAATACATGACCAAAACACGTAAGTGTGGAGGGAGGTAAATGCAGTGGTCCTCAACCTTTCTGGTACCAGAGTTCATGGAAGATAACATTTTCATGGTGGTGTGTGGAGGGGTAGAGGAAGTGGGAGGATACTGTTGGGGTAGAACTGTTCCACCTCAGATCATCAGGCATTAGATTCTCATAAGGAGTGCACAACCTAGATCCCTCATGCACAGTTCACAATAGGGTTTGCACTCCTATGAGAATCTCATGCTGCTGCTGTTCTGACAGGAGGTGGAGCTCAGGCAGTAATGCTTGCCGGCTTGCTGCACACCTCCTGTTGTCCTGCCTGGTTCCTAACAGGCCACTGACCAGTACAGCCTGGGGATTAGGGACCCCTGGGTAAATGGAATTAAAGCATTCTGAAGTCCTTGAATTGTCTTGGAAGTGAAAATGGTGAAGGCACTGATTTCTTTTAGAAGTTAATAAATAAGGGGTATATGTTTCAATTTTTACAGTATTTTCTAAAAGATAAGAGAATGTAACACAAGAAAACAGAAGGAGAATATGAAATAAAATAATCCCAAAGAAGGC
>NW_016107609.1:1581849-1660120 GCF_001604975.1 Cebus imitator
AAAAAAAAAAAAAAAAGAAAAGGGGGCAAAAATAGATGGGCAAAAAAATAGATGGGAACAAATAGAAAACACCCACATGCATCAATCCCTACATCAAGCATATGTGGACTAAATATTCCAATTCAAAGGCAATAATATCACCCTGGATAAGGAACAAATATAATTTCTCTGAGAATTAAAAACAATATACCTTAAACAATGATACAGAAAGATTGAAAGTAAAAGGATGGAAAAAGGACTGTCATGCAAGTATTAACCAACAGGAAGCTGGTGTATTTAGTAGACAAAGTAAACTTTCAGGTAAGAAGTGTTATTAGAGTATGAGGGGTATTTCATGATGATAAAGGGCTCGCTTTACCAGGAATGATGGCTGGGGTATTTGTGCTGTCTGTGAAGCTCAGATGGGCTTCCCTGTGGCCCTGCCTCACCTTGGTGATGGCCCAGGAACCTAAGCCAGACTTGGAGCTGGTCGAAGAGGAGCCAGTGTCTTAAGTGTTTGAAGATTGTGTGCATGTGTGTGTTTAGGGGAAAACATGAGAGGTGGTGTACTATTCAAAAGGACAAGAAGGAACACTGTCTTTTATAAATAACATAAATGCTGGCTCTGAGCCTTTCCCACCTCCTGCTTTTTTTGGGTCCAGATTACTAAGAAATTTTATTAATGGTAGTTCACGTTTAAAAAATTCTTGCATTCTAAGTGCTTTGCACGTAGCTATTTAATCCTCACAACAGCCTTAGGAGACGGGCATCATCACTACTATCACTGCTTTACAGATGGAAAAACCAGCAACTGTCAGAGCTGATATTCAAGATAAGCCAACTCAGATTCTAAGTTTCAGCTTCTAACCATAGTGTGGCCTCAGGGTTTTATAGATTGTTCAGCTCTTTAGATGAACACCACAGCTCATGGAGGAAGGTCCCTTCCATTTGGATGGCTCCAGGTTGTCATGGAAATCCTCTGTATACAAGAGGGTAGGGAGGAGGATGAGAAGCAATATACATGCTTATTGGGACTTTCTGTGACCTCAGGACTTAGCCAGGTACATTATAGCAATGTTAAATACAGCATTAGTCCCATTTTAACTATGAGAAAAGTCTTAAAGTTTGGGGACCATCAGAGCAAGGCACATTGGTAAGGGCAGACAAGGGATTCATCTGACTCCAATGCCTCTTCCCTGGTAAACTACTCTGGCTTGTCACACCTTGAAATTAGAGTCAACTTGTTAAATCTTGACATGCTGCTAAATTGTTAATTATACCCCCAGGAGCTGTGACTGGAGCAGCAGGGATGGTATGGCTGCACTGTACTATTATTAGCACTAGATGGTGCTGTAACACCACATATCTCTACCACGGTGGTCCTTGGAGGAAGGTTACTTCAGGGCTTGGAGACACTGGAGGGGAGGATGCTACCTTACCAGAGCAGGAAAAAAACATGGAAGACAGCTCACTCTCTTGGCCCTGATATTCTGGTCCCTGACGCCAAACTTTGGGAAAGCTGGAGTCTGTAGCCTCCAGGTGGCTCCAGAATATGCAGTACTAGCAGCCTGGGTTTTGCTCAGTCAACCATGAACTCCTGGTCCCCCCAAGCCCTAGTGAGTGGATTGGAATACACACCCACCCACCTCCTTAGAGTCTTCTACCAGTGGCTGGAGGTATCTAGACACGTAGGAGCTTGGCATCATGTTAGATGCTAAGGAGACTGGCTGTCTGTAATACCAGTGGGGTGCGCTCCCAACCCTGTTGTACCACTTTCCCGTGCGCCTCCTGGAGAGCCTCCTGCTGAGGCTGCAGAATTGTCTAGCTTGAGAAACTATATCAAGGTTGCTTCTTGATGGCCTGGCAGCTCGCTGAAGAGCTGCCTTGAGTTCAAAACAGTTTTAGGGAGATTGTCATAAACTCAGTGGGTTTAAATGATTTACACTGACTCTTCAAAAGTGTCAAGGTCATGAAAGACAAAGGCAGAGGAACTGTCCCAGATTGGAGGAGAAGGGAGACATGGCAGCTGTACCTGCACCATGAGTCCTGAACCAGGAAAAGGAGCTCAGTGGGACGACTGGTGACTTTTGGATGCAGTCTGCAGGTAAGCTAATAGTATTGCTTTGATGTAACTTCTTGGTTTTGATCGTTGTACTATAGCTATGCAGAATGTTAACATTTGGGGAAGCTGGGTAAAGGGTATATGGGTATTCTTTGTGCTATTTTTGCAAATTTTCTGGTCAAGTTTGAAATTATTTCAGAATTGAAAGTTAATAAAAGTTATAAAAGTGTTCTTAACATTATTATGGAATATTTCAAACATATGGAAAAATGTAGAGGATAAGCCTGGCCACTTTTACAGGTGACTCAAGGGTACTGTTTGTGCTAGACAGAAGGAATGAAGTTTCTGCAAGACTTTAAGCATTGAGCTCTGTTGTCTCCCTCTCTGTCCAGAGGTGGCTCCTGGTGGTTGAATCAGATCATTATGTTTTGGGCAAGAGCTATTTAAATTTTTGACGGCCTCTGTTTTAGAGTGAATTAGCAGAAAATCCACCTCTGTGACCATAGTATTTGCTTAATGAAATAGCACCTTATTCCCATGCCCTACATAGCAATTCTCTTGGGAGACTTTTTTTTTTTTCCCCAAACCTTGTCTTTTATTATAGGGATCTAATCATTAGTGTCTAAAACAAAAACATATAGATAAAGATGGCCCCACTTGCTTAATGCTGCTTTTGATTCTTTCACTTCTTTAATTTCTAATGTTAGAACAGTTTTAGAGTTTCAGAAAAATTGCAAAGGTGATACAGTTACCATATTCTCTGCACCCAGTTCCTCCTATTTTACCAGCTTACCTTTGTACCATAGGTTTGTTGCAATTAATGAACCAATATTGATACATTATTATTAACTAGATTCCATACTTTATTTAGATTTCCTTAGTCTATCTAATGTCTCTTTTCTGTTCTAGAATCCCCTCCAAGATTCCAAGACATCACAGTAAATTTAGATGTCACATCTATTTATGCCACTCTAGGTTGTGACAGTTTCTCAGACTTCTTTGTTTTTGATGGCCTTGATATTTTTGAGAGTATGGACTGAGTATTTTTATAGGATGTCTCTTGACTTGGGATTTGTCTGATATTTTTCTCATGATTAAACTGGGGTTATGTGTTTTTAGGAGGAAGACAACAGGGGTAAAGTGCCATTTTAATCACATCATATCAAGAATACACAGTATCTCTGGGTGCGGTGGCTCACACCTGTAATCCCAGCACTTTGGGAGGCTAAGGCAGATCACTTGAGGTCAGGAGTTCAAGACCAGCCTGGCTAACATGGTAAAACACTGTACTAAAAAAATACAGAAATTAGCTAGGCATGGTGGTGGGTGCCTGTAACCCCAGCTATTTAGGAGGCTGAGGCAGGAGAATTGCTTGAACCCAGGAGGCGGAGATTGCAGTGGGCCGAGGTTGTGCTACTGCACTCCAGCCTGGGCAATATAGCGAGACTCCATCTCAAAAAACAAAACAAAACAAAACAACAACAACAACAACAAAGTATCAACATGATATTGACCTTCACCACCTGGCCACCTGGTAGTATTTGTCAGGTTTCCCCACTGTAAAGTAATTCCCACCTGCCTTCCACACCGAGCTCTTTATAAGGAAGTCACTGTGTACAGCCAAGAAGGAGCAGGGAGTTATGTCTCACTGCTTTGAGGATGGAGTATCTATGTAAATTATTTGGAAATCTTCTCTATGGGGGATTTGTCTCGTGCCTCCCAATTATTTATTTATTCAATCCATTTATTTGTTTTGGTGTGGACTCATGGATATTTATTTTATACGTTGTGCATGTGTACAACCTTGCTCTTTCTCCATGGCCTTAAGCTCCTTATTTTCTGTCTTTTTGATCATAGCCATTTTGTAAGATGACATCTCATTGTGGTTTTGATTTGCATTTCCATGCTAATTAGTGATGCTGTGTTTCTTTACTATATTCCCATCATTGAGACTTTTTTTTTTGAGGATTTGCTTATTTCCTGGCAAAATATGATGTTCCAGGCTCATCTTGTATGTTTTCTGCTCTGGTGCTAGAATCAGCCATTTCTCCAATGAGCTTTTGGGAGATATTTGCTTTCTTGTTTACAGTTAGGATTTTCTCATGAGGGAAGTTTGATGATGGCCTGCAAGCAGAGAGTCAAATACTATCTGATGTCATGAAAGTTAATTGCATCTTCCATCTAGATTTTGCACGTAGAAGACAGTAATTTTAAAAATAGAGAAGTGTATCTGAGAATTCAATTAATCAATACACTTTAGAGTGAATATTATTTTTTGTGTGCTCAAAGGTCTCCTTTCAGTTTGGCTTTGTAGGATTTTATTTATTTATTTATTTATTTATTTATTTTTGTGAAAGAAGAATCAGGGGCAGTGGGGAGTCACCTGCAGGACCAGCGATACCCCCTGTTGCTGCTCTCATGGCCTAAGGAGTCTGTAATAGCATCAGTTTTTTGTCTTTTTGTTTCGTTTGTTTTTTGAGATGGAGTCTTTCTCTGTTGCCCAGG
This sequence comes from Cebus imitator, assembly GCF_001604975.1. NCBI lineage: Eukaryota > Metazoa > Chordata > Mammalia > Primates > Cebidae > Cebus > Cebus imitator. The sequence continues at coordinate 1,586,396 of NW_016107609.1, forward strand.
CTGGAGTGCAGTGGCATGATCTCAGCTCACTGCAACCTCTGCCTCCTGGGTTCAAGGATCCTCCTGCCTCAGCCTCCTGAGTAGCTGGGATTACAGGCATACATGATGGCACCTCAGCAAATTTTTGTATTTTTAGTAGAGACAGGGCTTCGCCATGTTGGCCAGGCTGGTCCTGAACTCCTGACGTCAGGTGATCCATCCTCCTCAGCCTCCCAAAGTGCTGGGATTACAGGTGTGAGCCACCGTGCCTGGCCAGCGTCAGTTTTTTTTGGTGCATCTTTTCCGCAATCCTCTCACTACAGATGTTTTCAGTCTTTCCTTCTGCTTGGAATACTTGTGTCTACTTATAGCTTCTTAGTAACCACTGCCTGCTACGACCCTTCATCTTCCCATTTCTGCCTCATGTCTTGTTTCTATGCACTTTTCCAGTTTTAGCCCTGTTGTTGACTGCTGGATTCCTACTGTGTTTCCTAGTTCAGATTCCCAAAAGAAGGAACCTGACTAGCTCAACACAAAGTTTCTTGCTAGACAATATTATGTGTCAAAAGTCAGCATATCGACTTGCTGCCTGGGCTTAGTGCCAACCGGTTCCATCACCTGCTGCCTGAGAGTGAGGTGGGATCAGTTTCAGGGCTTACTTGGTTCTGCCCCTTCAGCAGAGGCTCCAGTATCAGTTGTCCTTAGAAGAGGCTGTGGGGACCAAAGCTGGCCTTCTGCCTCATGGCTTGGTGTGGAGGAACAGAGCAAGAGTAGTTAGAGACCCCTGAATAGGATCAGGAGTGCCCAGTACTAATAAAGCCAATGTTTGTACAACACTCTAACATTTGCTAAGCACTACAAAGTCATGTGCTCATTTTGTGGATACCTGGGAAACACTTACTCTACTATACTGTAATTGCCTCTTTCCTTGGGTCTCTCTCACAAGCAGACCACAGGGACCCTGAAGGCAGGAACTATGTCCTGTTATTGTGTTATCCTTAGCACCAACTCTATAGATAATATTCTAGAAATATTTATTAAATGTAAGAATTAATAATGTGTCTTCAAGGTGAACAGCTGTTACTACTTGTTTTATAACTGAGGAAACTGAGGTTCAGTTATAAGTAATGTGAAGTAATTTGAATAAAAGACTGGGTTCCTTGGAGCCCAGTCCTTTTACAAAGTTGCATTCAGAGAGAAGTGTTTGATTCTCTCTTTCTTCCCGTCATCCAGTACTTCCCTCCACTCTTCTTTCCCAAGCCAGTCACTGCCAGGGCTTCTGGGCCCTGCGGGTGCTCTGAGCCCCTCTAGAATGACTAAGAGTCCTCACTCACTCCGGTCAAAGGGAAGTGGGTAGCAGTCCCTTGGTAATACTTTAACCATCTTCATTGATTTTCTTGTGAGAAACCTCCAGTGAATAAAAGTCTTCCATCATTAAATTGACTGATACCTGGTAGATTTATAATGGAAATAGAGTCTTCATACTCTAGGCTGGAATAAGGGTCAGAGGCAGGTTTGAGGTGGATCAGGGATGCTGTGTTCAGTTCTAAATATGATGAGTTGGAGGTAACAGGGAGGAAGAGCAGAAGACAGACTTCCAGGAGGTGGGGTCCAGGTTTGGATGCAAGACTGGAACCTGAGAGATGGATTGTGTAAGGTGTGGTTGTGGAGGTTTCAGAGAAGTGGCAGCTAAAATTGGCACCACAGATGAGATGACTGGTAAGTAATTTAAAAGATTATTATTCAGTGTCAAAACCATCATAGATATGGATTAAAATGCAAAATTAGCATGTGTAATTAAGTCACACACAAAGACCTCAGAGAAATTTAATTTTTGTGGGAGGCCATTTTGTACCTCAGTCTCTTAGGAAAGCATAATCCCATGTTTGTCTGTTAGTCATGTGTTTGTGCCACCGGGTTACCTGGTCCACAGAGGGTACCATATGCAGAAAGATGCTCACTGCAGCATTACTAATAGTAGTGAAAAATAGAAAACAATGTAAATATCTTAAAAGAGGGCATAGTATGGTAAAATAGGATGTATCCACTCTGTTGTTAGTCAGTTTTCAGGTTGCTATAAGGAAATACCCGAAACTGGGTAATTTATAAAGAAAAGAGGTTTAATTGACTCACCGTTCTGCATGGCTGGAGAGGCCTCAGGAAACTTACAATCATGGTGGAAGGCACCTCTTCACAGGGCAGCAGCAGAGAGAATGAGAGCCAGCAGGGGAAATGCCAGACACTTATAAAACCATCAGATCTTGTGAGAACTCACTATTATGAGAACAGCATGGGGAAAATGCCCCCATGATTCAATAACTTCCCACCAGCTTCCTCCTATGACACATGGGGATTATGGGGATTACAAGTCAAGTTAAGATTTGGGTGGGGACACAGCCAAACCATAGTACACTTGATGGAATGTCATGCTGTCATTCTATGATGGTCATAAAAAATATGTTGCAAACTCAAAAATGCACATGCATTTTCTCAAAAAACTTACCTCTCATACACCGTTTCTTAAGAAGCTGCTGGGGTGGGGGATGTGTTTCCAGCAGAAAGAACAGGCAATAGAAAAGGCCCTCAGGACTCCAGACACTGGAGTTATGAGTTACAACCTTAAAATAACGAAAGCTTCCTATGTTCAAAGAATAACAAATAATAAAGAGTAAACCAAGGAAGAAGGAGCTAGGAGGCACTGGAATCTGGAGATTCAAAGCAGGAGAGAGGTGTAGGAAACCCATAGGCTTATGATGAAGGGAGCTCCCAGGCTGGTAGCCAATACCGGAGCTGGAAGGCAGCATCTGTGAGTTGAGGGCCATTGTCACAAGATCCCTGCTGTCATAGTGCCGTCTGTGTGACCTGAGGAAGAATGCCTGGGGGAGGCTGGTCCTGATTCTTCTCTTGACTCAATGCTAATAAAGCTGCTGCTCTCCCCTTGATGCTTGGGTTAGCTTTGAACTCCTCTTGAGGGCTGACAGAGGAGTGCTGCGAATTTAGAAGAAAATACAGAGCAGCCTCCTCCCTAAAGCTCTTTCTGATAGGGATGTAGTAGGTGGTTCACATTATAGTTATGTCAGATGCCCCAACTCTGTTAGTTTATGATTTCCATGACTCAGCCATGACCTTGCCTGCAGACCTTCCTAGAAAGGCCTCTCGCAGATTCTCAGGGAAGTGGAATCCAGCCTGTGATGCTCATTTTGCCATCCTCTCTTCCGTTGGGAACACTTATGGAATAGTGTTCCTATTCTGATTCCTAGGCAATTTTTACAACACTATTTAAAGAAAAGCAAAGGAGTGACTAACACAGAAGGCAGGAAGGGGTTATCGGTTGGGGATAAGGACACTGTGGCAGAGGCAATGTGTGATGGGCATTGTTGTTCAGACATAAAAGAAGGCCATAGTTCTAACCCCTTTAGAGTTAAGTCGAGGCTGTATGGAGTTCTTACTGAAGAAGGCAGAGATGTGTCACTCTTTGAGAAAGGCAGCTAAAAGCAGATGTAAGTTCTGTGTGCCGTCTCTTTATTTATTTTACTTAACTAAAAGCAAAAATTCCAAGGTGGTGAAATGATGAGCCTTAAATTACTGTTAAGACTCTTAACAGTCTTAAATTTGTTCCAGAGCTTGTGTTTCATTGGGGCCAGAGGCAGGGGCTTACATTACTCTTGGAGGTGGCAAGGACAGCTCTTGAGCCTGCACGGACTGTGGTGTAAGAGGGACATCAGCGTATGTGTGTGTGTGTTTTACATCAATGACATTTTGAGATGTGTCAGTAGCTGCTGCGAAATACTAATGCAGGCACATGAAGGGCCTCTAATGTACTCATACTATTCTGTTTCTTAAACTGGATAATGGGTACATTGGTGTTAATCTTACTATTATTTTGAGATGATGTCTCGCTCTGTCACCTAGGCTGGAGTGCAGTGGCATGATCTCAGCTCACTGCAACCTCTACCTCCCAGGTTCAGGCGATTCTCCTGCCCAAACCTCCTGAGTAGCACGTGATTACAGGCACGTGTCACCACACCTGGCTAATTTTTTTATTTTTAGTAGAGACAGGGTTTCTCCATGTTTGCCAGGCTGGTCTCAAACTCCTGACCTCACATGATCCACCCACTCTGGGCCTCCCAAACTGCTGGGATTATAGGCTTGAGCCACCATGCCTGGCCATTTTATTCTCTCTCTCTCTCTCTGTTTTTTTTTTTTTTTGTTGTTGTTGTTGTTGTTTTGGGTTTTTTTAATATTTTTTGTAGAGACAGGGTTTTACCATGTTGGCCAGGCTGGTCTTGAATCCTGACCTCAGGTGATCCACCCACCTCCGCCTCCTAAAGTGCTGTGATTACAGGTATGAGCCACCATGCGTGGCTCATTATTATTCTTTAAAGCACATAATTTTTATATACTTTTCTGTATGTACTGTACATTTCACAATAAATAAAGTCAGTCTCTTATGTACATTGTGACCACCTGCATTGAAATTTCAAGTTCATTGATCTTTTTCACTTTGGTCCAGAGGACAGTATATGTGAAAAAATTAAGTGGAACAGTGTTTTGGAAAAGCTATTTCACAGCACATCTCAAAAACCTAAGTATTGTCCTTTATCCAGCAGTTCCACTTTGAAGAGTTGAGCCTAAGGAAATAATCCTAAATATTGGAAAAGCTTGTTACAGAAAGATGCTTATTGCACCATTATTAATAGTAGTTAAAAAGTGGAAAGAAAAGGCAATGGCTTGTTAAAATTGAGTGTATCCACTCAGTGGAGTGCCATGCGACATTTCTAAATGATGTTTGTAGAAACAATGTTGAGTGGAGTGCCATGCGACATATCTAAATGATGTTTGTAGAAACAATGTTGTGACCTCAAAAATGCACATGACAGATGAACAAGAACAGGATACAGGATTGTGTCTCGGGTAATTATAGCTATGTAAAAAATGTATGAAACAAAAAACTCTGTGCCTGACATCTGCCAAGTCTACTCTATGCCTAACTGTTTTTTGGATCATTACTTTAAAATACAGTAATTTAGGCATAATCCAATATATATACATTACGTTTAGGAGGAAAAATTGAAACGTGGTCGATGTTATACATGAGATTCTTTTCTTCTTCAGATTAGGTTTTCACATTCAAACACAGATTTAATAAATCTGATTTGGTTTAGCAATACAGTTGGAACAATTGAACACACTTGTGTGTGAGGATGGAGGAGGCAATAATGAAAAGGAGGTTATGGGAAGGTGATGGGGACAAAGTTCATAAAAGCACAGTGGCTAGACCTGTAACTCATGGCAGTGGCCAGCTGTTTGTCCAATGAGCAGGAAGTGGCCTCTAAAGCTTCTCCATTGTGTCTCTGACCTTGCATTTCAGCATCTGAACAGAACCATAAGAGGTTCCGTTGGTGTAATGTTCCCTCCTTCCCAGGGCTTTCTGGTCTTTAAGGCTATCTCATGAAGACAGAAGACTGATGGATGTAGAAGTTTCTAAGAAGACAGGTAAGCCTACCTTCCCTAGATCCTCCTCTGTCCCACTGAAAGCCTAAACCACCAGCCTTTTACCATGGTCAGTTCAAGCCTTCACTGTCCATTGTTTCCTCTCTTCAGTTAGACTGCCATGTTTTAAAGCAGGAAGACCCTGTCATTTCTCCAAGGTCTTTAATTGCCTGACTACTGCTTTTCTTTGAAAGGCTGTCAGGGTGATGGAATCTCAGATTCCGGCACAGATAAGAAGGACAAACAAAGATACAAGAAGGATGTAAAAATGTCCGTAATGAACTCATGTATCTTGCGGAAACCTCTAATCTAATGAGAATGGATTTTGTTGAGAAGATTGTACACCAACAATTAATTATTCATGGCAGAGACATCATTAAGATTTCATTTTGTTTAAAGGCCTCTAAGTGACTTAGGAAATTGGGTTAAGCTAGAGAAGAATTTCAAGAAAGAGACAAGGGAAAGCTTTTCATTATATTGACTTTTTCTAATATTTTCCAGATAGATATTATGACTTGGCACATAAATTATACTCTGACTAAAAATCCCCAGTGATTTGTCTGGGTAAGAGTCTCCATATGGGTGGGTTGTAGACCAGTGTGGTCAGATGGAAGCAGATTGACAGATTTCTGAAAGGATTAGGAAGTTTATTCCAGAATTCTATAATAATTCAGTTTGGCTTTTTGATTAAGAATGTGAGGAGTCTCCTTGAAATGACAATGGGATTTGTGCAACCTGTGAACCTGTGATACACACAATGATCCTTTTCCCAGTGTCCTATGGGATGTGAGCACCTGCTCACTTACAGTACATGTAAAATAAGACACTTTTAATAAAAGCTCTAGAGACCTAGAGTATTATAGGTGCTATGCCTGCTTATCTTAAAGGCAAACACCAGAAATTGGTGCCAGGTTGGGGTTTCAATGTGAAATTGATCTAAAACATAAAGTTAGAGATCTAGTGTGAATTTTCAGAGGGATATTGATTACAGGATCAATTTCTATGGACAATTAATGCAGGGGTTTGCTTTATGTTTGAATCCGAAGCACCCAGTGGGATTCAAAAATTACATTTTATGTTCAATATGGGCACCCTGTAATGATTTACAATAAAGGTTTGGGCTTTTGTTTTCTTGTTCCTTCATTGAAAAGGTTAGGACTTGCCTTTCCTCCTTGATCACTAACCCAGTGTCCTGGGTGCTTGGGATTCAAAACTAAACTAAAATTTCTTAGTTGTTGAGAAATGTTAAGGTTGAAATAGTAGATCAGGGCACATCTGTGTGGAGAACATCACACCAACTGAGAACCACAAGAGGAGAAGAAGAATGGTAAAGGGAGAATCTCTTCCCTGTTTGTGAATTAAATAGTCCTGTAACACCTTTAGGGTAATACAGAATTAGGATTGGTGCCCTATGCCTGCATGGCTAGAGTTGGGGAGAAAACAGAGCTCCAGATGTGGAGCCAGGAAGACCAAGGTTGAGTTTTCAGCTGTGTTCTGGACCAACAACCACAGTAGCAGTAATACCCACCACATGCACCGATCCCCATCCACCTCAAAGAATGACACATTGTAGTAGAGGGAAAGAGTCAACAGCCAATAAATGCAACAGATAAATAAATTATGTAAATTTATATAAAAGAATAGTAAGTGCAAAAAATAAAAAAGTACATCTATTACGGTAAAAAACGATAATTACTATAGAAAAAAATAGGGGTGCGCCTACTAGTTTATTTATGAAAATTGGCTTAAACATTTTTCAGAAAGCTGTCTCCTGGAAAAACAAGTAGTCTCTTACCTTTATACATTTCCAGGGACAAGATGTGATAACTACTGCTTAACTGAGGATGATATCAAGTCAAAATTTATGCAGCTTTTATTCAATGGCAGCTCTCATTCCCAGTAGCACAGAAATTCTCCCAGAAGTTCCCTTATTTTACTATCACAGCTAATCACCTATTTGTGTGTTTCTTTATCTCAGCCTCTCTGTACCTCTGTGTTACATGAAGAGACGAGATGGCATGTTGTTTTCGTAGCTTGATACATACCACAGCCAGAATTCCAGAACACGGTTTACACACTTTACAGCTAAATGTTTAGGCCTCAAGAACAGGAATGAAATACTTTGCTTTCAACACTGCTTCCTTCATGGGAAGGAGAAATCTCACCCCTGGCCCTGGTAAAACATAAGCCCTGGAACAAAGCAGAGGACTGGTAGAAGGAATTGTTTGCTCTGTTAGCTTAGCTTGAGGCCAAATAGAGGGAATTTGTTATCAAGCCAGGCAGGCGTACTTGAGGGTGCAGGAAGGGAGACTGGCATTTGGGACTGAGTCTCAGGTTGGGTCTATCTTGACCTGGTTTCTTTCAACTGATTAGTCAGTCCTGGCTTATTGCTTCTTAAGTCCTAAGAATTTTAGAATTCAGGCAGCCAGTAATGGTTTACAATAAAGAATTGGCACTTTGGGAGGCCGAGGCAGGTGGACCTGAGGTCAGGAGTTTGAGACCAGTCTGGCCAACATGGGGAAACCCCATCTCTACTAAAAATACAAAAATTAGCTGGGTGTAGTGCCAGGTGCCTATAATCCCAGCTACTGGGGAGGCAGAGGCAGGAGAATCGCTTGAACCCTAGAGGGGGAAGTCGCAGTGAGCTGAGATCGTGCCACTGCACTCCAGCCTGGGCGACAGAGCGAAGCTCTTTCAAAATAAAAAAAAAATAAAAAGAATTTGGCTTGTGAATTCCTTGTTCCTTCATTGTAAATGTTAGGACATGCCTTTCCTCCTTGATCTCTGTCTATTCCATTCAGCCCTTCCCACCTCCCTCACCCCTTTCCAGCAGGAGTTTCTAATTAAACATGTGCCATGGTATACAAAATTCTACTTTTGTCTACTGGGAGTTCTAATTCAACATGAGATTTGGGCAAGGAGAAATATACAAACTGTATCACTGCCTTAGAAAACCCTTATCTGTCAGCCAGTGAGGAGTTCTGGTCTTAAGCATGAGCTGCCCAATTCTCCTTGCTTGACACTTTGCAATAAATGCCTCACCTTTTCTTGCTGTAAATCCTGATGTTAGTGTTTGGCTTTGCTGTGGCAGGTAGGTTGGCCCAAGTTCTGTTTGGCAGTATTCTCATCTGGTTCCTCCTGTGCTCAGCACCTGGCAGTGGCTTCCATTTGATGTGGAATAAAATCCAGTGCTCCCCTATGCACCTCTCTGACCTACCTCCAATGGTGCCCTCTCCTTAGCCCCACCTCTCCAGCCACCCTGCCCTCCTGCTGGTTCCTGAACATCTCTGGCATGCTCCCACCTCAGGGATCAGGACATTCCCTGTCAACTGCTGGCCTGGCTAAGGACTCCTCGTGCCTGTTCTCAAGGTAGGGGACTTAGGTTCCAGCCTTTTGTAGGCTCCTATGCAGCTGTGTCCATCTAGGGTCTGGTCACCTCCAGGGGGCTCCTGTCAGAAACTTGCGATGTGGAGAAGGGAGAAGCCCCATTTCCCTGGAAGAGGAGGGGCCCCCAGACCTGCCCCTCTCAGCCTGGCTGCTGTGAGAATCTCCCTAAGAGAATCTCCCCACTTAAAAAATGTGCTGTCTGGGTCGGCACGGTGGCTTATGCCTGTAATACCAGCACTTTGGGAGTCTGAGTCGGGTGGATCATGAGATCAGGAGTTCAAGACCAACCTGGCCAATATGGCGGAATCCCTGTCTCTACTAAAAATACAAAAGATTAGCTGGGTGTGGTGGCAGGCACCTGGAATCCCAGCTACTCAGGAGGCTGAGGCAGTAGAATCGCTTGAACCCGGGAGGCGGAGGTTGCAGTGAGCCGAGATCCTGCCATTGGACTCCAGCCTGGGCAACAGAGCAAAGCTCTGTCTCAAAAAAAAAAAAAAAAAAAAAAAAAAAAAAATTCTCTGGCCTCAACCTAGGCCAAATGAAATTGGAATCTCTGAGGACAGAGCCTGGGTGATGGGTATAGTTTTCAACTTTCTAGATTATTTTAAATACACCCAATGTTCACATCCAGTGGCCTAGGACAAACGCCTCCTGGGAGAAAAAACACACATGTCCTTCTTCTCCTCCCAAAGGCAGCCAGAAAGGATAAACAAATGAGCAAACAAGGCACTAATTTCTTCATTTCTCAATATCTAAGCCTGTTGTTGAAAAGATGCAGAAAATACCATTTTGCTTACTTCCTTAATTAAATCCTTAGGTTAAAATTTTAGATACGAAGTTACAGGATATTTTTGAGACTTTAAAAAACTCAGTTTCACTAGAAGTGGAAAAGGAGTGATTATTTTAATTCTGGAAATTTTCAGTTTAAAATCTTTGTCCATTGGTAGATGAAAAATAGTTTCTCATGTGTGTAATATGTATTTCTTGAATGTTCCCTATATGCTATTACTCCATTGGACAGTGTTACTTTAATTTGAAAATGTGTTGATCTTCATTGAGATTCAGCATCTCTTCATATACCTGGTAGCTAATTATAATTCCTTTTTTTTTTTTTTTGAGGCAAAGTCTCACTCTGTTGCCCAGGGTGGAGTGCAGTGGCGTGATTTTGGCTCACTGCAACCTCTGCCTCATGGGTTCAAGCGATTCTCCTGCCTCAGCCTCTCAAGTAGCTGGGACTATGAGCATGTGCCACCACACCCAGCTAAGTTTTTGTATTTTTAGTACAGTTGGGGTTTCACCATGTAGCCAGGATGGTCTCGATCTCCTGACCTCATGATCCACCTGCCTTGGCCTTCCAGTTCTTTTGTGTAAAGCTCACTCTAGCTGTGGTAAAAGTGGATGATGGGAAGGGGAGGGGGCCAGAACGGCAGACAGAGATCTGTCCAGAGGCCATTGCAGTGGTGCAGGTGTGAGAATTGGGGCCCATGAGAAGGGGTCAGGTTGGGATATATTGCATTGATGGGGCGAATAGCATTTGCTGATGGATTGCATGTGAACTATGAATGGAATCAATGACTTGGAGGTTTTCAGGCTGAGCAGCTGAGTGGGTGGTGGCCTCATTTTCTGAGCTGGAGAAGGCAGAAGCCTGAAGTATAGTGGCTGGGAGGAGGGGCTGGTGGCTGGTCTTGCTCAGCTGGAAGCTCAGGAGAGCTGGGCCAGGTTTCCAGGCCTGCCTGTCCTAGGGGCTGGGAGAGATGTGCTGTGTTGTAGAAGCTGGTTCAGGGGATCAGTCTCTCCCTGCAGGTGAGGAGGGACTCATAGCAGCAGAAGCCTGTTCTTTCCACAGCCTAAGACACTGTCTTTCATATATGTTTTGTGAAGATTTTTCTCTGCTTCTCTGTTTTCTGATTTTTAAAAGTGAATCTTAGAAGCAGTTTTCTTTATTTAAATACATACAAATTACACATTTAAAATAGAACATGGCGTGATGAAGAAGTATAAAGATTTGCTAATTTACGTCTATACTCTTGGACTTGTATCATGTTTCCAAATCTTTATAAATATATGTTGCAGTGAACATTTTTGTGTATATGTGTGTGCTTACATATTTGTTAAATTATCCCTTAGGATAGATACATTTCCAGGATTTCAATTGCTGCATCAGAATATAAAAAGTATAAGGTCATTTTGTTGATCCTTTTGTTTTAGTCCCTGATACCTCATTGAATCCAGGGCCAAGTTCAGTCCTCCTCCTACTGCTCCAGACGGCTTCCCTTTCTCCCTCTCCCATCAGGACCCCTAATCTCCCCTATGCCCCCAATGCTCCTTCTCAGAGCCACACTTCCTCTCACTACCAGCCAACCCCTACCCTTCTGGAAGTCCACCAGTCATTTTTTTTATTTTGCCCAGGCTGGAATGCAATGGCATGATCTTGGCTCACTGCAACCTCCGCCTCCCGAGTTCAAGCAATTCTCCTGCCTCAGACTCCTGAGTAGCTGGGATTATAGGCATGCGCCACCATACCCGGCTAATTTTGCATTTGTTAGTAGAGGTGGGGTTTCTCCATGTTGGTCAGGCTGGTGTCGAACTCCTGACCTCAGGTGATCCCCCTGCCTCAGCCTCCCAAAGTGTTGGGATTACAGGTGTGAGCCACTGTGCCTGGCCCCACCAGTATTTTAACACGTCTCTTCTATTTGCACTGAAGCCACCATTGAGGATATTCAGAATTTTGCAGTGGAATCTGGTTAGAAAACTAACAGAGTACTAATAATATTTAGAAGTATTATGTAATAGAGGAAAGGTTATTTGGATCAGAGAGATCTAGCTAAAATGTAAGGAAATTTTAAGCCTGTGTGTATGTGCTTTAAAAATTACCTTGGGCAAGTCATTTATACTCTCTGTGAGCCTCAAGTGCTCAATTAAAATGGATAGAATAATCACCATCTCCTAGGATTTGAATGAGGGGTGCATGAAAAAGCATGTGAAACACACAGGCTCATGTCTGGTGTGCAATAGCCTTTATTTATTTTTGTTTGCTTTCCTTCAATACATTTTCCCTTGCTTGCATCATCTTAGAAATTATGGCTAAATATTAGAGCTCTTTGTATCCTCAGTAAAAAAAAGTCATGGACTTAGATAACATTTTACTACAGAGTCGGCTGAGGTTTGTGTTGCTCCTCAAATCTAGGAAGCACATTAGTTAGAGGCTGAATGATAACGCTCTTTTTTCTGAGCCACAGTGGAAAAAACTGGAGGTTTCCTGTATCACTCTGATGGTATTCTGCTTCCTTCACCAGTGCAATTCCATTATTGCAGTGAAGAAAATGCACAACGATACCTGGATGAAAGGGGACTCCATGGAATGTGAAGTTGTTTGAAATGGTGTGAGTGGCATGCATTAAGATGCTAGGTTTTTATTTCAATTCTCTTCAGCTTGCAAACACTTCGGTAACCTGCAAAGATGCTGGAGCCAGTGGGGGCAGGGAGTCCAGCCAGGAGGTCCAAATGCCGTTTCCACACCAGGATTACTAATGGACATTGTCATCTTCAAACCACTGAGCTTCTTTAATTTTGGGGAGACAACAAAAATGAATCAAAACAATAATGTATTTCTAACCTGTGCGAAAAATGATGTCAGCCAAACCCGGTGTCCTTGAGCCAGGCTGACCTGCCCAACACTCTAAGGGCAGTTGCCAAATAGTCACCTAGCAATGCGTCAGCTCAGTGGGCTCAGTTTTGGATGCTAAATTCCTATTCTACTCTTGTTGCCCCTGGCTTCTGCCAGGACTTGATCTCACAGTGTCAGCCCTACTTTTGCCTCATGGATTTTGTGTTTGAACTTCGTTTTTCCAACTTTGACACTCAGATGGCCTCCGAACTCAAGCTCTGGCCTCCTTCTTCCTGACTGCTTCGAGTAGACCCAAACCTATTTTTTGTCCAAGGACAAAATACCTATCTGGGCTCTGGTCATGCTACCTTAGTCACCTAAATATCAGCAGTGCTGATTCCTAACCACCCTGACTATTGTCACCAGAAGGTGCCCTGATTATGTTGGGAAGTCTTGCTCCTTGTCTGGGGCCCAAGGCCCTCTTTTGAAGTTTGAAGACCCATCTGTAGGTAGGTAGGTAGGTAGGTAGGTAGGTAGGTAGGGTCATCATTTGCTTAGCAGCCAAACCAAAATGTTGCATATTCCCTGTGGTAGGTAGAATGATGATCCCCCGACAATCTCCACATCCCATGCCTCTGAACCTGTGAGTGTATCATGTGACATGGCAAAGGAGAATGGAGGTTGCAGAAGGAATTAAGTTGCTAATCAATTGACCTTATGATTGAGAAATTATTTTGGATTATTGAAGCAAGTCTAATGTAATTATTAGGGTCCTTTAAGGTGGAAGAGGGAAGCAGAAGAGGAGGTCAAAGTGAGAGAGAGATTTGAAGATGCTCCACTGCTGGCTTTGAAGATGGGGAAAGGGACCAGAGGGAGGCCTCCAGGAGCTGGAACAAGCAGCGAAAGATTATTCCCTAGAGTCTCCAGGGGGACACAGTCCTGCTGATGACTTGATTTATCCCAGGATGATCCATGTCTGACTTCCTGCCTCTAGAGTTGTAAGACAATGTATTTGTATCCTTCAAAGCGACTAAGTGGGTGGCCATGTTATAGCAGTAACAGGAAATTGATGTACTCCTCTACAAAGAACTTCTTCCTATTCAATAATGAATTTTTATAAATGAAACAAAAAATCCATCTTTGAACATGGAAGGTTAAATTGTCACTTAAAATGGCTGGATTACTGAATATAAATTGGTTTCTTTCTAGCCAAAATACTGATGTTTGGAAACCAGAGAGGATCAGCTGCTCCTTCTCTTACTGAGATAGATGGTCAGTAAGAGGAAGCCTCCTTTGACTTTAGACAGAAGCTCTGGGAAGGCCCAATATCTGTTCTGCCTTGATCTCGTCTCTGGTCATCTGATGGCAAGGAAAGGTGAATGCAGAGCAAGCAGTTGGTCCAGAAGACAGTGTGCCCCAGTGCCTGGGCAGCCTGACCTGTCTGCCACCCCAGGTCTCTATAGAGCTCAGAATAGCCCACCCGAAGCTGTCTCCAGACCCCTCTCAGCAGCTTGAGGGAGAGCAAATGACCACACACAGAGATGTTTGTTCTAATTCAGAGTGTCCATGTTCTTCCTGCCAAAGAGTCACCTGCTTTTGGACTTGACCCCTGCATGTCCTTGGGGGAGAAGTGGTAATGATGGGAGAGGCCAGAGGAGAATCTAAAGGAGGAGCTGACTCGGGATTTCCATCCTGCCAGTCACCCAGCAACCTCTGCAGGGTGTGCAAAGCCCTGCTCTGCATCTCTGCAGGCAAACTCAGGCTGTAAAATGAATGCAAGGCAGGTGTGGCAATGGGGAAAAGAGGGCAAGGGGAGGAATAACAGTGTAGCTTGATTAAAATGTTAACTCTTAACCTTTTAACAATTCTGACCTGAAAAATATTGACAGCCGATATGGATAAGGTACTTTGCAATTTGTTATCTCATTTTATTCTCCACCTATTTTATAGTAAAGTGAACATTTACAATGTATCTTAGTCTATTCAGACTCCTATAACAAATGTACTGTAGACTGGAGGTCCGAAAGAAAAATGTGTATTTCTCACAGTTCTGGAGGCCGGGAAGTCCAAGATCAAGGTGCCAGCTGATTCAGTGCCTTCTTCCTGGTTTCCATTTGGCCATCTTCTCACTGTGTCCTCACATGGTAAAAACAGATCAAGAGAGCTGTAAGGGCACGAATCCTATTAATGAGGGCTCCAGGTTCATGATCTAATTACCTTTAAAAAGAGTCATCTCTACCAACAGATTAGGGGTTAGTATTTCAACATATGAATGTTGGGGATACATATTCAGTTCATAACACCATGTGACAGGCAGTATTCTAAAATATTCATGAAAATCTAACTAGATAATAGAGTTTGGTGGCAATTTGGATGGAGTCTGAAGAAGTTATCCTTTACAATATTGCTTTATGGAAAAGAGGCTTGTTCTATAAGAAGAGTGCATGAGGCTTTCCACTAATGACTGCTGGTCTGGCCCAGGCTTCCTAGTTGCTCCTGTCAAGTCAGGGGCTTAGGATGCAGCCCCTTCAGTTCCCACATAGCCATGCCCATCACAGGCAAGGTCACTTGTGGGGGCTCCTTTCAGAAAACTTCAGTGTGGGGAACAACCCTTCTTGCTGTGTGGGTGAGGAAAACCCAGGTCAATCCTTCTCAGTAGACTACTTTGAGAATTCTTTAAGGAGCTTTAAAAGTATCCTTCCCAGGCTCCAACCCAGGCTAGTGAACTCAAGTCAGGG
This sequence comes from Cebus imitator, assembly GCF_001604975.1. Lineage (NCBI taxonomy): Eukaryota > Metazoa > Chordata > Mammalia > Primates > Cebidae > Cebus > Cebus imitator. The sequence goes on from NW_016107609.1 coordinate 1,601,600, forward strand.
TTGTGAAACATTGGCCTCTCAGAACAAAGGCCTGGAAAACCTTTCTGTGTCACATGACAAAAATCTTTTTCTTAACGCCTGACCCAACTAGAGCTGCAGAAAAAACAAGCAAATGGACACACCAAGACACCAACTGGTTTCTGAAGGTTTCATCTGGTTATCAAAGATGCAGAAGCTACAACTTTGTGCACATCCTTAGTCAAATTCTTAAACTGAAAATTTAGGTGAAAGTGATTGCTCAAAATATATGGGCATTTCAGAGACTTTTCAGACAAATTTCCTGATAAAAAAACACATAGTCTCTCCAGAAGTGGGAAGAGTGCCATTTCTTTGAGCCTTTGCTAATACCATACATTTATACTTAAAAAGTTTTGCCAATTCATAAATGAAAATACAATAAATATTCATTGAGTAATCACTTTTGTGCAAAGCACTACATTGAGCAATGTGTTATTTTAATTTCAAAATGTTTAGTTGCTTGCTGAGATGGAACATCTTTTCAGAAATTCAGTATTTTACACACACACACACACACACACACACACACACACACACACACTCTCTCTATTTGTAAAGCTCACTCTGGCTGTGGCAAGATGATAAATGCACAGTGGGAGGGGACTGGGGGTCCAGAATGGAGATAGGGAGACATGTCCAGAGGCCATTGCAGTGCTGCAGGTGGCATCTAAGGGTGGCTGGGCTGGGTGTAAGAAGTGGAGGTGGTGAGAAGGGGCCACACTTAGGACATGTGGGGGAAAAGCTAATAGTGTTTGTTGATGGATATGGGTTATAAGGGGAAGAGGGGAAACAAGAATGACTTGGAGGTTTTCAGGCTGAGCAACTGAGTGGGTGGTGGCCTCATTTCCTTAGGATGGAATAGGTTAGAGTGGGGAAGGGTGGATCAAGATTTCTTTTAAGTGCAAGATGCCTATTAGACAAGTGGAGATGCTGAATCAGCAGTTGGATTTACAAGCGTGGAAATCAGGAGGGATTAGGTTGAAGATACAGATTTGCAGGCCAGAGTACAGATAGTTTCTAAGGCAGTAAGAATGGGTGAGATCTATGAAGACGATGAGAACTGGGGCATGTAATAATTTAAAGTTCTGGGAGAGGAGCAGAATCTAGCAAAGGAGAGAAAATGAACAACTGGGGAGACGAGATCTAATGAGTTTGCTGTCAAAGAAACCTAAGGAAAAAATATTTCAATAGTGTTGGCCAGGCAGGGTGGCTCATACCTGTAATCCCAGCACTTTGGGAGGTGTAAGGTGGGTAGATCATTTGAGATCAGGAGTTTGAGACCAGCCTGGCCAACATGGGGAAACCCCGTCTCTACTAAAAATACAAAAATTAACCAGGCATAGTGGCGTGTGCTTGTCATCCCAGCTATCTGGGACACTGAGGTGGGAGAATCACTTGAACTTGGGAGGCAGAAGTTGCAGTGAGCCAAGATCATGCCACTGCACTCCAGCCTGGGTGACAGAGTGAGACTGTCACAAATGTCTCAAGAAGAAAAAGTGTCAACTGTGTTCAGTGAGATGGGGACAAGAAATTGATGTAAACTTTGACCATATGTTTGTTAAGTGCTGTTTTCTTGGTGCAGTGAGGACAGAATCATGATTACAGTGGTTAAAGAGGAAGAGGAGATGGTGACAAATCTCTTGAGGAATTTTGTGTTGAGGGGAACAGATAAGTGGAATAAAATATGTATCTGATCTTGGAATCTGGGAAAGATTCAAAAATGATGTGTTCGTAGGCTCATGGGAATGTTCTTCTCTGTGGGAGAAATGGATGATGCCAGAAGGAGAGGGAATAATGGCAGAACCTTTTACTTATCAATGAGAAGTCAAGAGAGAATGGGGTATAAACTACAAGGGGAAGGATTATCTTTGGTTTTTCAGGGATATTTCTTAGGCAGTGAAAATGGAATAAGGGGTACAAATGCAGACCAGTTCATGGATTTATTAAAATGGAGTGAGATGTGGACATCCATCTTGCACCCACATATGTTGACTGCTTTGTCTGCAACACTCTAGGTACCTCAAGGCATGGAGATCAACTTGCTCCTCAATACCACTTCCAAGTTATTTCATCTTCAAAAACCTCAGACTAAAGAGTCAAGCTTTTCTCTTATCCACTGCAGCCATCTACTCAACACCCTCCAATGCCCCACACCCCCTTTTTTAATTGCATTTAACATTCGGATCACTGGCTTTCTCTACATGTTGCTCATGTAGAACTTTGGGCAACTCACTGTGTACACAAGTTATGAGTCCAATAACCTGTTGCTCCAGATGCTTGATTTCCTCAATTCCAGTGCCCTTGAGGTGAGGTCCACCTCACCCTGCTGATAGTGGTAAGAGGCAGTCAAATTCCCAGGCAGATGGGGTGGGTCCCCAGTGAAATCACACCTTCAAACCAAAGACAGTTCAAAGCCTGAAAGCCAAGCTACAAGTCTTGGACCAGGTTGAGAGCCTCTCTTCTTGTTTGGTGTGCTTTCCTCTGATTGAGCCCCACCTTTCACCTATTTTTAATATACCTGCCTTTCCGTAATTGGTTTCTTACACTGTGTTTCTTACCCACCTTTGAGTGGTGCGTTTCTTGCATACTCACAAACCAATCAGCATGTACTCCCGCATTCTGAGCCTGTAAAAACCCTGGACTCAGCTACACGTGTTGGGGACTGCTATTTTATTTGTATATTTTGTTTCCTTATTATTGGATATGTATACTATTTTCAAATCTTTGCAAATATATGTTACAATCAACATTTCTATGTATATATGTATATTTTATTTGCCAAGTTATTACTTAGGGTAAATTTCCATGATCAGAATTACTGGATTGAAATATGGGAAAAGGGCCAGGCACAGTGGCTCATGTCTATAATACCAGCACTTTGGGAGGCCGAGGCAAGCGGATCACCTGAGGTCAGGAGTTTGAGACCAGCCTGGCCAATATGGTGAAACCCAATCTCTATTAAAAATAAAAAATTGCTGGGCGCGGTGGCTTACGCCTGTAATCCCAGCACTTTGGGAGGCCGAGGCGGGTGGATCACGAGGTCAAGAGATCGAGACCATCCTGGTCAACATGGTGAAACCCCGTCTCTACTAAAAATACAAAAAAAAAAAAAAATCAGCTGGACATGGTGGCACATGTCTGTAATCCCAGCTACTCAGGAGGCTGAGGCAGGAGAATTGCCTGAACCCAGGAGGCGGAGGTTGCGGTGAGCCAAGATCGCGCCATTGCACTCCAGCCTGGGTAACAAGAGCGAAACTCCGTCTCAAAAAAAAAATAAAAAAATAAAAAATTAGCCAGGTGTGGTGGCAGGCACCTGTAATCCTAGCTACTGGGAGGCTGAGGCATGAGAATCACTTGAACCTGGGAGATGGAGGTTGCAGTGAGCCAACATTGTGCCACTGCACTCCAGACTGGGCCACAGAGTGAGGCTCAGTCTCAAAAAAAAATTTCAAAAAAAAAAAAAAAAAAAAGAAATACGTGTAAGGTTTATAGCCATTTCCATGACCCATTGGTTTTAATTCATAATACATCATCTAACTTGGGAGGAAGTTTAGTTCTCCTTTAATGACTCCAGGCTGCTCCTCTTTCCTTTATCCATCTCCAGATACAGTTCCTCAGTTTCCTCTGACCCCCAAACATTCCTTTTTAGCACCGTATTTCCTCTTACTAACAGCTGTCACTCTTACCCTCCAGAATTTCGTTGGTAAATTTAACAGGTCTCTTGGATTTTTGTTGAACCTGCCATGAAGACAATCAGAAGAATTTGTTCCTGAATCTGATTTAAACAGTACAATATTTAGAGGTATCATGTTACAGAGGAAAATATTTGAGAGCTGGAGAAACCTAAATTGAATTTTAGCCTTAGCATTTCCTAGCTAAAAATGCTATAAAATATGTGCAGATGTAGATGTGATATGAAAATTACCTTGAGCAAGTCTTTTATACTCTCTAAGCTTAATGCGTTGAACTATAAAACGACTCTAATGAGAATATTTTCATAGAGTTGGATAGAGACAAATGTGAAAATGCCTTCTGGCACATTTCTGGTGTGTGAAAATTATTACTGTTACTCATTTTTTTTCTGTATTCATTGGCTTTTGATCATTTTTGGAACAAATGACCTAATGTAGCTGTTGGTGGTATCATTGCCTGTCAGCCAAAACTCCCAAGAAATACATCTGCAGTGGAACAAATTTGCCTGTGTTACTTGTTGCAACAAAGGAGACCACACACCATAAGGGAATCAGGAAGCATTTCAGGATTTAAACCTGTTACGTGGTTTTGGAGGGTGTTTGAAGAAGCAGAGGACTCTCCTGTGTTGGATACTGTCAGGAAGTAAAATTAAATATATGCATGGACAGCTTAATATTTTACCTAGGAAGTAGCAGAAACGGAATGGAACTGAAGATGTAATTGGCAAAAAGGCAATGGCCACTCATGTGAGCTCAGAGAGGAAGAAACTGGATTGCTTTTTTTATAGTATTTCCAGTATTGTTGTGTTTGTACTCAGACGTAACTTCCGAGGAATTTGACTTTTATCCTACTCTATCGTGGTCCCACATTGAATTCATCTGATATCAGTGTTCTGTGAAATTGTTTATCTTAAGTAGACCATCATGGTCTTGCTGATAGTGCAAGCAGACAGCTTTTGGATATGTTTTTCTTCTAATTCTCACTTTTGGTCAACAGCAGATCAAGTGAGGCCACAGGAAGTTAATCCATGATATTGAGGATTTTCACCATTATTGCGATTCTGCCTGTTGGGAGGCCGTCCAGAAAACATTCTTTGTATTTGAACAAGTTAGTACCTCTTATTCCTTTTGTTATCAGATGAGTTGTTGAGTGATCTGACATGACAATGGCTATGTGTTTTAGACTCAGTACAAGATGCATCAGTCAAGTGATTTCTAGGCAACTGTGAAAGACAACATGACTATTTATTAGTCTTTCAAGTCCAGGGGACAAGGTGACTAACTCCAGGCCATGAAAACATGAGCCAAAGTCCAAGTGGGTCTGCTCTACGGATCTATGTTATGTACCTTTCTTTCAGTCTAATCACAGACTGTTCCATCTCTCCAATTGTATATATGTTGATGACACAGGGAGTGTTTACTATAGCATGAATTCCCCTTTAACTAGTAAATTTAACTAGTTTATTTTGGGCCTTCACATTAGAGGGAGTTTGTACTTAAGAGTAATACTGTATGGGGCACAGAACCTATTGAATGACAATCACTTTTACAAAAAAAGAAAAAGAAAAACCAAATCCTCTACTTCTAATTTTACTAATTTTATATGTTATTCCTGTAACAATTACAGGGAAAGATAAGTAAACCTTCATGGCTGTATTTAGGTATATGCATGTATATCAACATAAAAATAAATGATAAATGTAAATATTTTAACTATAACTTTAAAATATAATTGACCTGTTGAAATATGTTAAAACAATATATATATTATACTATATCATCTTAATACATTGTAATGATTTAACAATCAAATCACAGCAATTATCTTATATCACATTCCTATTTTCTGTAATGATTGCACTAGTCTACTCAACCTGTTAGGTGGTTTTGGGGGGTATTTGAAGAAGCAGGTGCTCTAATAACACTCCAAGGAGCCACTCCAGGAGTTCAGACTGGAACCCAACTCATATAATGTATATTATTATATGTAGCCAAAGTAACCAGCGTTCTGCCCCAAACTCAAAGGAAAACTAGAAAACTCTTGAATTGTTTTACAATTTTAGCCAATTTCAACAAATTTAAGTTAGCAAAACAAAGGTATGTAATCATAAAAGTCATCTGCATACCCTGTTAATTTGTAGCCATCTTAAGAAATAAGGGTAAATTAAAATTTTATTAAGTCTTTTGAATCTCATTACAAATTGTCTAGGTATCAAAGATTATTTGTTGATTCAATTTAATATTTGTCTTAGGTCTTCAAGTTGCTAAAGGTTATGACTTTAATTAATGCATTAGCTCCTTCTGTTTTGTTTATAGTACTAAAAGAAATTTTATAAGATTAAATGGTTTAAAATAGTATCTTTTTACAATTCAATTTAATTATACAGTGACTCCCTTGATGAGAGATTCCCATTATTAGTTCCTTTTCACAGATAAATAAGCTATCTACTAAGTATTTATAAACTATTTAGTACAGTTAGGCATCATTCTGAAGGGTTCACAACTTAATCAATTTCATTTTGATACTGTGTTTTATACACTGTGGCTATTCGATGTGGATCTAGACAATGATTCCCTTTTGTAATTTCATCTTATGGATAATTTTTGTTACATATGCTAAGAGTGTAAGTGAGCCGCTTTGAGGAATATTAGGTATGTTTTAAAGAAAAGAATTCATGTAAATATCTGTTTTTTAAAGCCAATCAATATTTATATAGGTATGAAACAATGTGTACATTTGCCTTTTAACTATAAAAACAAATGCAACATTGAAAGTGAAAAAAATTTCTATTGCTGATACTTTTACTACTCACATTGTTGAGGTTATAATGAACTCATAATTAAAATTAAAATACAGTTTTTATACTGTTTAAAGGGCAAAATAAAAAGTAATTATATATATAATCATTTTGTAAATGATATAATTTATAAATCCCTGAAAATTATAGCTTCATCTAGCAAAAATATAATCTCTTAAGCAGCAGCAGTTGCATAAACTAATAAGGAAAGGGGCACAATTAAATTTTTTTCTAAGCAAGACAAAGGAAAGCTCCGAGTTTCCTGGTATAGTTTTGGAAGCGGAATAGTTGAATTGTTTGAAGATTGAATTAATTTTGCAGGCACACACTTTTGTTTTCAGGCTGTAAAGTTTGGGGGAGATCTTGATGTTGATGGCAGTGGTGGGATCCATGCATGGCATTTGGAAGAAGGAGAGAAAGGAAGAGAAATAGGGGAGGAGAGAGGAGGAAAATGAGGCCATGAAATACCTTACACAGTTCCTTGGATGGAAGGAGGAACGGGGTGAGCATAACCTGGCAGCTTAGGCGGGAGCTGAGCGGAGGGGCGGGGGAGCTCTGTCTTCGGATTTGGGAGGCCCCCATGCTGTGAGGGACCAGCTGTGCAGGGCCAGTTGTGTACCTGTTCAGAAGAGTGCTCTGTTCAGAAGAGCTACTTGCAGTGGAATGACACATAGTTCATCTTCTAGCAACTGGACCTTTCCCTGGACCTCAGCTGTCTCCTCTTGTTCTTAGCCTGGACTTCTCTTCTCTTCCTACAGGTTCTCCTAAGGAACTGAGTTGATCTTCAGCTCTCAGGGTTTTCTGGTAGGCTCCAGGTTTCTTCTGACATCCTAAAGGCCAATGCTCTTTAAAAAAGATTCTAGCTCCATAGCCTCCTTCCCGTCAGAGCTGAGAATATCCATGGTTTTGCATTTCTCCTGAATCAATGGACATGTTTTTCTTCCAGCTGTGTCCCTCTTTTAACATAAAGTTGGATTTCAGCTGATTAACATATATGGAAAAAAAAAAAGGTATGAAAATCCAAATATGGCTGCACATGTCCCAGACTCTCACAAGAGGCTGAGGAAGTTGAGGTCAGGCTCAGGTTGGGCGGGGTCATGGCAGCCTCCCTACTCACTTTCCTAAGGATGTTCTCCAAGGGGCGCTGCACAGAGGGCACCCGGGGCACCATCCCATAGCCATGGCTCCACAAGACCACACTCCACACACGCCACAGAGCGACCCCAAGAGTTCAGCCCGGAACCCACATCAGTGCCTGGGAAGCAGAACTTGGACCTTGGTAGAGGGTTGGACAGACTCAGTGAAGAATACCTGTGCCCTGGGACTGGCCAGCACATTCAGTTCCCTCCCTCCTCTCTCTCGTAATCACATGCATGAGACATAAGGAAACACTGAAAGACTAGTACATTGATCGTCCCTATAGGTACCTGCTAGACAGAACAGTTGACATTTTCTGATATTTACTTCTACCTTTGCCTCTTTTTTTTTTCTGAAACAGTTCAAAGTAATAGATGACTTGACATTTCAGCTTGCATTTGAAAATCATATGCACATTATACCGCATTTCCATATGTCACTGTGCTCTTTTGTTATGCTCATTTTCCAGATGAGGAAAGGAACTGAAGCACAGAGAAAGAAGTTACACAGGAAATTGCAGACCTGAAATTTATTTACATCTGGTTCTCAGTAGCTCTGAAGGCTGTAAGAAGATTTTTACAGTGGTCTTTCTGACTGCGTGGAGGAGAAGGCCTGAGGTCAGTGCCTACCCTTTCTCAATCTCCCTGGCACTCTCTTACGTCCCTTTTCAGCAAAGAGAGGGCGCTCCTCAGGTACAGAATGCTTGCAGGCACAAAGTCTCTCCAACTTAATAAGGTATTTTAACATTTACGTTTCATTTTATACTTATCTATCATTTATGGCTATATTTTTGCATATGTCCATGTTTTATATTTTAAAAATGCATGGCAGTGGGTATAAAGGTTTTTTTTATATATATTTACTTAAGTAAAAGTGTTATAATATTGGTAGTACCTGGCAAAAAATTATAGCAAAAATTGTCCCTTTGATAGGTGAATTACTGAAGCTTTAGAAATACTGTTGCAAACCGTGTGAAAGGGCTGCTGTGGGTATAAACCACCCTTCCTCTGGCCGGGTCTGAACCTTAGGGGTGTTTCTGTCCTGTCCCCCCTTGTCTTGGCTGCCTGGGGGAAGAGAAGAAGCCGCCATTGGTGTGGCCTCAGTCGAAGGAGAAACTGGTGAGTCTTCTCCCTGGCCCCCTTTCCCACCTGTCCTGACGTATTTCTTCTGTTTTGCATTCCAAGTGCCAGCAACTGTTTTATGTCAAGTCTGCCATGAAATGTGCATCTTTCCCATGAGCAAAGGAAGAGGTGGTGGTGCTTACTCATCCCTAAGCCCTGGTTGATTTCTCAGATGCATTCTAAATAGCCAAGCAGTCTCCTCTAATAATAACAATAACAACAATGTTAGTAATAATTTCCTGTGGCCCAGACATGCAAACCAGTCCAGAAATAACCATGTGTGTGCAACTGGCCTTTTCCCACTGCTTCAGTAGAGGCTGATGTTATTCCTGTGGCCAAGCCAGAGCACCATCCTGAAGAAGGTAGAGCCAGCGTGCTGTGGGAGTTGAGGAAGAGAGCTGACACCTGAGCACATCTGCTGTGCCTGGCCCCTGAATTTGCCGTGTGTGGTGCACAATAACTAGAAATACACTTAATCCTAGATTGTATTAGTTGTAAAAGGTCTAGTAAAATTTTACAAAATAATATCCAGAGAGAAGATTGTTTTTAATAAGAAATATCAAGAGAGTGGGGAAAAGAGGGCAATTAAAAAAATAGTGGAGCTGGGCACTGTGGCTCATGCCTGTAATCCCAGCACTTTGGGAGGCTGAGGTGGGCGGATCACCTGAGTTCAGGAGTTTGAGACCAGCCTGGCCAACATGGCTAAACCCCATCTCTACTAAAAATACAAAAATTAGCCAGGCATAGGGGCATATGCCCGTAATCTCAGCTCCTCAGGAGGCTGAGGCAGAATTGCTTGAACCCAGGAGGTGGGGGTTGCCATGAGCTGAGATCATGCCACTGCACTCCATCCTGGGCAACAGAAAAAAAAAAAGTTGGTTTCTAAGAGTTGAAAGAAGCCATTTAGCAAGAGGGTACCACTGAGGGAGCTCCTAAGTGAGGCAGCCAAGGACCCTAAACTAGGGCCCATATCACAGTGACATGTTGACACAAAAGGTAGGTGTGGAATTCAGTGGGGGCATGAAAGAGGGTGCTGTGGAGAGCCCTGGGTGCACACGCCTTTGAGAGGGAGTGAACAGGGAATGACAAGGTTTGGTTTTTGTAAGAGCATGCGAAGCCAGTGTCATCATGGAGGTAGTTTCCCGGGGCCCACAGTGAGTCATGTGCCTGGCTGATACCACTCAATTTGTTGTGGTTTGAAAATCTCATATTTCTAAGGCTATCTTTCTGCTGCTGTGACATGGTGACCATGAGCTGGTAGAATGAGGCTTACTCTTGATGTCCTGGGTGAGCTGAACGTGGTGGCTGGATCTAAGGCTATGATCTGCTTGGATTGCACGCTCTGCCCCTGACATCTCCTGGGGCTGGCCCACACTGAGATCTTTCATTCTCATAGCAACCTTTGTAGGAGATACTGTCATGATCTTCCTAGTTCACAGAAGCATGAAGAGCAGTTCACTGTCTTGCCCACGTTTGCAAAGCTGGTAAGTGCCCTAGCCACAGGCAACCCAGGCAGCCTGATTCTGGATCCACACTCAAAATCTCCGAGCTATCCAGACCCTTCCCTGTTCTGGATCTTCCCCTAAATCATAGTCCTTTGGCAAATGTTTCATGTGAGAGGAGACTCAAGATTGGCCGAGGTTTTCATGCGGAGCAACTGTGTGGATGGTGGCATCATTTCCCAAGGTGAGGAATTGGATGGAGCAGTTCTGGGGGTGGGAGGAGTGAATCACGATTTCAATTTAGCTTGAGACGCTTATTAGACAGTAAAGTGGAGATCAGAGTCAGCAACGGCAAAACTAAGAACAGAGCCTTGTAAAATTTATCATTCCCCCCAGACTCTTTTCTACTCCATCAGGAATTTCTGCAGAGTCACTTGCGCATACACGTGTATGGAGATGAAGCATGGCAAAATGTCAAACATTGGTTATTGAATATAAGGGATGGTACGTGAGTATTCATTGTGTTCTTTTTTGTAATATTTGAATTTTTTTGAGTAAAACTTGACTTGGGAATTCTTCAGGAAACCTGTCCTGCCCTCTCCCTTTGCCCCAATGCTCTGCGCTGGTTCCTACGGGCTGGTGTGGGTTCCAGGCAGAATATTCAGGGTGGATCTGGGGTGTGTGTGGGGTATGGCCTGCTGGAGCCAAGGCTACCACAGGAGCTCTTGGGGATGGGCTTCAGGGCCATCCTGGGCTGTGGCCCTCTGCACAGCTCTCCTTGAAGGTGGTCCTTGGGAAGGTGAGGAGGGAGCGACTGTGACGTCTAAAGTCCAGGTTCTGACTACTTCTGTCCCTGGGAATCAGTGACATGCGAAGCTGTGGCTAGATTTTTCATAGACTTCTAATATGTATTCAAAAAGCATCCAGAAGTTTTTATTTAGCTAAAGGTTGGCTTTATGTTAAGTAGGAGGCAGTTGGCACAGAACTTGCCTGTTAAGGAAGAATATAAATCCACTGACAACCTTAGCTCTGATACAATGGAGATGGAGTCTTCTCTAGGGAGTGCTAAGCTCCAAATTAGCTGTGGGGAGCCATGTGCAGGAAAGCCACCCTGAGTTGAAGAGGACCCGCTCAGTGGTGTGCCTTGTGCCCCTGGCCATCTCTCCAAGGCAAAACGAACAGGCACAGTGCCCATAGTCCTGCCCACTGGGAAGATTTCCATTCACTATTGCCTTTCAGAGCTGTCTCAAACTCGGATGGTAGTGCCACAGCCCACTCCCAGGTGGCGTCTAGATATCAGGCAGATCTGCCTGCCAGACAAGCCTGTTTCTTCCCCATCAGTCATGGAGGACTCCCCATGAAGCCATATATGTGGGTTGAGAGAGAGAATGCAGTGTAGCAAGGGAAGGGGGCCTGGGCGTCTGAGGACCAGTGAATCTGGGGCGAGGGCATAGGCACCTGCTGGAGGTCGGACCATATATACCACTTCCGCTTGATGATGGAGCACTGCTTTGTATTCTCAACTTTATGACTCGGTGGGTTAGAAGGTACCCAACAAATAACATGCAGCTCTCTAAAAGCTGTTTCTCTAAAGGAGAGTAGTTATCAGCATAGAACCACAGGTTTGCTCCCAAATCGTTTGAATCTACACTGTGATTTACCCTAGAGAGTTCTGCCAAACACTCCACACAGAATGCCTGTTTGCCACTGACATTTCAAGCAGCATCAGTTCTTATGGGTTCTGTGTCCCAAATGAGAAGCATGCACGTCAGCCTGGACCTATTGTAGAACTCCTTGTCTTGTGAATCCCACTCAATGCTGGAAGTCTTGTGGATCGCTAGGTAGATGGGTTGGAATAACACATCCGAATGAGGTATATATTGCCTCTCAAACCTAGAAAGGTTCACCAGGGGTTGTGCCTCTTTCTTAGTGGTAGAAGGGGCCAGATACAACAGCATGCCCTTCAATGTGGAGGAATACGTTGACATGCCTCGGACCATTGAATCCTTCAACTTTTCACTACAGTAGAAAGCTTCTGAATTTTTTGTAGCATAATTGTTTAATTTTTTTCTATGCTGTTGTATGTTATTTGTGGATTTTTTTGTGGTATCTTACCAATGTGGCTAGAAGTCATTTCTTCCTGTTCATCAGATCCAGTCAATATAACAGCCTCAATGCAATTGACCAGAATAATGTTCTGCAGCATGAAAAATGTGATCAAGATCCTACAGACCAGGGCTGGAGAGTTGATATACCCCTGCAATAGGACAGGAAAACTGGTGGCCTTCTCAGCTGAAAGCAAATTACTTTTCATAGTGTTTACTAAGAATAGAGAAACAAAGAGTATTTACCAGACCAATAGCAGCACACCAGGTGCGAAGGGATGTATTGATTTACTCCAGCAATGAAACTGTGCTTGAAATAACAGCTGCAATTGGAGTCATCATCTGATTAAATTTCTGATAATTCACTGTCATTCTGTTTACTGCACAGGTCAAATCAGCGAGTCAAATGGGGATTGGTAGGAATCATCACCTCTGATCTTTCAGGGGTCCTATGTTGGCACTAATCTCTATAGTCCCTCCAGGAATGAGATATTGCTTTTGGTTTGCTTAAATTCTTATGATAGAAGCTGCTTAGTAGCTTTTACTTGGATTCTTCTATTATAATAACCTAAGCATACAAATCAAAATGGCTGCTGCTTCACTTTCACCCTCCAAATCTCAGGCAAAATGCCTCTTGAGGCTCACCTGAACCAGAAAGGAATTCTGGGAAGCATGGCTCAGCCTGACCAAGTTGACAGGTGAAGCTGTTTTAAACCATTTCAAACTATGGTCATCTTTACACTTCAGCATGCTTTTGCAAATTATGACGTTCTGCTGTGTAATTGTATGCCATTGTGGTACTGTGTTATCTTATTTTACAGATAAAGAAACTAAAGCACAGAGATAAGAGAACTTGTCCAGGTTACACAGTAAGTGGGGGAGCTAGAGTTTATATCCAGCTCTGCCTAGCTTCAAAACCTGTGCTCTTTATACTACCCTCATGCCTTAGGGTGCACGCATCTCATGGTATTTACAAGGACTTCACATGGTAAATGGACACAATATTCGGTCATATAATGAGAAAAGCATACCCTTTCAAGTTATCTTTATTATTAATGTCAATGAAAAAGTCTCAAGTTAGAACTAGTATGTTTCTAACACTTCTAACCTCGCTAACACTTTTTTTTTTTGAGGCAGTGTCTTGCTCTGTCACTGAGGCTGGAATGCAGTGACGAAATCTTGGCTCACTACAACCTCCACCTCCCAAGTTCAAGTGATTCTCATGCCTCAGGCTCCCAAGTAACTGGGATTACAGGTGTGCACCACCACGCCCAGCGAATTTTTGCATTTCTTTTTTTTTTTTTAGTAGAGACAGGGTTTTGCCATGTTGGCCAGGCTGGTCTTGAATTCCTTACCTCAGGTGATCTGCCCACGTTGGCCTCCCAAAGTATTGGGATTATAGGTGTGAGCCACCACACCCCGCCAACTAACACTTTCTTGTCTCAGTTTTTTTAAAAAAAGATCAGACCTTAGGCTTGGCAGTAACATACATATGCACACACACACATTTAGTTAATTTTGTGGTGGGGGTTTGCAATTCCTTTTGAAGTAAATTTACTTGAAGAGAAAAGGAAAAAGAAAAGTAATTTTCTAGAAGAAAAGCAACCAGTTCATTAACTGTATGATAGTGCAGGAAATCCAAAGATGTGAATTCTACATGTGGATTACTTTTAGAATGTTTTTCTCAACGATGCATCTTTTCAGTGGATAAGAGCACTTTCCTTGATAAAGAAAACATGTTTTATCCATAGCTTCAGTAATGAGGCCACTAAAATATTAATTTTCTCAGCATTCTTAAACATAACTGAATCAGGTTCAATTTGCCTAGATAGATAGACATTTTAGTGGTTTATAGCAAAATGTAATAAACTGAATAACTGTAGGCTTTAATGTAATCTCACACAATCCTATTACATTCCAATTATTTATTTGACCTTTTAAGGATGGTTCCCGCCTAAACACACACACTCCTGCAGTTCCGAATGTCTTCTTCCTGTGTTGTTCCAAGGCAATCAATAGATCAGAAAGAATTAGTACCTCACTGTGTCCTCCATTTGTAATATACACTGTCCCAGGAAGGCGTAATGCATCCCTCCCAGGTGTAATAAATGTTTACTAAGCAGTTTGTGAAAAGCTCTCCAGTTTTCATTCTCACAAATTTCAGGGCCATCATAACATCTTTCATTTCCTTAAAGTAATGAACAAACCCAGGATCAATCCTATTGCTACTTATAATGCATTAGAAAGGTGGGAGGGTGGCTGAATTCAACACAGCTTTTAAGCTGTAAAGAAGCTCCTTTTGAAAGTTAAACTTTGGGGACTTGGGGGGAAGGGTGAGAAGGAGGTGAGGGATAAAAGACTACAAATAGGGTGCAGTGACTACGGCTCGGGTGATGGGTGCACCAAAATCTCCACAAATCACCACTAAAGAACTTACTCATGTAACCCAATACCACCTGTACCCCAATAACCTATAGAAAAAAATAAAAAGAAAGTTAAGTGTATACTGTATTTAGAGGTAGATGTCAGGAGCAATGAGATAGTCTATATAGAACTATGCAGATTTAGACCTGTGGATAGAACAATCAACATAAGATTCAGTTGTCCTCAATCATTTCCATGTAAGTGAAGAGTTTGCTAAATAATTATGATATTAATGATTATGAGTAAGTGAACGTACTCATCCAAAATTAAATACACTACCATTTATTGACTATTATATACCAGGTTCAGAGCTGTATTTGTGGTAAACAAAGCTGGATGAAACGTATCTGTCCCTGGAGACTCTTGGTTTAGATAGGATGAAAGGTAGACTAAATAAATCATAGTACAATGAGATGGGGACAAAAATAAAGGTGAGGGCCAGTTGTGAAAGTGGCACCAAAGAGGCTGTGATGGGCTCTGCTTGGAGGAGTCAGGGCAGAGGGGCATAAATGGGGTCTTGAACACTGAGGGGGAGTTACGGAAACTTTAAACAAAGGTGAAGGGAAATGGAAACTGCTTCCAAGCAGTAGGATTCATTTTAAAGTGTAATGAAGTCTTTCTAAAATTGGTAGTATCCTGCAAAAATCATTGTGTTTAAGGTTTAGTAGGGCTGCACTCATTTGCAGCTTGCAGGAAGCCCAATTAATAGTGCTTTCAAAAGGTAATTATTTCTTTGTTTCAGGCAACAAGAATTGTGATAGTAGGCCAGCTCAGTCTGGGATGACGGTTTAGTGGTGCATTTGTAAAGCAGGCTCTTTTCATATTTGCCCTCCACACAGAGTAGAGTCCAGCTTTAGCCCTCACATTTGTGCTTCGTGGTCAAAGATTGCTGCTGAGGCTTCAGGCTCATGACCTCATCACAATCAGGAAGATGGAAGAAGAAATGAAAGGGAGAAGAGGTGTCACACTGGTGTCTGTTCTTTTTAAAAAGCTTTCCTGAAAGTTTCTTCAAGAGATTTTAACTTATATCACTGGCCAGAAATAACTTGGCCATCCCACTTCAGTACAAGGGAGTCTGAAAACCAAGAATGTTAGCTTTCCAGCCCATCACGGAGGAAGGAAAAAGAGAGAGAAAGTGGGGCAGAGGTGTGGCCTGTGGCTTGTGAATAGCTAGTTCACTAAGTATAGCACAAAGGTTTTGTGAGAGTTCTAGGCCAAAATCATGTAGTTTTAGCACTAAATGTTTAGGTCGTATATAGTTAAGGTTCTCCAGAGGGACAGAGCTAATAGGATATATGTATATATGAAAGGGAGTTTATTAAGGAGAGTTGGCTCACATGATCACAAGGTGAAGTCCCACAATAGGCCTTCTGCAAGCTCAGGAAGAAAGAAGCCAGTAGTGGCTCCTTCTGAGTCCAAAAGCCTCAAAAGCAGGGATGCCAACAGTGCAGCCTTCAGTCTGTGGCCAAAGGCACGAGAGCCCCCAGCAAACTGCTGATGTAAGTCTGAGAGTTCAAAGGCCAAAGAACTTGTAGTCTGATGTCCAAGGGCAGGAGGAATGGGAGGAAGCATCCAGCATGGGAGAAAGGTGAAAGCCAGAACTCAGCAAGCCAGCTCATCCCACCTTCTTCTGCCTGCTTTGTTTTTAGCCTCGCTGGCAAACAGCTGGATGGTGCCCACCCATATTGAGGGTGGAGTTTCCTCTCCCAGTCCACTGAATCAAATGTTAATCTCCTCTGGCAACACCCACACAGACATACCCAGAAACAAGACTTTACTAGCTGTCTATGCATCCTTCAGTCCAATCAAGTTGACTCCTAATATTAATCATCACAGGTCTAAACATCCAAAGGAAGTAAAAACATCTTCTGAGTTCTTCATATGGTAGATTAAATAACTCACCTGCTCAGGACCACACAGATAGCTAGTGAAACAGTTGAAACTTGAATTCAGGTCATCTGTTTTCTCCTTGTATTAGTCTGTTCTCACACTGCTAGAAAGAACTACCTGAGACTGGGTAGTTTGTGAAGAAAAGAGGTTTAATTGATGCCTAGTTCCACAGGCTTAACAGGAGGCATGATTGGAAGATCTTAGGAAACTTACAGTCATGGTGGAAGGCAAAGAAGAAGCAAGTACCTTCTTCTAATGTAAGCCACACACAGGGAAGACACATAGGGAAGTGACACACACATTTAAACCATCAGATCTCATGAGAACACACTCACTGTCAGGAGAACAGCATGGGAGAAACTGCCCCTGTGATCCAGTAACCTCCCACCAGGTCCCTCCCCCAACATTGGGGATTACAATTCAACATGAGATTTGAGTGGCGACACAGAGTAAAATCATATCACTCCTGTACACTAAATGGACGTGCTGAACTTAGATTATGGTTTACATTGATCTCAGATCAATTTATTAGTTATAAAATATTAAAAGTTTCTGTAATTATTATAACCTGCATAGAAAAACAATAGCTGTAAGAAATAAAAAAAAAAAAAAACTCTGGAAGAACCTGAGAAGACACCTGAGCAAATATTGGTAAAATAGCTCAATGCACTGTAGGTTAGCTGGTGCCTTATTTATCCCTGGAAGGGAGACAAAAAAAATACCAGGCAAGAATAAAGCGTCCCATCTTTTGAGACACAAAGACTGAAAACAAAGTTGGTTCTTTTAAGTAGAATTCAAATAGCCTAGAAAGTGATTGTCAACTCTTTCTCCTAACCCTTCTTCAGATCTTTAAAAACAAAATAATACTCCTCCACAAGAAAGTGGAGCCTGTTTCCGAGGAAGCACTCCTGTTTATCACAGAAAGTCTAAGTGTCAAATGATAGTTTGCAGAAAGGAAGACAAGAGGTAGGAAAAAAAAATCAGCCAGGCGTGGTGGCTCATACCTATAATCCCAGCACTTTGGGAGGCTGAGGCAGGTGGATCATGAGGTCAGGAGTTCAAGACCAGCCTGACCAACAGGGTGAAACCTCATGTCTACTAAAAATACAAAAATTAGCCAGGCATGGTGGCACACACTTGTAATTCCAACTACTCGGGAGGCTGAGGCAGGAGAATTGCTTGAACCCAGGAGGCGGAGGTTGCAGTGAGGTGAGATCACACCACTGCACTCAAGCCTGGGCGACAGAACGAGACTTGGTCTCAAAAAAAAGAAAAATCCACAAAGACATTTTTCTTCCCTTTGCTGTAACAAAACCTGTTGCTAAATTATTGCCTCTTATAATAATAAGGGAAGGCCATTGAACATTCACACTACAATTTAAACTATGGAGAACACACAGGTTATTTTATTAAATGCATGCAAATATTGATTTGGAAAGAAAATTATATGAAAATGTTGCAATGATTCAGTAAAGAAGCAAGTATGCCAAATATAACCTTCCACTTCTAAGCATTTTGAGAGAGAAACATAGTAGAAACAGATACACAATTCCTGTATACATTTCTGTACATTCTATCCATCATCACACATTCATGCAAATGGTTAACCAGATAGTCGCTAAAGTCTGTCATCTTCATGAGTCAAGTGTGTTGGTGGCTTATTCTTAAATTTAATGTCTTTGCACCCCAGTAGCATTTTATACTTTCAAGTAATATTTTAAAATTTAAGTTACTGTAATGCTCACTCTGAATTCTACCATTTTGAATCTCTGCTCTTGCACTGATCTCTGCATACCACCGATGCAGTAGAACTTTATTATAATTCCATAGTAAAATAGTTATATTTTGTTTACTTGTGCTTAGCATATCGTAAGCACCCAGAGATTGATAGATTGAATCAATTTATATGTCTTTTCAGCATTCCAATGGTGTGCCTTGCAGTGAAACACAATTATTCATTTCACTGAAATCCTATATGGAACTCTAGGTAGACTTTGAGTGTGGCTGTATTCCTCTCATCTCATTGAGGTGAAGCCACTAAATAAATTTGAAGTGTAAATAAATTGCATATATTATATGTATTATATGCACAACAGCAAGCATGAATCACTGCATTGATCACAGTCATGGGATTTTTACACCTATTGTCAGTTCTTATGCTTTAAGTCTCTGGTTTCTGGTACAGTCCTTATTGCGTTGAATGAGATGAAATGCTTGTTTTGAGTCTCTTCATCAGGTTGGAAGGGGACGGAGTTGAGGATGTGATAGAACAGAGGCTGCTAAGTGACAGGGTCCGCACTACCTGCAAAAAAGACTGGGGTGTCTATGGCTTTTGGAAAATGAAAATTTCCAAACATACACATATAGAAACAGAATAATAAAATCCCAGATCCCCTTCTCCAGCTGTGACTAATATCCACTCATGGCCTATGTTTTTGTATTGATATTTCTCCTCACCTCATGTTTGGATGCAAATCTGTATTTACATTCATAGCTTTTCAGAAAGTAATTCTAAAAGATAAAGACCCTTCATGAACATAATCATAGTACCAATATAAAATCTGTCAAAATCAATAGTTCCTTTCTGTAACTAAATGATTATCCAATCTGTGTCTCAATTTTCCTGATTTCTCAAATTTTTTTTGGTGGTTTGTTAAAATCAGGATATGTGTAGTATTGCAGTCCATGGCTGTACCTCTTAAGAGTCATCTAATCTAGTTTCTTCTCTTCTGTTTTTTTCCTGCAATGCATTTGTTGAAGAAGATGGTCTGTCTGTTCTGTCCTGCAGTCCATATTTTGCGGAGTGCACCTGTGGCGTTGTTCCCCTCTCCTCCATATTTATTATAATCTACTAGTGAGATCCGATGCTTTGGTCAATTTCAGGTTTGATTTTTGCTTGGCAAGACCATTGTGCAGGTGCTGCTGTGTTCTTCCGTCAGGGGGCACAGAAGATCTGGTGGTCTGTTTTTTTATGATGGTGCCATGACTCTTTTTGACAAGTGCCCATGGCACATCATGGGGATGCAGGGTCTGATGGACAATTAGTAGCTATTAGTAAGTTATAATATGCCTGAATATCACAGGTTGTGTGTGAGTTTCAGTCTTGCAAATAATTGGTATGCATTTTTTAAAAAGCTTAGACTATTAATCAGTGTCACATCTTTATTATTTTTTCTGTGTGATTTTGAAGGTGTCCCCACCAGGCCTGCTTAGCAGAAAGCACAGTTTCTCTGTGTCAAAGCCTCTTCCACGTTGCTGTGCAGAAGCCATCTCTATCTTGCAGCCTCTAAGCCAGCCCAGACTCCCCTCTGCTGTCCATGGTCCTTGACTGGGACTGTATCAGGCCTTTTGAACTTCTAAATGGAAAGTTAGGGCTCCGTTTCTTACTGTTTCAGGAGGTTTCTTGTCACTCAGGCAAAGAGAGGCACTTTCCTGGCAAACCAGCTCTGCACGCACAGCTCTGCACCCTGGAGAGAATCAGCCCTTCAGGCTAGAAGTCTTGAACTCTTTTCTCCCAATAGGGGGCCTCAGCTCTTTGTGTTTACACACAGATAAGAGGTTCCTCAAGTGCTCAAAGTTGCCAAATGAATGTATGTTCCAAGGTGACTTTCTGTACTTCTAGCCTGAGAAGCTGTTGCCAGCTTTCTTTTCTTTTCTTTCTTTCTTTTTTTTTTTTTATTAACAAAAACCTTTTTAATGAAGAAAACTACTTTACACTGAGTCCCATTTTACCTACCTGACTACACACACACACACACACACACCCTGAAATGAAGTATCACTAAATGAAACTTATTCTATTTTCTTTTCCTTTCTTTCTTTTTTTATTTTTTAAGATGCTCTTATTTTGTTGCCCAGGCTGAAGTGCAGTAGCATGAGCAGAGCTCACCGCAGCCTTGACCAGTCCTGGGTGCAAGCAATCCTCTTGCCTCAGCCTTCCTCCTGAGTAGCTGGGACCACAGGCACAAGCCACTATGCCTGGCTAATTTTTTAATTTTTTTGTGGAGACAGAGTCCCTCTATATTGCCCAGACTGGTCTTAAATTCCTGGGCTCAAGCATTCCTCCTGCCCTGGGCTCCCAAAGTATTGGGATTACAGGCATGAGCCACAGCACCCAGCCAAAACTTATTCTCAATATGCCAGAAGCTTGCTGCTATTTGCTTTTCCTTCCTATTTGCTTGCGTCTTATAATATATCATTAACAAAAAAGGTGGTTAGGCCACTAAGTTGATTTTACTACTGAATAATAACTTGTAAACTACAAATTGAATAATACACCTATAGGAAAACTTTCTGGGCTAATATAGATCCAGGCACATAGCAGATGCTCAATAAATATTCATTGATATACATGCTCCCTTCTTTTACAGGTCTTTGTGAGATAAGACACATATGCATTAAAAATAAAGATACTGTACGAGAATGAATTATATAAAGAAGTTACATGCATGAGATCTTAAGGCAGTAGTATAAGATTAAAAAAGTGAAAAAGGTGGCCGGGCACGGTGGCTCACGCCTGGAATCCCAGCACTTTGGGAGGCCGAGGCGGGCAGATCACCAGGTCAAGAGATCGAGACCATCCTGGTCAACATGGTGAAACCTCGTCTCTACTAAAAAAATACAAAAATTAGCTGGGCATGGTGGCATGTACCTGTAGTCCCAGCTACTCAGGAGGCTGAGGCAGGAGAATTGCTTGAACCCAGGAGGCAGAGGTTGCAGTGAGCCAAGATCATGCCACTGCATTCCAGCCTGGCGCCTGGTGACAGAGCAAGACTCTGTCTCAAAAAAAAAAAAAAAAAAAAACAAAAAAAAAAATACTAAAAGCAAAAAATAAAAAACAAGATAAATAAAGGTAAAACCAAGACACCAAAAAAGAGTTGGTTTAAAAAAAAAAAAGTGAAAAAGTGCTGTAGATGAAATTTTGTGAGTTAAACTAATAAATGTTTGTCCTTTACAATCGAAATCTAAGCCATTTATTTTTCATGATTAAAAATCTGGTATTTGGTATCAATTCTTATTTAATTTTTAGTTGTGAAACATTTATGCCGTAACTAGACAAATCAGCTAACTACGGTAAAGGGAGAGAAAGGAGTCCACTTATAAAGTATACTTTTGTTTAGGCTCCAAGTCCAAAGAGTAATAATTCACTGAAAAATTTATTGAAGAATATGTTCTGATGTGTTCTGTTTTAACTTTAAAATTTAACAAATAAGGAGACATTTAGATTTCTCAAGTGCCTTACTGTATAACACAGCCTAGTCCAGCAAATAAACTTTTATTTGCAAATATCTCAAATCTAAGTAGATATTTTTTTCTTAAAACAGCTTAGGGATGTAGAAAATTTATTCTGCTAACAGATCTGTAAAGATTTAGCAATAAAGAGTTAAGACAGTAGTTTCTAAACTTTGTGGTATGTAGGCATTGCCTGGGAAACTTTTACAAATTCTATAAAATTCACAAATGCCTGACTTTTACCTCTGGTGATTCTGATTAAACTATATGAGGTGCAACCTGGCGAAGGAAATTTTATTAGCTCCCCAGGTAATCTCTATGTGTGATAAAATATGGGAACTGTGTTAAGGGAACTGCCTCTACCCCTGGAAGTCTTGAATATCTTACGGTGATGGTCTGTCCTTGCCTTGGCTAAGACGTACAGATGAAAATGTTTCAGTTAAAAATACCTCCCTTTTTAAAAAAGGAATGCTTATATACTGTTGGTGGGAGTATAAATTAGTTCAGCCATTGTGGAAGACAGTGTGGTGATTCGTCAAAGACCTAAAGACAGAAATTCCATTCAACTCAGCAATCCCATTACTAGGTATATACCCAAAGGGATGTAAATCATTCTGTTATAAAGACACATGCATGTGTATGTTCATTGCAGCACTATTCACAATAGCAAAGACACGGAGTCAACCTAAATGCCTGTCAATGACAGACTGGATATAGAAAACATGGCACATATAGACCATGGAATACTATGCAGCCATAAAAAAATGGGATTATGTGCTTTGCACAGACATGGATGGAGCTGGAGGCTATTAGCACACTAACACAGGAACAGAAAACCAAATACCACATACTGTCACTTATAAGTGGGAGCTTAATGATGTGAACACATGGACACATAGATGGAAACAGCACACACTGGGGCCTTTCAGAGGGTAGAGGGTGGGAGGTGGGAGAGGATCAGGAAAATAACTAATGGGTACTAGGCTTAATACCTCGGTGAGGAGATAATCTGTACAACGAACTCCCACGACACACATTTACCTACGTAAAACACCTGCATGTGTACCCCTGATTGAAAATAAAAGTTAAAAAAATCTTAAGATGTTTTTATGTACAATTTCAAGATAATTTAAAAGATATGA
This sequence comes from Cebus imitator, assembly GCF_001604975.1. Lineage (NCBI taxonomy): Eukaryota > Metazoa > Chordata > Mammalia > Primates > Cebidae > Cebus > Cebus imitator. The sequence goes on from NW_016107609.1 coordinate 1,624,601, forward strand.
ACAACAATAATAACAGTAGTAGCAGTAACAAAACAATAATCAAACCTTTTTTCACATTAAAAAACCTCCCTTTTAGGACAGATGTGATATTTGAAAGAGGAGTGGCATTTTGATTTTTAGAATATCGAGCTAATCTAAAAATTCCTAGCTATTAACCTAGGAAAGTAAGTGTTTACTATGTAAGTATGAGAAGGCTATTTACTGAAAAACCATAATAAACTCCCAGATCAGCAGAATTTTATGTTTGCTTCAGGGCGATCTTATGTTTCTGTGGAACTGGGATGAATTATAGAGAGATATGAACACTGTGTGAAGCAGAGGTAGTTTTGGAGGTGCTTCTGAAAAGTGTGTGTCAAAGTCTCATAAATGTGCAAATAATTGGTCTTTTATTGAATCAGATGGGTTGGTTCATTTAATAGAGATGGGAAAAACTACTGAGGAAGGGCACTCCAAAGTCGAATTGAGACTGACATTTTGAAAAAGAGCAGTAAGTGTTGAATACAGCCTGGGGATTCATCACTCTCTAAGTTCTATTAATATGCTCATTTAACCAATTACAAGGTGGCAGAGTTTAATGAATGCACAGAGAGTCACTTTTTTGGCAATGGAAATGAAGTGCTGAATCAGTTGTTCTCAGACTGGCTGAACATTAGAATTACCTGTGGAGCCTTGAAAAGTCCCTGGGCCTCATATCAGTTACATCAGAGTTCCCGGGATGGGGACCAGGCCTCAGCACTGGGGATTCCAATGTGCACTTGTGGGTGACAGCCACTGTACCAAGTAAAGAAAACAGCAGATGCTACCCGCAGGCCTCTCTTCCTGGCATTAGAGGAGTAAATTACATTACTGGGTTGAGGCGAGAGTGCATAATTACAGTGGAGTTCTGGAATTTAGAAGACCTTCTAAACGTTAGAACATGAGGTACCCTAAAGCATTGTCCTTTTTAGAGAATTTTTGGGAGAGGGCTTTATTATTACAAATGTTTTATAGAGTGTCTCGGAGGTGATCCATAAGATTAGGGGCTCTAAGAGAGTGAAACCTAACGTACCTGTAAGTTTCTCTCTATAGCCATGGTATGGTCAGGAATGCACTAAATTTCCACTTGTGTGCGAATTCCATCTGATGGGTGGCGACTTCCTGGGGGATGGTGCAAGAGAGGTTCCGAGGCCACGTCCAGCTGCAGCAGAATGAGTTCTGGGGTTGTCGTGACATCTGCTGTGGAGGTGGAGGTGAATTGTGGAAGTAGTGATGCCACATTTTTCCTACCTTTGATATCCAGAAAAGAGCTGGAGTTCTAAGTTAGAAAGGGATAAATGAGAATTCCAGTTCTGCCTCTGTCGTGATTCAAAAATATGTCGTAAATTCTCTGATGTACTTCCCCTAAAAAAATGGAGTCTACTTCTTCCATTGAAAGTGGGCTGGACTTGGTGATTTGTGCCCAAACAACAGAATGTGATGGAGATGACACTATGTGGCTTTCGAGGCTGAATACTAAAATGAATAAACTTCCATTTAGCTCTCTGAATTTTGGATTGCTTACTCTGAGGGAAGCCAGCTGCCACGACATGAAGATACTCAAGCAGCCTGTGGTGTGGCCCACATGGGGCGTGGCTGAGACCTCCTATCAACAGCGAGTGCCGGCACGCCAGCCATGTGAGTGAGCCACCTTGGAAGCACATCCTCCATCCCCAGTCAAGCTTTGCAATGACTGTGGTCCCAGTCGACATCCTGACCGCAACCTCATGATAAATCCTAAGCTAGAACCACCCATCCAAGGCATTTTCAGACTCCTGATCCACAGAGACTGTGTGAGGCAATACATGTTTATTATTGATTTAAGCTACAAAGTTTTGGAGTAATTTGTAATACAGCAATACATAATGAATACAACTATTTAGTAGCTTTGTTCTCTAAGTTTTGGGTTCCTCTTCTGTAAAATGGAGATAAGTATCTCATAATGTATTTTGAGGAGAAAATGAGTTAATAGTAAAGCCTATCATTGACTGAGTACATGTGAGTATCATTACACAATCTTGTACTGTGCTAGCTTGTGCATTAACTGAGGGTGCTATAGACAAAAGCCTTTGGAATGCAGGCTGACCTACACAAGGAACCCCAAAGCATTGGGAAAGGATGATGTTCTCAGTGATGGTTGTGGTCTTCTTGCCTTGTATAGTCTGTTTCTACCAATGTGGTCTTTCTTAATATCATAGGTGGAGAGAAGTCAGACCTAGGCATTAAATTTAAATGTTATCTTCCACATGTATAGAAATTCCTTCATTGTGAGAATTCAGAGGGGTGGTGAGGGCAGGCTGATCCCCATCATTATAAGGACTGGGAACCATCATGGGATGACTCAGGATTTGGGAAGGAGTGTTGTCTTATAGCCTTGGTTTATTTTTTATTTCGGAAGACCAGGATTCAAATACCAACCTTTCCCTTTGCCTATGTTATTTTGGTCAAATTACTATCCTCTATGAGCTTCTAGTATTTTGTGTATGAAATGTGACTAGTAATGTCTACTTTGTAAGGTTGTTTTGAGCTGTATTGAATCTAAGTATGAAAGAGTATCTAGTATAGTCTTGGTATTTAATAAATCATCAATAGATGTGATTAATTTTTCTTTCTGAGCCTCGAGTTGAGTTCATTTCACACAGCAATCCTATGAGGTAGGTGCTATTATTATCCTTATTTTATAAATGAGGAAACTGAGGCCAGAGGCATTAACCCAAGGCTACGCAGTTGATTTATGGGGAGAAGAGAATGTGAACTCAGGCTGTCTTGCTCCTAAATCAAATATCTTTCCTTCTTACTATTCCTTCCAAGGAAAAGTTATGCATATGTATATGCCTTAAGTCTCTTTATTGGAAGAGGTGAGATCTAAATATATAGGCAAATAGTGTGCACACACACACACACACACACACACGTATTTTGAGTCAAGGTCTTGCTCTCTTGCCCAGGCTGGAATGCAGTGGCACAATCATGGCTCACTGCAGCCTCGACTTCCTGGGCCCAAGCGATCTACCCCACTCAGCCTCCCAAATGGGACCACAGGTGTGTGCCACCACGCCTGGCTCATTTTTCCATTTTTGTAGAGATAGGGTCTCCCTGTGTTGCCCATGCTGGTCTCAAACTCTTCGGCTCAAGCAGTCCTACCACCTCAACTTCCCAAACTGTTGGATTACAATAGTTATTATTTCTTGGTTTGAGCCACTGTGCCCAGCCAAAAAGTATTATTTCTAATATTTGTAGTTTCTGGGTAGTTGGTCCCTGACCATGCTTTGGATTTACTCATGCTTGACTCTTTTCTTCATTCTGTCCACTCAAAACTTCTAAGGGAATCTGCTTTGAAATTAGACCAGTGCATGAAGGCTTGGGAACTATTTCACAGCAGTTAGAGCGAACTAGGTGTAAGAAGAAATGCATCCATCAGTCACATTCCATGAATGCTTTCTAGACCTTGAACTTGTACCTGTGACAAGGCACTAGGCAGGAGTTCAGTGAGCTAACAGCTTGGCCACATGCTTTGGCTTTTGTGAAATACTCTTCTCTTAGACATTTCCCTGTGGGGCTAAGTGGACAATTGGAGGTCACAGGGCCTTTTGTTCAGATTTCCAGTTTTTTGTCTGAGGGGTGGGTCGTGGGTCTATATTTCTTGTGCAGGTGCAGAAATGGCTTCCTGGTTAGGGGAAAGCTGTGTTGTTAAAACTGGTCTTGTTGGTTGTTAACAAAGAAGCAGAGGTGTCATCTTGGGCTGCTGCTGGCCTCTCAGGTGGGCCTCCTCCCACTAAGGTGCGGTCAAGGTGTGTAAATCTGGAAACTTCAATCTCTGGACACACTAAAAAAGATTTGTGAACATTTGTTCTCACTCATAAGTGGGATTTGAACAATGAGAACACATGGACACACAGAGGGGAACATCACACACCAGGGCCTGTTGATGGGTTGGGGGAAAAGGGAGGGAGAGCATTAGGACAAATTCCTAATGCATATGGGGCTTAAAACCTAGATGACAGGTTGATAGGTGCAGCAAACAACTACACCACATGCATACCTATGTAACAAACCTGTACGTTCTGCACATGTATCCCAGAACTTAAAAAAAAAAATGCCGGGCATGGTGGCTCACACCTGTAATCCCAGCACTTCGGGAGGCTGAGGCAGGTGGATCTCCTGAGGTCAGGAGTTCAAGGCCAGCCTGGTTAACATGGTGAAACCCTTTCTCTACTAATCATCCAAAAAATTAGCCAGGTGTGGTGGTGAGTACCTGTAATCCCAGATACTCGGGAGCCTGAGGCAGGAGAATCACTTGAACCTGGGAGACGGAGCTTGCAGTGAGCCGAGATTGAATCACTGTACTCCAGCCTGGGCAACAAGAGTGAAACTCCATCTCAAAAACAAAAAAAAGCTTTGCGTATTTATATACTTCAACAAATATTTACTGAGAGCCTACCACGTGCCAGGCATAGTGCTAAGCACTGTGTAGAAACCAGCACAACAAATTAATAATTTAGAGAGTGGACAATGTGATATCAACAGATTTAGAGTGTGTCAGTGCTGGACTCCTTTACACTAGCTGGGACTCCTCACCCCTCACTTTCCTCCTCCTCTTCTCCATTGTCATTCCTCTGTTTTCTCTCTAAAGGGATCAATGCAGATGCAGTATGGATTTGGAAGGGGTACCCTACTCCAGATAATGTGGGTAGGGTGGGCAATCAGTGTCTACCATGTGGTAAATGCCCAGTGACATAAAGAAGATTCAGTTGCAAAGTCCTTGGATTTTCTACAACAAAACCAATGCCTACAGAAATAAGGAGTTGACTGTGTTTCAACTGCGTCCCCCTTCTCTGGACAAAGTGACTGTTTTTTTTTTTTCCTCTCTCTCTTTTTCTCATTTTCATTCTCTTAAACAATGTTTAACACTTTCTTTCAGATCTTTTCAAATACACCCTTTAATTCAAATCTAAACCAGACCCAGCACCTCTCATGTTGGGTCACAAGTCCCAGCAAGGAAAGGGGGTCAAGGAAAGGGATATGTGGCCCTGAGCAAGAGGACGCCCTGCCACTCCCCAGGTTACAGGAACAGACACTACTGATCCCGTTGCTGTTGTCGAAGAGGCCTGGCTTCCTCCAGGGAGTGCCTGGTGATCACCATGGCTGGGTTCTCGCTCAGATGCACCGCCTCTGGGAATTGGCTGATTCACTCTGGTATCTCTGTCTTCTGCCTTTCAGCAGCATCACAAGCTAGCCTGAATCTAGCAAGTGAGGACAAAATGAAATCAGGGTAACCTAGGGACCTCTATGTCAACTTCTAAAGATATTGCTCTTAAACATTTTGGCTGTGTCCCCACCCAAATCTCACCTTGAATTGTAATAATCCCCAAGTGTCAAGGGCAGAGCCAAGTGGAGATAATTGAATCAAAGGGGTGGTTTCCCCCATAGTGTTCTTGTGGTAGTGAATATGTCTCAAGAGATCTGATAGTTTTATACATGGGAGTTCCCCTGCATAAGCTCTTTTGCCTGCTGTCATATGAGACGTGACTTCTCATTCACCTTCAGCCATGATTGTGAAGCCTCCCCAGCCATGTGGAACTGTGTGTCAGTTAAACCTCTATCCTTTATAATTTGCCCAGTCTCAGGTATGTCTTTATTAGCAGCATGAGAACAGACTGATACATGCTCATTACGATTACAGGATGAGATGGAAAAGTCAACACCACCGTTTTATTGTCCAAAGGGGCTACTTTTCTAATCTGCAAGCAGAAAAATAATGATATTTTTGAACAAATAAAGAGAGAAAATAAGAGGCACTGGCATTCTACAGTCTGTCTGTTCTTTGACTATCCGGCAAAAAAGGGGTATCTTAAATTAATCAACAGAGCAGGGGGTCCTGGAAACAGCATGGGCATGGTAAACAGCCAGGCTGAGTCTGTACCCAGCTCTGTGGTTTGCCATCTGTGTGTCTGTAGCAGGCCACCCAGCCTCTCCAAGCTTTTCCTCCTCATCTGCAATAGAATGAGGGTGACATCTTTCCTTCCTGGGCTACTGCGAGAAGGCAGGAGAGGAACGTGAACATGCTCAGCTTTGTGTCTGATACACGGTTGTTGTTCAAGTGCCAGTTTCTGTTCCCTAAACCCAGTCGGAACCCATATTTCTTCTTTCCAGACACCATGCCAGCATAGATTTAGAAAACAAAATCACTGGCTTGACTTTCTAAAAATATTTACTTTTTCCAGACTCGGCCAGGCTAACCAAGGGAGGATGTTTAGCTAAGCGGGGGGAATTCAACATGAATTCTCCAATCCTGCTCAGCAGGCTCTGGAACTGCTCTTCTCTGATCACTTCTGGGGTAAGTCAAAACACAGCAGCCCACGTTGCTTCCCACAACCCGCCGAGGGTGCCTGGCTATTTCTGGAATGAAGGACAAGGAAAGCAAGACACGTTCTGTTTCTGCAGGTGGGTGGGGGGCCAGAGCATCCTTCCTCTTAAGGCTCTGCTGTGCACTGGGGTGTCCCTGGCCAATGCCCGAACCCCCTGGGGTGGGCCCCTGGTGTCACTGGGACTTTCTAGGCTGCAGTGGGAGGCAGTGGCATGGCTAGCAATCACTTCTCTCATTCTCATTTTGTGGGTTTCAGGATCATCATGATGGGAGCAGTAATAATAATCCTTTATATTTTACATGACATTTTCATTTCCAGAATATGTTAGTCTGCATGGTCTTGTGATCATCTTGCCAAATCCTCACAATTTCTGCTGGTAGGAAAGTGTTTAGTTCCATTTTTCAAATAAGCAAACAGGGTCTCAGCAGTGGGAGGTTTGCCTTAAGTGAGGTTTCACTGCAGGTGATTGCCAGTGCTCCCGTCATGTTTGCATATGAACACGGTGCGTAAGCAAGGAGCTGGGCCCCTGACAGAGCCTGGTGGACCCGCATTCCCACCTAGCCCTGCTGCTCCTTGGTGTGTGCCCTGGACTGGGTGGTTAGTTTCTGTTTACTTGCAAGACTCAGTATTCAGAACACACCTACCCAGGCTGTGTCCTCCAGTATCAGGGTGTTTTTTGTTGTTGTTTTGAGATGGAGTCTTGCTGTCTCCCAGGCTGGAGTGTAATGGCGCGATCTCAGTTCACTGCAACCTCCACCTCCCAGGTTCAAGTGATCCTCCCATCTCAGCCTCCCAAGTAGCTGGGATTATGAGTGTGTGCCACTATGCCCAGCTAAGTTTTGTATTTTTATTAGAGATGGGGTTTTACCAAGTTGGCCAGGGTGGTCTCAAACTCCTGACCTCAAGTGATCCACCCACCTCAGCCTCCCAAAGTGCTGGGATTATAGGCATGACCACCTTGCCTAGGCTGCAGTATCATCTTTACCAGAAATAAAGCAATATTATACCCTTTATAGGAAGTAATTTTATTTTTCAATTGTTTCATAACTCAGGACAGGAAAGGTGTGTTTTTATGGGCTTCCTCCCACCTCAGCAGGACCCAGGGACAGGGATGAGAAGATCTGAACAGAGGAAGTGGAAGCTCTGCATTGTTAGCTGAGGTCTCAGTGAGCAGCAGCAGCCTGGAGGCTGTTCTCAGAACAAGGCCCTGCAGGGCATTAAACCACGGCCCAAACAGAGCAGACCCCAGAGTCCAGCCAGGGCACTGCATCCTATGTTAGCTCAACAGGGAGGAGTGGTCATTCCTTATTCAACAAAAGCCATTTACGTTATCAATTCATATGGGTGCTTCCTTAAAACAAATACATGCACCTACCAGCAAACTGGAACAAAAGGGGTATAATATCTGCCCTTGTGGAACTTCTAGTTTTTGCTTGTTTGCTGAGGGATAAAGACGTTGCTATAGGCTGTGTGTGTCTTCCCGCCCCATTTGTATGTTAAAACCTAACCCTCAGTGTGATGGTATTTGAAGGTGAGGTCTTTGGGAGGTGATCAGATATGAGGGAGAGCTCTCATGAAGTGGTTGAGTCCTGTCTAAAGAGGCCCCAGGGAGCTCCTTAGCCTCATAGGCCCGGTGAGGACAGTGTCTATGAACCTCCAAGTGAGCCCTCATCAGACACCGAATTTGCCAGAGCCTCGATCTCGAACTTCTCAGCTTCCAGATCTGTGTGAAATAAATTTCAGTTTATAAGTCACCCAGCTTATGGTATTTTGTTATAGAAGCACAGGCAGACTAAGACATCCTACAAACATTTTTTATTTTTTATGAGACAGGGTCTCACGTTGTCACCCAGTCTGGAGTGCAGCCTGACACAGTCATAGCTCACTGCAGCCTCAACCTTCCAAGTTCAAGCAATCCTCCCATCTCGGCCTGCTGAGTAGCAGAGTTATAGATACACAACACCATGCCCAGGTAATTTTTTTGATTTTTAGTAGGGACAAGGTCTGTCTCATAGCCAAGCCTGGCTATGTTGCCCAGGCTGATCTCAAACTCCTAGGCTCAAGGGATCCTCCTGCCTCAGCCTCCCAAAGTGTAAGAGCCACCCTGCCCGGCCTATTTCATTCTATGTCTTCTTCTTTGCAATGTTAGTACCAGGCTATGTTTTAAATCTTTGTAGCTTGTTCAAATATGGTGATGTTTCTTTTTTTTTTTTTCTCCCAACTTGTAACAAGCAGCACAAGTGGAGGTTCACTTTAGAAGCCAGTTAAAGTTGCTTGGGGTCAGTTCCTGCTGCAGTTCGGACTTCAGGCCTGGCATTCGAACCCCTGGGCCCTCTCCCCTCTGAGGCTGCTTTCCCCTGCTCCTCTCTGTACCTGACGTGGATCTCCAAGCCAGTGGTCGTCAAGCTTTTTGGATGGCAACTCCTTACTGATCAGATATTTGGACACCTCTGATAGGTGCATATTTATTTATTTGCAAATTAAATACAGGTACTCTTGCACTGACACCTTATTTACATTAGAAAACATACAAAGAAGAGAAATACATGAGGTAAAAAATAAAGGCAAGCCCATGATGCCTCCTTTATGATTCTAAAACCCCTAAATCTCTGAAAACAGAAAATTTGATTGCAAATCATTTGGTGGCTGTCAGGCCAAGAGGAGAAGGAGTTCCTGAAGCCTCTTTGCTGCCCTTTCATAAACTCTGTAGTAAGGAAGCAGTGAGTGTGCATGGGTTTAGTAGTTAATTACTCACAGTAGTTAATTACTATTCTTACTGATTCCCTTTGCACACTCCACCCACTGAAATTCTGTAGTGGGTATGTGGAGTGGGACCAGATGATGCTGTGCTCACAGTGGACCTATGTCACAGCCGAGGAACTGTGAGCTTAAGTCCTGGCCTTATCAGAAAACTGCCAGCAAATGTGCCTAACACTTGCCTTTGGGGAAGACATTATCCTTACCGCCTTAGGACATCCGTAAGATGTCAGTTACAGTTCTGGAATAGCTTTGGGGAGGAAGACATTGTCTGTTTTTGTTCTACACACTCCAGCTCCCAAGACATATTTGCTAGCCAACCATTTGTGAAGAGAGCTTCTCAGTGCTCTTTGGTTGAGGACAAGACTGTGCAGAAATGCCAAAAAATCTGGGAAGAATTGTTTCCCAACAGCGGAACACCCAGCCCACACAGACAAAAGACTATTTAGAGTCTTTATTCTTTTTGAGGATCCATCGCAAGTTTTGCTGCAGTTCCTAAAGAAGAGCTTCTAAGACCCTTGGAATCTCTAGAGTGATGAGTGCCTTTGGTAAGCTAATGAGATAACTGGTGGCTGGGGTCTGTATCTAGCTTCAGTGGGAGGCTGCCCACCAGAGGGACCAAGGCATGATTGGTGGGATGGTACTTACAGCCTTACTCCTGACCTCCAGGGAAGGAAAAGGGGCTAGAGATGGACTTAGTCACCAATGGCCAATAATTTGATTGATCCCGCCTATGTAATGACTTTTCACAAAATCCTGTAGGATGGGGTTTGGAGAGCTTCTGGGTTGGTGAATGCATCTATGTACTGGCAGGTGGTGCACCCCAATTCCATCGGGACGGAAGATCCTCTACTTGGGGCTCTACTGGACCTCACCCTATGTATTAATACTATTGATTATGTTGATATTAATAATTATAATAATTATATGATAATTGATTATATTAACATAATTATTCTTATGACTGTTCATTTGTATATTTTATAGTATCTTTTGTAATAAACTGGTAAATGTAAGTACAGTGTTTACCTGAGTTATGTGAGTCATTATAACAAATTTGGAGGCTGAGGAGGTATTGTGGGATCTCCTGATTTGTAGCTGGTTAGTCAGAAGTACTGGAGGCCCAGGACTTGTAATTGGCACCTGAAGCAGGGGTAGTCTTGTGAGACCGAGCCCCTAACTTATGGGGTCTGATACTAACTCAGGTAGATAACTCAGGTAGATAATTGAATAGGACACTTCTGGCTGGTGTTGGAAAATTGGTTGATGTGGGTAGAAAACCCTACACATTTGGTGTCAAAAGTGTTCTGTGGGTAAAAACGGTTTCCACTTCCTGGTTCCTTCTGGGCATGGTGTGTAAAAAATGCGTGGTTTGTGCACCATTTTGCCTTTCTAGCATCAGGGAAACAAAGTTGATAAGCCAAAGAACATCTAGCTTCATTGATTTCAGGCCCTGTGTAAGAAGAAATTTTACTATTTTCTTTCTGTGCCTGAATAGGTCTTCTTGCATGCACTCATTCTGGAGGCCGTTCGTTGCTCTGCAGAAGTATGGCTCCAAGCATAGCTTGCACACCAGCTGCTGGTCTGTGATGGGGTAAGCATGGGCCAAAATGAAAATCAGTTCTGTTGCTAGGTCAGTTCACTTATTTCTTTTCTTTTTTTTTTTTCGAGACTGAGTCTCGCTCTGTCACCAGGCTGCAGTGCAGTGGCATGATCTCGGCTCACTACAACCTCCACCTCCCAGGTTCAAGTAATTCCCCTGCCTCAGCCTCCCAAGTAGCTGGGATTACAGGCATGCGCCACCCAGCTAATTGTATTTTAGTAGAGACTGGGTTTCACCATGCTGGCCAAGATGGTCTTGATCGCCTGAGCTCGTGATCCACCTGCCTCAGCCTCCCATAGTGCTGGGGTTGCAGGCGTGAGCCACCGCGCCTGGCCCAGTTCACTTGTTTCTTAGCCAGATTATACTAAAAGGAGGATCAGCAGGTTGCTTTTCATTTTGGTGCATGCTCCTTATCATGGATGGGCACATTGAGAAGCACTGCTCTAAAGCTTGAGCCCCTCAAGGCCAGGAGACTTGTCCTTATCATCTTTACCTCCTCATTGTAACCCAGGGCTTGGAACATTACAAACGCTGGACACTCTCTTCTCTACACTTGCTGTGTGGCTTCCTGCCTAGTGATGGACTGTCCCTTGCTTTTCACTCTGCCTGCCTTTGGAACTCCACCCCTTACCCTTTGGTCCCCAAATCCTTCCTTTATGTCAAGTTTAAATGTCCCCTCCTCTGAGAGTCTCCCAGTGTCTCTTGTGCAGAAGAAATTGCTCCAAAGCTCTAAGACAGAATGTTCGTGGTTCCTTTCTTACAGTGGCATTGCTTACTTCTCAGCTCACAACTCCTCTCCCCTGCCAGCTGTAGATTTCTTGCAGATGGAGACTGTTCTCCTTGGTGTCTTTAGGACCCAGCCTACCCTCTTTCTCATGATGCATGTTTAAGAAGTATTCATCCCATAATTAATACAATGTAATACACTCATTGCTAAGTTCTCAGTGATCTCTGTTGCCAGGACACACATTTCAATGTGAGATTTACAGAAATAACACTGCCTACAAGGAACTTCCCTGTCTGCACAAACCAGCATCCTCAAAATGCTGCACTAATTGGCTTAACTCTGATGTACCCTAAGCTTTACAAGTTATCTAACATATTAAACACTGAATCCAATGTGTGGCATGGGAGAAGTACTCCATAATTATTGCTGTTATTTTTGTTGTTGTCAATGCTACCAGACATATACTTTTGTGTGTGTTCTTTGGGACTGAGAAATGTCATTCTCTCTCTCTCTCTTTTTTTTTTTTTTTTTTTGAGACAAGTCTTACTCTGTCGCCAGGCTGGAGTATAGTGGTGCAATCTCAGCTCACCGCAACCTCCACCTCCCGGGTTCAACTGATTCTCCTGCTTCAGCCTCCCAAGTAGCTGGGACTACAGGCGTGGGCCACCATGCCCAGCTAATTTTAGTATTTTTAGTAGAGATGGGGTTTCACCATGATGGCCAGGATAGTCTCCATCTCTTGACCTCGTGATCTGCCCGCTTTGGCTTCCCAAAGTGCTGGGATTACAGCCATGAGCCACCAAGCCCGGCCAAATGTCATTCTTTGTTGAGTGGATCAGCAATGATCCTAAGCCGTAGGATAGCAGGTTCAGTGGTAAGAATTTGCTCATTTTCCAGCCTGGCTGTTTTCTAAACTATCCTTAGGCTGAATGGTGTTGCGTGGTATTCCTCCGTTCCAAGACTCACAGCTGGTGGCTAGCTGGGGATGGGCAGTCCTGGTGCAGCTGGTGTGCCTGCTGGCATACCTAGTGCATGCTTGAACATTGGCATGAAGAAAATTTTCAAAAACTCTGGGGGCAAGTGTAGAGGACAGACCCGAACCGTAAACCCAAGTTCCACGGTCGCTAAGTTCCACTCTTTGGTCTTGGGCAAATCATTTCAATTTCACTGCAGCTATAATCTTGTGGGGAAGGAGAAGTTTGTCTTTTGCTCCCACTTGTCCTTTCCTCAGGACTTCTTCTATTTCTTTACAGTGAACCTCCTACCAGGCATTCAGGGAACAAATGTGCTCTCAGGAAAGCAGGCACCATTGGGAATTCATACTTCAGTGTGACATTGATTCTGAGAGTCCCTTCCTAAGGTGCTACTGTTGATTCTTATTATTTACAGTAGTGATGTCCTACAAAGTTGCCACAAACACTGAATTAGGGAATACTTGCTCCCAGCAGAAATACAGCATGAGGTTCTCTTGAGTCTCTGCTCACAACATTTTTACCAGCAGATCAATACATAACCTTGTTTTATGTAAGTTTCAGCCTGAAGACACTTTTAAAAAGACGTATTTCTTACAAACAAGTAATTAAATGCAATGTTTTAAGTAATAAAACAATATTTCAATTATGATAATGTGATCATAAACGTCTTTGGCTTTTAGCCTCACAGCAATGCTGTCTGTCCACTACAATTTTTTGTGGTTGGTTATCATCTCGTGAATCCACAGACTTTGTGCTTTTCATGTTTTCCATAGCTTCAGCATGCATTGTAGATGTGACTTTAGCACTTCCCAGAGAGGACTCACACACCGTTTGGTGTGTTTCCTCTTCCTTTTCTGGATGTGCTGCATTTTTGACTGATTAATATTGAACTCACGGCCAACAGCACTATAACTCATGCCTGAATGAACCTCATCCAACACAAGTACTTTCAGCCTTCCTGCATGTAGGAATGCTAGACAGCACTTCAGCACCATGCGGAGGGCCCTCTCAAACAGCGAGGTCACCAACAGAAAGCACAAAAATGTGAAAAACTGGCACCAAATAGATCGTGAAAAGGACGCTTGTTTATAGCACGGGAGCTGACACAGGAAGGCAGAGGGTTGTCTTGTTCCACCTCAGCTGGGAGCACAAGTGTCCGCAACTCAAATTTTGTTGTCACCCTGTGCATGTCTGTGAATGGCTTTGAAAGTGCTCAAGTTTTCGGAGTTACAAATCAATTTCAGTGAGTAGTCAATTTCGCAATGAGGATATATAGTGCTTGCATTTTAAGCTCTCTCACTGTGCAAGAAAATGTGCGTTCCCTGTAGGAGGAATTTTCAGTGCCAGTGAATGGGTGGGAAAAATTTGGGGGATGAGGAGATTTCTTTCTGGACGAGGATGTTACCTCTAGGGAGGCCCACTCAAACCATGACCGTTGGCTCCTGTTCCGGGACTCATGAGCGACACTTGCAGGGACACTTGCAACCACTCCACTGGACATGAGACCCCAACTTCGTATTGGGTACTGTTAAAGCAGACTTCTCTGTTTAGGGCTTTGAAAACTTCCCACTCACCACTTTCTTCCTACCCCTATTCTGTAATGACTTTGAGATGGAAAAACATCTGTTGCCCTCAGAGGTGGCATGAATGCTTCCAAATAAGACAGAATAATATTTACGTCTTCTGGTCTCCCAGGAGACCAGCAGAATGCCGAAACACGGTGCATGATGTGCCAGGCACTTTGCGTGTGCCTTCTCATTCAGTACTAATAGCTCTGAGGTAGCCTTCATGATCTCATTTACAGCTGAGAACTCTGTGACTCAGCAAGGTTAGGTAAATCACCCAAGGTTGCATGGTTATTAATTAAGAAGGAGGCTCAGGACTTGAATTTGGGTCTGCTACCTCCAGTGGTCCTTAATCAAAGTAGACTAAAAGGCTGGCAGTCCCTATTTCCTCCAATCCCAAGCCTCAGTCTTGGATCTTACTGCTCTGATCTGAGGAAAGTCCATGTACACGAAGGTGCACAGAACACACACGCATACGCACGCATATGCATACGCGCACACACATGTGTATGCACACACACGTCGTGAAGGTGCACAGAACACACACGCATATGCACACACACGCCATGAAGGTGCACAGAACACACACGCATACGCACACACACGCCATGAAGGTGCACAGAACACACACGCATACGCACACACATGCCATGAAGGTGCACAGAACACACACGCATACGCACACACACGCCAGTGTGCCACAGAAAGAGGCAGAGACAGGAGTGCTCCCAGTGCCAAAAGGAGAACTGGCTTCTGCTTCTGCTTCTGCCACAGACCTCAGACCACAGCAATAGTCTGACTTCAACTTGCCAGAGATGAGAATATCCAGAAGGGAGAAAAAGATGGGCTGCTCAGGTAGCCCAGAAACATTCGTAATTCTGACTTCTAAACAAAAAGAGAGAGAAAAGGGAGACAGCAAGAGATCGATGAACCTGCTCTGAGGGAGTAGACTCTGGGCCACCTCACTTCTGTAGACATTTGGCAGGAAGAGCCTCAAGAAGAAGAGAACTCAAGGGACAAATCCAATGTGCAGCGATGTTGAACTTGGTACAGTGACTCCACCTGCCTCCCAATTGCTCACAACACTTTCCTGACCCAAGCATCTGTTCTTTTCCTTGGAGAAGAAGAAACTGGCATATAATTGGCTCCAGGGGGCACAGTGGAGTAAAAAGGGGAAATTTGACATAGGGTCTTTAGTTCATTGGAGGCCCAGATGCATATACAGAAGCAAGAACCTAGAACTAGGCCATGAAACTGAGTAAAAGCAGGGCTTGATGGCAGAACACTGGGTCTGGAGGTGGGGGTGGCTTTAAACATTAGCTATTTTTGTGGCCTCTAGTATCTTTGGAGCATCTTTTCTGTGTTTGGGGAGTTTTCTAGACAATCTGTCTTGCCTCTTCAAGACAGACACTACGCTCACTCACTTGTCCTCTTGCACCTGGGCCACAGGCATATTACCTAGCCCTCTCCACCCATCAGATCCAACTGTGTGAGACTCCAGTTCAGAAGTAGGCAATGAGAGGAGCAGGGGCTGGGTGGACTTAATCTTTTAGGTGGGGAGGTGGAAGGGCACCATCAGTGCCTACATGGTATATCAGCTGGATTGCGGTTTTGCTATTGCTCTAGCTGCTTCACTTCAATGTAAACTCTCTGCCTCCCTGGAAATTCTATGAGCTACTTGACATCCTTTCATGGATTTATTTTCTGTTTAAATTAGGTGGAATGAATTCAGTGCTATACAAGTGAGAACTGACAAGTGGAGTGTCAGGGAAGCTGCTGTCATTTCAGAACTGCTTGCTTGTTTTCTCTGGTGGAAGAGCTGTGAGGCGGAGAGAGACCAGGCTGGTCAAACGTGGAACCAGGTGATGAAGGAAAAAGGATCAATGTCGTGATGCTCAATTTGGGCAGTACCGACATTTTGGATGGAATAATTCTTTGCTGGGAGGGACTGTACTGTGCATTTGAGGGTGTTGAGTAGCATCTCTGGCATCTACCCACTAGATGCTGGTAACACCCCATCTCCAAGTTGTGACAATAAAAAATCTCTCCAAACATTGCCACATGTCCCACATGATGCACTAGTTGATAACCTATTCGATCTAATCACACTGGGCAAAGTTCCCTAGTGAGAAGATTCTAGAAGCACAATGTTGTTGACTTGTATTTGTAATTTGGGAATGTATGTATTTATGCTTAAGTTAACCTTAAATATATTAGATAGACGCACACACATACACACACACACACACACCCCACATTGCATAGTGTATATTTGTGGTTTCTTAATCAAGTTGAAAGAAGCTTTAGAGGTGATATCTGAACAAGCAGACAAATTACAAGTCAGGCCTTAGCACCCTGGGCCCTTTGGGCATTAAATACGACAAGAACTTACATATTTACTGCCTTCACATGGAATAGCCATATTTACTTATTTGCAAAATGGTACAGACGAGGGACCAGCTGTTTGGGTATGTTTGTGTCCAGTGGTTCCTGGGCATATTTCTTTAAGTGGTCTGCCTATCTTGATTCTCATCAGGAACACTGTGATTTTCTAAGTTTTAAATGGGTAGAAAGGGCCTGCAGTTAAAGTCTCCCTTTTAAGCGTGAGCACTCAATTAACTCATCTTGCATCTTTGGGAAACTCAGTTACAGCTAATAAGTGTATCGGGCTATTGCTTTAGGGTTACATATTTCCTGTCTAGATTTTTTTTTTGACATTTTCAGATAAAAGTTCGCTCGGAAGGAGAGATTTATTGGTTTGCGTTGGCTGTCCCTTCCTTATCGCCTCTCTGTCCTAAATTGGAGCTAACTGCTGGCCAGCCACCCGCAGCAGCTTCTGCTGGGGGAAGAGACTGATCCTTCCATCCTCTTATTCCTACCTCTTCCCACATTCAGGCTTGAACTGAACATTTTCCAGAAACCAAAACCACTGCCTTTTGGGGTGTTTATCCCATGATGATGGGAACTCATTTCCCTGTGGCTATTTAACTTTTATTGTGTTATTCCAGGGGAGGCCAAAGACACACAAATTTGGAGAGACCAGAGATTGATGTGAGCACACAGGGGCTAGCTGAGCATGAGCCTGAAGCCAGCAGGCAGGACTGAGCGTATGAGAGCAGCTCAATAGACGCCAGTCGTCTTTCCTCATTCTGCCATTTGACATCTCCCTCTAACAGAACTGCCTTCGGCTATGCTGATATGTCCTCCAGACCTTTGACCTGAGCTCACAGAACTGGCAGGCTTTTGGCCATAGACAAAATTTATACCATCTGGAAACTATAATAATCACTCCTGAGACATCTTACTAATGAGTGTTTTCCTCTAGATTCTGGTTCCTGACCAATCTCTACTCTGGCTTCTGGCAATGCCCCTATTGTCTTTGATGGGGACAAAACACTGTCATCAGGAGGGACTAAGCTGAATTGTATTAAGCAATGTCTACCGGCTTGGAGGAAAATTCTCCTCCAGCCCAGAGAAGAGGTTCTTTTGGTAAATGATGTACAGTCCAATACTGAAATTTCACTGTGTTAAAGAACATGCCTTAATTATGCCTGTGCACACAAGATTTTTTTTTATCACAAGCCTCTGTCATCTGAGAAAAACAATACTTAAGGTTTCTCAGTCAAGAGAAAGAGAGGCAGGGGAACAGAGATAACTGTTTCACATATATAGTTAACTCTTAATTGATTATATAATTATATAAAACAGTTAACTCTATATATTGGATATTTTCACTACATTAGATTTCACACCAGTAGGACATATTGTAAAAATACTGTCTTCCTCTGCTATGTATTTTGATGTTCTCTGTCTGTGGAAAATGGTGACTTATAGCACACACAACAATAAAGATACATGTTTCTGGGTAATTTATGTCCATGGTTCCTCTTCATTATCAGTGTAGGTACGTGTATAGTGAGAGGCTACTGTATGCCAGGATTTGTTTTGGGAGCTCTATGTGCATGATCGATAGTGTTCTCTGCAGCTCCCAGTGTGTCAGTATCATTACCCCAGCTTTAGAGATGAGGAAGTGAGGGCTTTGATAAAAACAGGGCACCCTGGAACATGCTCAGAGATGAAAGATACCATCCTTGCCCTTGCGGAGCTCCGTATGTCCCCGACGATAACATGAGAAAATCCTTGTTTAAAACCAAAGTGGAGGCATTTAGGCCAACTAATGGTGGTGTCCTCTATGTCCAGACACTTCTGAGGCTGAGTCTTGATGCGCACGAGCCTTCTTTGGTCCCAGCAGTAAAGAGCTTCCTTTGCTATCCGGGGCTATCCTGTAGGGCCAGATAAGCAGGGCATTGAAGGTAATAGAGTTAGCTCATTTACAGCAGCCTTCTTGCCTAAAATAAGCTATTTAATTGCCTGCTCTTGGAACTGAATCTACTTAGGGTAGATAATGACTCCAAACAGCCTACTGGAGTATACTCAGTGTTATCTGAATGCTCCTAAATTAGGATTGTAGCAAGTTTTCAACCAAACACTGCCTTGCAAGGCTTTGAGAAGCTCAGTCTTGATAGATTTTCACTCTTTCTTCCTGAGACAGGAAGAAAATTTGCTGTTTAATAATTTGGCTGTAGGATAAAGCCCATTCCTAATTCATGAGTCTATAAAATGTCTCTAGCTCAAAAGATAACTGTAGCTCACTCTGCCCACCCTATTCCCAATATAATTACAAGTAGAAAGAGAAATTGTAAAGTGCTTTTAATGGAAAATTTTGCTCCAGAGGGCTCAATATTTCAATAAGTGTGCTTGACACCCCCATAACTGTCCACTGGCAGCTGCTACTCTCCTGAAAGACAGATTGGTCTATCCCAAGCTGAAGCCTAGACACTGGGATTTGTGCACATCCACAGAGCAGCCCACACTCATTGCCCAAACTCACCGTCAGTGTTGGCAGGGTCAAACTTTCACCCCAAGTGAGCATTCACCCACTTTCCTGTACCCCACTGTCTAAGGCAAACACTGTCTTTGCCATCCCTTATCATTGGCCTTGTTAGAGCCATAAGAAGCAGAACTGAGAAGGGACCCTTTTGATTTGTATCAAACATGGCCAAGGTTTGCATGCCAGAGAGAAGACATGATAGACTTTGAAGAAAAGGGAGAGTGGACAGCAAGATGAAGACTGTGAGAGCTGGATTCTGGTGGGGAGTTTTCAGCAGGCAGGTGGGAGAGAGGGATGAAGAGAGAAGCTTTGGTGCAGACATGGGATGTGAGAGAGAACAGGTGTAGAGCAATGGGAAAAGGGAATTTTGGTTGTGGCAGTGGGTTGTAAAATTGTATTTGCTCAGGCTTCCTTCACAAAACACAGCAAAGCTTAGAATTGAATTAAATTACCTTTGATTTCTGGCCTCTGTTTACTCAAATGAGAAAGTGGGCAGAGCCTAGATAAGTTGTTTATCTTATTAACAAGATAAACAACTGTTTGCTTGTCAAAACCCAGCTTGGATGTCATCCCAGCAAAGCCTTTCCTGCAGTCTCCCTGAAAAGTCAACTATTGCCCACTCAGCAGCATGCCATCACAGACATGCACTTTTACACATGCTCACCTATGGCATTGTACTGTCTTATTGGTTTACACATCTGCCTTTCTCCCAAGACGGTGAAATGCTTGTGTTTTTCGTCTTGATATCTCTGGTAACCATCACGATGTCTTATAAGGGGTATTTGCCTAATAAAAGTGTATTGGCATCAACTTAATGTACATGCCTTATTGTGTTTTCCCTATAAGGACTTCTATATTCAGAGTAATACAGTTATATGGTAAGATTTGCTGTCATATGTTGGGTTACGTGTGTGGGATCCACTTATTGTGATGAGTGATACAGGGGGGCATCTTTAGTCTGAGGCTTGGATCAAGCCCTGAAGAGAAGCCCGGAGCCTCAAGTCCTGTCTGGCACATTTCAGACTCTTAGTAAATTCTTTCTGAATGAATGAATTGCTTTGGGTCTTAGCTTTCTCCAGAATAAAAAGAGGGATAAGACCAGATTGTATCCGAGCCTTCTTTTTCATGATTTTATGATTCTGCCTTAATTCCAATCACAGATCAACTCAGAAGGAATGGTACAACTGCTTATCGTCAGAAAGACGGCTCTATTCATGAATGGACATTCTCTGCTGGGGTTTCTTTCTTTTTTTTTTTAAACTTTATTATTATTATATTTTGCTTACAAAAGTAATATATGTTCCGAGGTACCCTTCATAGTTTGATGTATAATCATTCAGCTGTTTTCCTCTGCACTCACCAATTCACAATTAATACTTGATTTTTTTTTTTTTTTGCCATAGATTGTTTTTTAAAAAATCAATGTATCCTGACATCTTTCAAAGACAACTTCTGTTTTTTATGGAAAAAGGCAGTGAAACTCTTTGGTGGCTCTTGTCAGTGACTTCAGCTAAAAATAGAAATAATATTCCCTTCTTTCTGCCATGGCTTTGGCCAGAAAATAGGTCTAGTTTTTGAGGGAGGGAGAGACCCTAACCTGGAATTTTGTTTCAAATACAGATTCTCATCTCACACCCCATGCAGTTCCTGGCAATGTCTTGGAAGTTCTGATCACTTTTAGGCCCTGGAATGCCTCCATTAGCGTCTGTCAGCTGCTGCCACATGAGCAAACAAATTTTGGCACCCACAGGAGATGCCATGAGGGGGCACCAGGGAGCCCGTGTTCTTAAGACTCATGTGTCCCCCCTTGCGTGGGAGATGGAGCTCTCCCAGGGGCAGCCCCGTCAAGTAGCCTGAAACCCCCTCCTCTCTGAGCCCCCAAATCTCCCTTCAGGAGCTGCTTGATATGCAGCCAGCATCCACTCAACATAATGTGCCTTACCTGCCAATGTGCTTTGAGGGGTATTGTTAGCATTAAATCTGCCATTTACATTTTCATGTTTGACATAATTGAGGAATGAATGCTCTTATGAAAATTAAACTTGTGGTTCTCCTGGGCTGCTGTAACCCTGTTAAAATGTAATGTGATTTTTGATGCTTCTTCTTGAGGTTTTTTATTAAATAGAATATCAGGATGACTAATTCCCCGGGCCTAAATGCAGGCTGGGAAGCAGCATTATTGATAGGGTTGTGTCCAAATGGTTCTCCGTGCTCAGCCTCTAATGGCCTAATAATGCATTAGACTTGAATCAGAAATACTTTGGGTTGTAGTGCTTATTGCCATTAGTGAAAACACCTGGATGCTCCATTCATCAAGGTTACATCCAACAGGGCCCATTTGTTTATTAGACTGTCAGTAAACATCTTTATCTAGTCCCAGTTCAGCCACATTTGGCCATGCCTGA
This sequence comes from Cebus imitator, assembly GCF_001604975.1. Lineage (NCBI taxonomy): Eukaryota > Metazoa > Chordata > Mammalia > Primates > Cebidae > Cebus > Cebus imitator. The sequence continues at coordinate 1,645,906 of NW_016107609.1, forward strand.
GAGGGCTCAAATCCAGCCTGGGGATCTCTTGTGGTTTCTCCTTATTAGTTTTCTTGTTTTTTTTTTTTTTTTTCAACCCAGCAAAGCAAGCTAATGAAAAGTTAGGGGCGGCTTTATAAAGAACACATTTTACCTCACATAATCTGTGGTGATGGTCAGCAAAGATCAGGAAGGCAGGCTCCTGGGCCGGCCCCCTGCGGTTCTTCTTTCAGCAGCTCCCACAGGGCCACCCTGCCACCCCCGCCAGTGCCAACAGTTCCTGGGTCCCTCCCGAAGCCATCTGCAGCCCAGCTCTGCAGCCCTCAGGATGTGGAGACATGGCCCACACGCCCTGGAAAGGTTAGATCTCCCCTGGACGTTGCCTCCCACAGAGCAAAATGAAATTCCTCTCCCCTTTGGTGGACAGAGAGCTTGCCATTTCCCTCCCACAGACATTTCCTGACATACACACTCCGTCTCTTTCAGGGTGCCTTGTCTTTTTCTTAAAGCCATGTTTTTTAAAAAAATTATGAAATACAAGAAATGTCCCACATTAGGCAATTAGGCATAAGACATAAACGTACAGTTTTTTTTTTTTTTTTTTTTTTTTTTTTTTTTTTTTTTTTGAGACAGAGTTTTGCTCTTGTCACCCAAGCTGGAGTGCAATAGCGCCATCTCGGCTCACCCCAACTTCTGCCTCCTGGGTTCAAGTGATTCTCCTGCCTCAGCCTCCTGAGTAGCTGGGACTACAGGCATGTGCCACCACGCCCAGCTAATTTTATATTTTTAGTAGAGACGGGGCTTCTCCATGTTGGTCAAGCTGATCTCCCAACCTCAGGTGATCTGCCCACCTCAGCCTCCCAAAGTGCTGGGATTATGGGCCTGAGCCACTGCTCCTAGCTATAAATGTACAGCTTAATAAATTTCAGTTATGTAAAACAGCACCTGTGTAACCCCACCCAGGTTGAGATGGAGAACGTGCCAGTACCTGGGAGTCCTCCCCTGAAGCCCCATGGATCCTCTCTGCTCAGAGGTAGCTGTCTGGAAGCCTCAACTCCCAAATCATGTGACTCCCACAGGAGACTTGAATCTGTAGACCACCCAGGACTCACCACTAGATCCGTCCAACTTTCCCTTTCAGAAACATCTTTGAGCTGACTCCTAGCCTTGGCTTTCCAGTCCTGATGGGAGTGCGCTGTGCGATGGATGAGGGAGGGGACAGGCTACACCAATGGCACAAGTGGAGGTATCCAAAGTCTACCCAGTAGCAGCAGCCTGAGCCTGCAGACCGAGAGCTTCCCAAAATTGCTCACATTCATGGCGCCCAGTGCCCTCCTGAGGCACTGGTGTTGTGGCCTGCATTCAAGCTCTGGGTTGGTGGGCAATTCTGATCATAATGCAAACGTTTCTACATCCTGAACGTTGCATTATGTATCTCCTGGATCAATGCAGGGAAGCCTGAGTTTGCATCAGTGAAAAATTAGTCAAAGTGTATTTCATAATTGCCACCCTAGAAGTGGTATAAAATGACAGAGGTGGCTCACATGTGGGCCTTCCAGAAAAGCCAGTGCCCCTGGCTTGGGAAATGTTGATGCCATCTTGCTGTCTGCCAAAGCTGTCCAGTTGGTGGCCCTGTTATGGAGGTGTCCAAGCAGGGTGAGTGCCCTGGGGCCCTCCTCCGTTGCTCAAGAGGCTTCAAGTTCTCAGTCAAAGAAGCTGTGACTGTGCCGGGCTCAGCGCACAGGCAACTGAGCTCATCGTCAGATTCGCACTCACTGCAATAGCATTTGAGAGTAACCCCAGAGAAGCAGAGTGTGGCTGACAAGGTGGCAGGTGGGGAAGGTGAGACATGCTTTCCAAGGAGGCGTGGCTTGCTCACAGCCTATTCCTCATGGCAGCAGGGGCCTGCTTATTTTTAGAGCTAAACACCATTGCTGGAGTACTCGCACCTAAGACATGGTGGGTGTGTTGGATATAAGCTCTGGATCAGAGTGTGTGCATGGCTGGGTTTTACTCCCTTATAAACATGCAGCCAAAACAGAGTCCTAGTGAGGGAATGGCCTGGGCTTCAGAAAACACGCACCCTGTGAAATATTTCCTCCACCGGTCCTAGTTCTAGATTTATTTATTTCTAAACAGGACTAGACCCAAGATTGTTTTTGTTGGATGTTGGGCCAGGAGCTTGCACCCCTAATCCAGGGGGTGATGAAGGAGATAACGGGTGAAGGTCATAGTCACACCTGCAGTTTAGGCAGACCACTCTGGCGGCTACAGGGAGGCAGATAGGAGGGGGAGTAGAGGTACAGGGGAGTCACTGGGAGGCCTGCAATGGCCCAGGTGAGAGACCACAGGGGCCTGAACCACCTGAACTCGATGACAAGTGATAGAGGGAATGCAGGGAGGGGTGGTTGTTGTTGCTTAGCTGCAAAGAACAGAGACCGTTCAAGGTCTTCCAGGGAGAGGGTTGTTCTGAGGACAGCAGAAAGCTATGAAGAACCAGGGTCCCAGTCCTCTGGCCATTGGAGAGTGTCACATGTGTTAACTTCTTGGAGACAGGAAAAGGACAGATTGCCAGAGAGACAATCCATCAGTCAGGACAGGCTAGGTGACAAACACCCCAAATCTCCGTGGCCTCGTGCAAGAGGAGTTTAGTTCTGCCTTGTGCTACCTGTCCAATGCAAGTTGGCAGGGCGCTGCTGTGTGTGTCGTGGCTGAAGTTCCATCTCAAGTTGTGCCCCATGACTGCGGCAGCAGGAGAAGGACGAGGCTAATTACGCCTGCTCTTTAAGCTTCGGGCAGAAGCGTGCGCGCACAGCTGCTCCTCATTCATCATGAGCATTGTGAGTTTGGGAAAGGAAGGGAGGAGAATGAGAAGAAAGACCTGCTCGAGGAGATGTTAGAAATATTTCAGAGTTTCATCAGCTGGGACGTGCCTGAAGCAGGAGCATCACCCAGGAGACAGACCCATGCCAGAGGAGTGGGCAGTCCGCTGGCTTCCCTCCCCACAGGTACCCAAGGAGCCTCTTATTCCTCTTGTCCTCTCCTTACCCCAAACTCTGCTCTGCTCGCTGGTTCTGGATTTTGCTGCTGTTTAATTTCACCCCTATGGCCCAGACAGTTAGGCATCCTGATTCCTGCTCTGCCATCCTTTCCATGGACAATCCCTGACCAGGAAAGTCAGGGCCTGCCCTGTGCAATGGCTAAGATCACAGTTTTACAACAACATATCACTATCCTAAAAACACATGTACACGCCCGAGCAGCAGAGGACACATGTGTTGTAAGGTGCCACAGCATCTTGTTAAGGGCTCAGGCTCTGAGTCAGAGGAATCCAGACTTTTCTGTTGTTGCCACTTCCGACCTGCTTAACCCTGGGACATTGCATACATTCACTGAGTCTCAGTTTCCTCATCTTTAATAGGGGATAAAGATGTTCTCTAATTCACAGGCCTAATGTGAATATTAAATGAGACTGTTTTGCACAGTGACTGGGGCATAGAACGTGCTCGCCAAACGTGGACTTATTATTACCATTGAGCAGGGCAGGGCCCTTGGCCTCACTCCACTCTGATTTGTAGAAACTGCAGAGCATCTGGTGCTCAGCAAATGTGTGTTGAATGAATGAAAGTGTCTTTTGTGGGGAGGGTGCCTTGCAGTCTGGTAGGGAAACAAGATACTTGTTGAAAAACCTTTCCTCACCTTGAACAGATTGGATGCTGCTGCAGTCTACTCCACCCATTCTCCATTCAGCCCAGGCCAGCTGTTTTAGAGAATCAAGGAATGAGCCAGGATTTTCCCCACCTTTCAGCTCTCAGGATCCCGCTTAGCAGCAGTGAAGTCCTGGAGCTCAGGGCAGGGAGCATGCAGAGAGGCAGGGGCTTTGGCAGTGGGTAGATGTGGTTTGATACCCAGCTCTGTTGCCGGTTAGCTGAGATCTTGACAAAGTAACTTGACTCTTCACACCTGACTTTTCATTTTCAAATGGAGACAAGTTTTCTAGGGATGTTGTAAGGCTTCAAAGTGAGCCACTCCATAGATGTGGGTTGCCCTCTCTGCATAGATAATTAAATCACAGCCTAGGGTAGGGCTTAAAGACACAGGATATTTTTTCCAGAATGTGGGCTTTTAGGCTATTAAAATAATTTAAAGCAGTCATATTATAGTCGTTAAAACACTGACTACTGCCCCCACTCCCGCTGCAGTTTCTGATTCAACAGGGCTGAGGTGAGACCAAGAGCCTGCATTTTAAACAAGTTCCCCAATGTCACTGCTGCTGGTCCTGGGACCACACTTTGAGAACTGTTAATACAAGGCTGAGATGCCAGGAAAGTGGGCACCTAGAAAGCCTAAAAGAAAACAACTAAATAAAACAGAATACTTGTCTTCAGGATGCCCATCTCTAAAGCCACATCCGAGAGACAAGAACACAGCAAATGCTTTAAAAGGAAAATACATAATCCCAGCACTTTGGAGGCCGAGGCAGGTGGATCACGAGGTCAAGAGATCAAGACCATCCTGAACAACATGGTGAAACCCCGTCTCTACTAAAAATACAAAAAAATTAGCCGAGTGTTTGGCACTCACCTGTAGTCCCAGCTACTCAGGAGGCTGAGGCGGAAGAATCACTTGAACCCGGGAGGCGGAGGTTGCAGTGAGCCAAAACTGCACCACTGTGCTCCAGCCTGGTGACAGAGCAAGACTCCGTCTCAAAAAAAANAAAAAAAAAAAAAAAAAAGAAAGAAAATACAAATTTATGGTATGGAGAGCTGACAGGACTGATTGGAAGTAAAGCCATTCCCAAACCAATCCATTTATTTAGGAAATCAATGAAAGGGAGATCCTGTGAAATGGATTGATTGTGAGAGACTGCAATCCTTCATCCTGTTTCTGGCTTTCGATGGAGTGAGTGTGGACTCCTGGAGACAGGAAGCTACTTCTGTTTAATGGCCCATCGCTGATGAAGACAGAAAGACACCACTTTCTGCGTCTTCCTCATCCTTCCCATGAAAGAGCCTCTGCTTCTTGTGGTCAGAGCTGCTGAAGGCGAGCTTCCCTGCCAGAAACCTGAAGCCCATAGAAGATGTCTTCTGCAGATGATATTATATATCTTTAAAAAATTACCATATTAGTACATATTCTTTGAAGAAAAAGTATAAAAAAATCAGTTCTAGTCCTATAATCTAGTGATAATAAGCACTAATTTTTTGGTTTATATTCTTCTAGACTTTGCTTTAAGGATGTGTATATTATTCCTGGGCACTGTCTCTGGCCTTATGGGAAACTGTCTGAGGGATACTAGCTATTACACAATGTGTCTGAGTGTGATGTAATTAGCACGTGGTGTAAATAGCGTGTGGTGTAACTAGCCCCGCCTCTGTGGTTCTCACCGCCTGCATACTCTCCTCACCTGGGGAGATGGACTCCATGGTATGCCTGGGCCCTCCCTGTACTCAAGGTCTCTGAGGGTGGAGGGTGGTTTCTGTGTAGTTTTTCTAAGCTCTGCAGGGGAGTCTGATGTGCATCCAGGGCTGAGGACCCCTGTGGGAGGCCCCGGTCAGGACACTTTCTGGAGTTACCCTGCAGCTCCCTTTGCCTCTAATGCTGCAGTTTTTTCTGCATGTTTTTTCTCCTGTTGTTTCTTTCTGAAGCAGCATCATTCATCTGGGGTAATACCCGAGGTTCGCAGCCTCAAGTCAAGGAAATTAAGGATGCAGACACAAGGAGTGAGTTTAGGAGTGGAGGTTTAATAGGTGAGAGAAAGATCAAAAGTTGTCTCTCCTGCAGAGAGCGAGGTTAAGCAGGTCTTGTGGTTTTGTGGTGAAATGCACGGGGTTTTATAAGATGAGCTTGAGGGGGCAGCGTCTGATTTAAGTGGGGCTCAAAGATTAATTGGACCAGGTGTGCCATTTACATAGTACATGAAGAAGCTGGTCACCCTACCCTAATGTTTTATTATGCACATGCGTTCTCTACCTGATCAGAGCCATGTTGCTTGTTCCTTTACTGCTCATGTGATTGACATAGAAAAGGGGAGATGGAGCCTCCATGCTGAACACACCTGGGCCACAGGTAGCCTTTTCCTATTGGCACAGCTGCAGACATTCACCTGTGCAAGCTTCTAGCTTGCTTTTCTATGCTTGCACCTTGATTTTTCAGGCTGCTCTTTGTTAGAAAATAAATGATTTGGGGACTGCTTTTTATTAAAAGGGAAACGTTACTGAGGACCCTCTTACCCCCGCCAACTGCCTAAATAATTTCTTTCTAACTCCTGTATAATTTCCCCTCAGCTGGTGGTTTGCTCAGCAGAGAGGCATCTCTGGCTTGATGGTTTGCCTTTGAATGTAGCAATTTCCACACTGTATTCCCAGAAACACTAGAGTCTCCTGAGATGTTAAGAGAAGTTCTAAGAGAGAGAAAGAAGAAAACTTTTTTAAGTTTGCTTTAGGTACCTTGCAGAATCAGCAGTCAGACTAGAGATCAGAGCCTGCCCAGAAAATAGACAGGAACCAAGGACACCAGAGTGGTAGAAACAACAGCAAGGCCACTACCTGGCTGAGAAGCATCACCACACGGGGCCTGGGACATTTGATGCCACCACCATGACAGACAGGAAGACATTTAAACCACCCCTGAATCTTATTTTCACTTGCTTCAAAGTCCAGGGGAGGTGCACTGGACTGGCTGAGCCTTGAACACATGTTGGTGCCTCATCTATTGGTAAGAGCTGTGGTGTAGCTCTAAAATTTCCTCCAGTGTCCTTATTTTTGTATTCTTTGTTGTCTTTGGGGTTCCCTAGAGAATTCTCCTTGGATAAGATCTGAGACATGCAGCTCTTTCTGTTGCAGTTCTTTGCTATGATGCAAGAGCTCAGGTGATATAGGGGTGAGGTGTGGGGAGGGGAGCATGCTGTAGACAATTAGGTCTGGGTCTTTCAGTGAGCCTGTGGCCTGGGCTGTGACCTTCACAAGTGCTCCTCCCTGCACACTTCTACAGCCCCCACAGATGATGCAGACAGGCTAGAGGGGGCTCGAGTTGGGTATTTCTCGTTCCCCAGGTTGATTGGGCTTTGGTAAAAAATTCATTAATTATTCTGTGGTAAGATAGTTTCTCTTACCAGACCTTGATAAGAAGAGAATGATCTGGTGTATTTCCAAGTAGCTCCTCTATCCCTCTCCCTGTTGGAGCATGAGGGGATTTCCCCTCATCTTTACTGTCAGAACCTGGTAGGGTTCCCAGAGGTAAAACAAAGCATGGGAACCTCGCTGAGGCTGGTCCCCTTGAGTTTTTAATCTCTCAGTCTCATCCATCCTGAGCCTCCAGCAATTCATCAACTACAGTTTAGGTTTTCCTGCCCTGGCACTGGTTCTCTCCCCACGATCATCTGTATCCCCTTGTCTGTTTCTGCAGTTCTGGGGGTAGCAGTTTGCCCTGTGACCTCAGTTCTCTGATGGATCTAAGAAGAGTTGTTGATTTTCAGTTTGCTTAGCTTTTTTCTTGTGTGGAAAGAGGTGATGACTGCTAAACTCCTGACATACTGAAAGTCATGTGGGGATTTCGTAAGATGTTTAGCTTCAGGATATTTTCTGTCATTTCAATCACTTCCTAGGATACTGTATTAAAAATTCTGTTAAGATGGATGGGTGAGATTTGTGTATTTGATCAAGCAGATATTTCCAGGAGGGCTGAAATGGGATATGTTAAGCAAAGATAGTATTTCTAAAGTCTGGTGACCTGTGTGCTGCCTAGAATGAGGTGGTGAAAACCTTTGCCAAATACTTGGAGGCAAGTTTGTCTTGGATAGGGGTGAGAGGGAGGTGGGGCGGGGATAGAGTTTGTGGAGAGCAGATCGATGTCTCCTGGGTTGGAGGCAGAAGTCATCCATTCTAACTCTTCCCCTTCTTTTCTCTATCTCTTCCTCCCTTTCTTTCAATTGCCACATTCAGAGATGTTCTGAAAAATAGCTCTGGGGTGTGGTGTGGTAAATAAGTGTTAGAAATGAGGAAATCTTACTGGCTGTCTTGCTTTTAAACTGGATCTCCTAAGACAATGGTGTAGACTCCAAGAGTAGAACACTTTTTGTAGAATATAGCTCACATATGTACTGAAAAAGGCCTGAGGAAAAAAGTAACTTAAAAATATATATGTGTTTTACTTTTTTTTGAGAAGGTAATGTATTCACATAGTTCAAAGCTCAAAAATTATAACACTGAAAGCTCTTCTTTCTTTCTCTGAAAGTCTGCTTTGTTTTTACTCTCTTAAACAAGTTATCACCATTGTTTGTTTCTGGTATACCCTTCCAAGGGTGTTTTCGAAATGCATCTCTAAGCCAGTGCAGGTAGTATTTTCCTCCCTTTTCACAAGTGGCTGTTGATGATTACTTCTATTCTGTACTTTGCTTTTTCACTCAACAATATCATCTCTTCAGAGCTAACAATGCAGTTTTTTCCACAATTTTGGCTTGAATTATATATATATGATTGGCTTGAATCATATATATCTTTTAAAAATTACCATATTAGTACATGTTTGTTGAAGAAAAAAATATAAAAAAAAATTAGTTCTAATCCAATAATCTAGTGATAAGCAGCATTAATTTTTTGGTTTATAGTCTTCTAGACTTTGTCTTAAGGATGTGTGTATATTTTTTTTATAAAAATGAAATCATATGGGTCATATTGCTTATTGCTAATTTTAGGAAGTATCCTTGTTTATTTCTTTAGAGTAAATTATTTGAAGTAAACTATTTTAATGAGTGGGTATGCACTTTGCAAAGGTGTTTAATTCTTATTTCCAAGTTTTCTATGAGAAAGTTGTACCACCAGCGAAAAATGGGAGGTTCTTTCCCCAGGAGTCTGTGCAAATACTACCACCTTACAAGAACATAAACAAACTCAAACATTGTCAATGTAATGGTCCAATGAATCTCATTTTAACTGGTGTCTTGGTGATTCTCAGGCAACTTTAGCAGTCTGTATATGTTTAGGGCCATTTATGTTTATTTTTTTGTGGATTGCCTTTTCATCTTTCATGTTTTTCTGTTGAGCTGTTCTTCTTTTTCTGATTAATTTGAATTGATCAGCCGGATTATCTATTAATTTGAATTTATTAGGTGATTACTTTTACTCCCTGGTTAATTCAGGCTGGGCAGATAGATGTTATGTCCTTTCCTTCCACTTCGCTCCCAGGGCCCTGGCTGTGAGGGTGTTAAGCAGAGCTAACCTGTGCTCCTTTGGCCAATTTGCTTGTATTTGGCTTGTTTTCAAGGTTCCTGAGATAGCCCATGATCTATTGAAATGAACACTGCATAGTATGGTAGGAATCAGGAATCAGAAAGTGTAAACTCTGTGTTAAGAAATATTTCTTTGGTAGAAAATCAAATTCTCAAAATAAAACTCCTCTCCCTAAAATCTTAATGTTTGAGATACAAAAGAGGCTTGCTTATTAAATGCCATTACATCCCTGTAATGGATGCTGTAATTATACTGTAACTGTGTGACTTCCTGCCACATGTCAGCACAGCTCTGTCATTGCATAGGCTTTTGCTGACGTGGCTCTGGATAAGACAGGCCTGGCTTGGAGTCATGTCCTACCACTTACCAGTTGTGTGACCTGAAATTAGTTATCTCATGTCTCCAAGCCTCTGTTTCTTCCTCTGGAAAATGGAGATGACCATCATAGCTAACTTATAACAGTATTTCAGGGATTGAATGAGAAATGGATTTTCAAGGTACATAGTAAGGACTCAATCACTATTTCCACTATCTCTCACTATTATATTGTACTATAATCATGATCAGTCTAAGATTTCCTCTGGGAAACACATCCTGAATTCCAAACAATTCATTCACAAACCCTCTTTGAGAACACAATTGATTTGTTGGCTTTTTATTCCCCAATATATCATTGACGTTCCTTTTTTTTTTTTTTTTTTTGGACAGGGTCTTGCTCTATATCCCAGGCTGGAGTGCAGTGGTGCAATCTTAGCTCACTGCAGCCTCCACCTTCTGGGCTCTAGTGACTCTCTCATCTCAGCCTCCCAAGTCGTAGAGGGAACTACAGGCGTGTGCCACCATGACTGGCGAGTTTTGTATTTTTTTGTAGACACGGGGTTTCACTTTGTTGCCCAGGCTGCTTTTGAACTCCTGGACTCAAGCGATCCTCCTGCCTCGGCCTCCCAAAGTGCTGGGATTACAGGCGTGAGTCATTGTGCCAGCGATGTTCTCTATATTCTTTAAATTGTATTGATTTCTCTTAAACTCTTAAAACCAAAGACATGAAAAACAGACGCACCAGATCTTGCACACAGAGTACTTAAAATGTCTGCTAAAAGAGAGAAAAATAGGGTGCAAACCCTAACAACATGCAAGTTGTCATTCATTCACTAAATGCATGTTGAGTGAAAGAATTTATTCTGTCTGAGTCCTGTCTCGGATTCTTCCCTCAGAGGGAAGCCTGGGCAACAGAGCAAGACTCCATCTTGGAAAAAACAAAAACAAAAAACAAAACCCCAAAAACCAGATATCATCTTGGTATCTCCTCCCTGCGTTTCATTTAAGCAGCCTCCCTGTTCTCCTTACTTTCCAGTGAGGCGTGTACGGCCATAGTCATTGGGAAAAGAGGCCCATGGGGACTTCTGCATCACTAATGTGGATCCATAGACCAAGAAAGTGGAGGGCCATGCCATGAAGGGTAGCAGCAGAAGCAGCTGCTGTGCTACTTCTGGCTGAATAAACCAGACTTAAAAGCTGGGAAATGTTGATAGCGTCCCTGTACTTCAGTGTTATTGAATATTCAATTATTTATCAGATTAACCATTGCCAGGCATGGGACCAGTGCCATCCTGAAGATGTCAGAGCCACCCTGACTTCACAAAGTGAAGGGGAGAGTGGTGCCATGGGTTAGTTTCTGTGGGACTCTAGTCTGGTGCTCTGCTCTCTGAAAAGGAGGTTCTGGCACCAGGGTTGTTTGAGGAAAAGGCGCCTACCCCAAACCCCTCAGAGGGTCTCTGAATACACATTAGTTTTGAAAGACAGGAATCCCCACCATCAGGGCCCCTATGGATGTCTGTTTACTGTGGTACCTCCTCACCTTTATCTGCTGATAGAAGCCCACATTTGATGCACATTTATTAACATCCCAAGACAGTGCTGGTCCCAGAGTGACTTTGGCAAATGATGTTTTTGGGCATTGTCTATTTATCTATGTAGAAAGAACTTTGCTTTCATATTATCAGGCCTGGTTTCAACAAACATTTAATGAATCTCTACCATGTCAGCCACTGGGTTATGTGCAGGGTGTGGGGGATGGGACAGAAGGTGTGAGGGCCTCCATCTGGTGGGAGCTCCCTGGAGGGAGGTGTCATAAGCACAGTGTACTGGTGGGGGAGGCGCTATAATGGACAGGCAGGGTATACAGAGTAGTGGCTAGGAGTACAGGCTTTGTCATCAGAAATCCTTGGGTTCAAATCCCAGCCCCGCTACTTCACAGCTGTGAGCAGCCGGCTCACCCTCGTTGTCTTCATCTGTGAAATGTGGGTGCTCTCCCTTATACAGTTGCTCTGAGATGAGGGGGAGGACTTGGTTAAAGTACTTCCACAAGGTTCAGCTCAGAGTAGGTACTCAATAAACATGGCCATTGTCACCAGGATTCTTGTGGAATGCCACAGCGACTGTGGGACAGAAAATGAATAAAATCCAACCTGAAGCATTCAACCCTGGCTGATGTTGGCCAAATAAGAACATGAATGTGTGCCTTAAGGTGCTCAAAGAACCTCTAAAAGGGTGATCTGGCCCTTTAAGGAGGTTGGAGAGGGCTTCCCCAAGGAGATGTGACCAGGTGCAGAGAGGAAGGAAAAGCATTCCAGAACGAGGGGTCAGAGTGTGCTAGACTCTTTGGAGGGAAACCGAGGGGCGGAGTGGAGGTGGGTGAACTGGAGAGCAGAAGCGAAGAGGCTGTGGCGTGAGGGAGGGGCTGGGAGGCAAGAGAGCACCGGAGCAGGCAGGGCCGTGGGGGTGTCTTTGGTTTCTATCCTCAGAGCAACGAAAGCCATGCGAAGGTTTGAGCAGGAGGCGTTGTTTGTTTGAATTTTATTACAAGGTGTTGTGGGAGGAAGGGGCCCTGGGGGATGGCCACCTTGCTGGGCAGGGTCGAGCCAGGGAAGAGGTCTTGGAAGAGCTGGCCTTGAAGATTAAGGATAAATCTAGGGAAAGAGCGTTCCAGTCTCTCTAGCCTCAACAGTGAACCACAACATAGCAAAACTTGTTCCTCTGCCTGGTTTCAAGGTGTCTGTTCCCACGGAGGGAGCATGTGCTGAACGGTTGGAATCACAGTTCACTTTCCTATGGAAAGGATGGGTGTATCAGGGCACGGCTTCTAAGGCAAGTCCTGAGAGCCTAGGCTTGGCTGGATGGTTCTCTGACGGTCCTCATTGTTGGGGAGGGACACATGGCATGGAGCAGGGAGCTTCCACCTTCCAGAACACCAGCTCATGATGTGTTGGCCCATTGGGAATTGATCACTAGTAATTGCTAAAGGACAAACGTTTGTGGATAATTCACTTGTCTTATAAATGAGGACATATGCAAAGATTCCTGTATCATAATTGCACGTATGCACGTGTGTTTCCCCTTCATCATTCCAGAATAAGGGATAAAGAGGGTGACATGAGAAATTCAGGGATTGTGCATGATTTGCAGACTGTTAAACTTGCAGAGGGCTCACGGAGCGATCTCACTGCTGAAACCTTAGTTAGTTGTGTCAACTGCAATTAGGGCTTGTGGTTTCTGATAGTGCAGGAAGTTTTCTTTTCAATTGTAACCTAGGGATACATTTTTCATAAGGTGAAAGGAGGGAGGAAGCAGACCGTCTGCCTGCAACTGCGGCTCTTGTCTGGGAGGGTCCTGCCTTTTGTGTTGCAGCCCACACACAGTGGAGAACCAAGGTGCTCCGGAGGGGGCCCAGGACTGGCGATTAGGAGGCTGAGCTCCTGGCCATTTCTGTCCTATCCTCAGACAAACCACTTCTGCTCTCCATGGCTCACGGACTCCGGAGAGGTTGCCTGAGAGCGCGAACTTAGAGACGCACGTGTAGGTGAAAGGACCGTTGCCGTGCTGCCGGCACTAGGTGGCGCCAGTGCCCACGTGATCCGCATTGGTGGCGTGTGGGACCGCCCAGCGCCCCGGGCTGACACCCGATCAGTAAAACCCGCAGCCCTTAGTGTGAAGGTCGCCCAGTGTCTGTCTCGGTGGTCTCAGCCTTCGGTCTGCCCCCTCCCCAGGTCCCCCGCGTGCTCCCATTCCCCTACGCTCCCACGTCTCATACGTTCCAGGAAGGGATGCGGCTCACCTGGCAATGCTCTGCCCTTGGGGGTGCCCAGGTCCTACTCACCCCCTGCCGTGGGCCCAGAGTCAGCCTGGGCGGTCCTGAAAGCAGCTCCCCAATCCGCCCTTCTTTCTTCACAGGGGTTTGTGTTGTGTCTGTGGGCTTTGTTTTCTCGGCCCTCCAGTTCAGAAGGCAGTGGCCTGGGGGGAAATGAGGGTTCACTTGGCCCAGGGTCCTTAACATATCCTGCAGGTCCTCGACCAACATGTGCCCCTTATCGGCGTGACCTGGGCGAGCTGGCTAGCCTCGCTGGGCCTTGTTTGGGGCAAGACTACATCTACTTTGCGGTGAGGATTTGCTGAGGCAACGTGTAAAAGGCCCCTTCCCAGTGCCAGGTTCAGAGCAGAGATCAATGAGTATCATTCATTCACTCACTCACTCATGCCAGAATATGAGCGGTTCCCACCCTTACTACAGGGCGTGCAGGGAAGGTGCCACCCACTAGACTTCCCTTGGGTGACCTGGGAGGGTCTGACACCTCCCGGCAGAGAGGGGCTCTGCTTCTTTCTCCACAATTTGGGTTTCACAGAAGGTGCAGCCGAGGCCTTAGCTGCCACGACGTCGTGTTTGGCTTGAATACAGGGAGGCTTCCTTGTCCTGGACTTGGCTTATTTTCTGATTTCAGTCATGGGTTGGGCCGTGCAGCCTGGACATGATGAAACCCCGTCTCTACTAAAGATACAAAAAGTTAGCCGGGCGTGGTGGCGTATGCCTGTGATCCTGGCTACTTGGGAGGCTTACGCAGGATAATCACTTGAACCCAGGAAGTGGGGTTGCAGTGAGTTGAGATCCCGCCATTGCACTCCAGCCTGGGCAACACAGCCAGACTCTGTCTCAAGAAACAAACAAACAAAAA